>NC_056729.1:900815904-900825904 GCF_019279795.1 Protopterus annectens
CCTGAGTCTTTCATCTTTTGGGTGAGATTATTAAACAATGGTTCCATCTGTTTGTTGGCTCAGGTAGATGTGAAAAATCCAATAACACCAACCAAAGGAACTAGATGGGCAGTTCCCTGATTACCTGGCCAAATTTCCACTAGTATTATAATTACCACCTTCAGTCTCCCCTGAAAAGAAGTTACTAGTCTACTGGGCTAACATGGTCAATTAAGGATAAGTAACTAAGGTGGTATTGAATAACACAGCCTAACGCCTCAGGTCTAGTGATATATTAACCTATCAGTCTCAACCACTGACTTGTCAATGCACATAACTTTGTTATTTTGGGCTTTTTCTGAGATCTTGGATATGGGACATGTCTTGGCCTTTAGATACTGAACCTAGTGAGGGAATTTCCCTCAATAAAACTCATTTACTGATGTCATAAAGCAAGGCTTCTTATCTGAAGCAGAATGCAAATGCAGTGAGCACATTACTTAAATCTGTGCAGCATAGAATAAACAACTGTGAATGAGACAGGACTGTACACAGGACGTGCCTCTGGTATGTGTATAATGAAGGAAACAGTCTTAGGTATATATGTCTACTGTAGTCTGTGATGCACGTTACAGCAAAAGGTTCATGTGAGCTGTTCTTTATTCCCATTGTAATTCAGCTGGGAGTGAAAATCAGACCATATTGTCTAGTTCAATTTTATGTAAAATAAATACTAAAGTAAATAAAACAGATCTGGTCTGCAGTATTCTGATATTCATTGCAATCTGAGTTTTCACTCTGTCATGATTTCATCCAGATTTCTTTTTGCACTGTTCAAAGAAAGTTAAGTTAAGGGAATTGAACCAATATGTGCTTGCTAAAGGCAGATGAGGAAAAGCACTTTAATTTTTATCAAGTCAGTTCTAGTTAAATAAAATGCACACTTGTTCTATATATATCTCAAGTTGTAAATGTGATTCGACTAAAATTATTTCCCCTGATATATTGCAGAATGTAATTTATTACATAGAATCCATACCGCAAGTGTTTGTTATGTTGGACTACAAGTCTATGTTACTGTTTTTGATTTGTGAAGTAAATATTCTATTAAATAAGTTATCCTGCAGATATGAAATAGAGATTTCTGAATATGACTCCTGCAGCTGTAGGTTATGAGAAATTCTTTCTCGTGGATTACTGCAATGAAATAAGGAGGTCCCCGGACTTAAGGTAAGTTATAATTCTTAATGTTTTTTATATCAGAAGTAGTATACAATAAGCATTTTTACATGATTAGCTTTATGTCTGGCAATTTGGCGCAAAGGTTTAAGCTCATGACAGTTGTACCTTTGTGTGCAGCAGTCTTATTTTGCAACCTCCATTTTTTTATTGTGTAACCCAGAACAAGTGACTTAAGCCGACAGTGTCCACAGGCTGGCAACTGAAATATGGGCATGAGAGTTCAGTGCTCTACCCTAATTAACAAAGTGTATTTTTTATTTATGTTTTGTGATGCAATATCAGTATATATATATATATATATATATATATATATATATATATATATATATATATACATCTATATATATATATGTTCATAGGTTCATAGGTAGGTACTAGGCTATTGTATTGTTTGTGTGTGACTATAGATGTACTAGAGTAGTTGACACGTGGAAAGGAGTATAAATTATATTAAAGCAAGTACTAGTTTAGATATTTTAAGAATAATTTTGACACCTTATGAGGATAACTTTTAGTATGTTGGCAAGCTAGATTGCTGTTAGCGCCTGGACCTGAAGTTGTTGTATGCATCTGTGTGTATATGTGTGTATACTGACAGAGTAGCATGCCAGCTGGTAAGAACGCCTACATTTTCACTCTTCTTTGAAGGAATAAAAGTGATATAAAACCCATCACGTTGACTAATAGGGTCTATATTATAACAACGAATGATCAAATGATCGAATGTTGTTATATCGAACTCTAAAGTTCGAATTCACAAGACATCGAGCAACCAGAACAGCAATTTTTTTCCCAGGGAAAAAAAATTGTTGTTGCCAAAAAAAAAAAAACAAACAAACAAAACAAAACATTTAAGCATTGTGTAAAGTGGGGGGCTGTGCCCCTCCACCCCCCTACTTAAATATACCAACTCTGAGATCGCACTACAGTGCCAAAAATGGCAAAGTGAGGAAACGTCCAAGTTACTTTTTCCCCAGGCAAACAATTTGCTTATATGCCGCTTCATCATTTTGCCTTTTCGACATTTCAAGTTCAACCAAGATGCATTTGATGAAATGCATCTTCGGTTATCTGATAGGAATCTGACTAATATAGAGTACTAGACCAATTCAGTCATACCTCAGTTGTCATTGCAAAAAGACCATGAAAAGGGACATCACAAACTTCAGTGATGGATCTAAGACATCTTGCTTGGGTAGCAAAACACACACATTCACTAAGCTGGTCTAGCTCTTTTTTTGCCTTTTTGCCTGTGAGCCTTCAGATCTAAAAACATGGGATCAAAAGTGAGAAAATACACTAGAGCAGCTTGACAATAAGCCAAGCTTCTGGGGCAAGAGCATTTCATATTTGGAAATAATAGATTTGAGGTGCTGTAAATACATATTTTTCCAGTTGTATCGTTTACAGAAATGTCTGAGAGGAAGAATTTGATAGGAAATAACTTGGAACAAAGATTAAACTGAGAGCATATAGAATGCCAGAGACACAAAAACAAACAGTAAGACAAGAAGATGGTCATGACTAGTAGAGCAGAACCGTGAAAGAGTGAATAGAAGCGCTCAATAGTGTTAGTTCCTGAAGTTGATAGACACTTTACATTTTGTAATAACTTTAGGAACCTGAACAACATTTCAAAATTTGACACCTGCCTCATTCCCAGAATGGGTGACCTGATACAGTACCTAGAAAGTAAAGACACCTGACAATTCTTGGCTTGACAAAGGGGTACTGTCAGATAACATGTACACTCCCTCTGCCACAAAAAAAGGAGATGATGGTTTATTTCTATGTGCGGTGTTTTCATCTAGCCTATGCTGAGGTCCAACTATTGGACGCTGATAGACAAAATACCTTAGCCTCACTGCCAGTATGCTATGCCACACCTGGATGATAGGGTCATTCATTCAGAAAACTGGCATTTTCAGTTACTAAATGGGCAGAACATTATATAATCTATAAGAGAAGGTAGATTTGAATGCAAAATGCTATGAAAAGTAAGCTGAGTATGTTAAAAGATAAATACTTACAGTACTCTATAGGAAGACAGGTAGTAAGACTGCATTATAGCAATAGAAAAACTAACTTGTTATGTTTTTTTTTTTTTTTTGGATTTGCTGAGTAATAGAGAATGTTCTTGTCTTAATACCTGCCATTGTAGACAAAAATCAAAAGCCAACAACTGTGAGCTGTGTAACTAATTTAATTAGTTAGTAAAAAATAAAAAACATTATTTTTATTTTTTATTTTATTTAAATTTTTTTTATTATTTTATTTTTTTTTATTTTTATTTGTTACTTATTTTTTAATTTATTATTTTATTTTTTACTAACTAATTAAATTAGTTACACAGCTCACAGTTGCTGGCTTTTGATTTTTGACTATAATGTTATTTTGAGCCGTGCAATTACTTCCGTGCAGGGAAATTCTTTTCGAGTTATTACCTGCCATATCACATATCCTCAGAAGTAAAAACTTCAATGAAGCTCCAATGCTCTACTTAGAGAGACAGCACATTTAATGAACGAAAGGATGCTATGTTATAAACCAGTATTAGTAGCTCCTCGTAGTTCATTAGAAGGCTACCAGCTCCAAAAAGCCTTTTTAAGGCATAATCATGCATCCCAAGAATCAAACCTTGCCCTTTGTGTCTGTGAGACAAACACCTTAACCATCATGCCAAACACCAATAAAAAACAGCTCCTGATTTATGTAGGTAAATATGCCTTTACTCAGATGCACCTGAAAGACAAGAAAGCTGTTGTTTACCTTTTTCTTTGTGAGTGTAATAAATGGAACATGTATGTCTGTCCTTTTCCACTAAGTTTGTGCTATAGCTGAAAAGAATGTATTATGAAGCAGGACATCTATCCAGTTATCCAGTTAGCATTATAAAAACAAAATCAATTTGTTGGGAATTTTATATATATTATGCTACACTGGAGTTTACTTTTCATTTATGTTTGCATGGTTTCTGTTCTTTTTTTCACACCTGTTCATTATAGGACTTTAATTTAGTCACTTATATATCCCAAGAACTTGCAATGTGAGTCATGATGAAAAGGATTTATAATACAGCTAAGGAAATAAGAATAAAAATAATTCAGTGTTTTTTTATCTATTGAAGAATACATGAGATTATACTCAAATCTGTATATTCCATTAACCATGGAAAGACCTAGCAGAACACTGCATCCTTTTATAGTCCGATGTTTCCTGTGATACAAATTACTAATGACAATTAGAGCCACACTTAGCTGACATAAGACACTTTAATAAATGCAATCTATATCTTTTTGACTCTTTTCCTCTTAAGGCCTGCAAAATAGTTACTACTGTGCATTTGACGAAGTCCACTGTAAGACAAATGTGCTTATCCTGACTGTATAAAAAAGTTGAACAGTACCAGCTTCTAGTCTAGATTTTTTCTAAAACTCAGCATTATAGGAACAGAAACTTTGTTGAAGCTGGAATTTTGCAATGGTAGACTTCTTTAGCCGATTCCTATGTCTGTAATAACTAGCTTGCTACAGCTTAACACAGCTTAACGCAGACAAAATGCTGAAGTGCCTTTCTGTATCAGCATTCAGAAATGCCGGTACAGAAAAAATGCAGTAACTGCACTTCTGATTCAGAAACGGGGTTGGCTTCTTCCTTCTCCCCACCCTTGTTATGCTTCTGGTTATTGTCACTGATGATGTCCTGGATACCGTCTGTAGGGTTAGATGAAAGGTAGCCTCCAAATAAGTAGATTTTCGCACCTCTCACATATAGGCTGCAATAAAGTTAGGAATAAATGATTCTTAGATATAAGCAGCAAAAGCATTGTAAATGTGAACATGATTTTAATAGGTTGGTAGCAGAAGATGCTAAAGTCTGCTGTACTGTGGTGTCAGAATATGGTGAGTTGATGGTGTGTTGTGTGTATAATACTGTCTAAGGATGTCAGCAGTATATTATGCTATATTAAATTACCTTATAACCTTGCAAAGGAGTTAGCAGAGAATAGAAAACAGTGGGCATGTTTAAGTTGTACTGCAGTCCTTTTTCTTTTGTTATAAGGCAGTTAGATGTGAGGAAGGTTGTCATGCTGAGAAGAGGGGGAAAGGTAGCACTTGCACAATTAAGGAAACAGATTGTTAAAAAAATGAGGGTTATGCTACTCAACGCCAGGAGTTTAAATATCAAAATGCATGCGCTCGAAGCACTCCTCAGTATGAAGAACGTCGACCTGTGCAGTAACTGAAACCTGGTTCAAGGCTCCAGAGAGCACTCCAGCACTACTGGGCTACAACTCATACCACACATTTTGGCCACAGAACACGGACCGAAACACAAAAGGAGAGGGTGTATCCATATTCCTCATGGATACCTACACCTCCAGGTTAGTGGTGCAGCATGATACCTCTGAGGTCATCCAAGTGCAACTAACATCGGGCAAATCCGCAATGCAAATTGTGGCCTGCTACAGATCATCCTGCATGACCCAGGACCACCACTCTGCCTTTCTGGAGACACTGGAAAACATGAAGGTCCTACCGAACACCCTGATATTGGGCGATTTCAATTACCCTACCATTAACTGGGAAAACTACTCGAGTACAAACTCCTAGACTCAGCGCTTCCTGGAATTTATCAACTCAAATGCCCTGGATCAGCTGGTAAACTCCCCTACCAGAAGTGAAAACATATTAGACCTGGTCATTACCAACACGGGCGATAGGTGTTCCGAACTGGAGGTCAACAAGTCACTGGTTAGATCAGACCATAAACTAATCACTCTGGATGTCCACACCCCACCACCACCCTCAACCAAGGAAACCACAGTGAAAAACTTTTCTAAAGCTAACTTCACCTTACTTAAGACAGAGGTGGTAAGTTTCACAGCCCCCACGCTAAAGGATAATGCTGCCCAAGATGCAGAATCCTTTACAAATGCACTCTATGAGCACATACAAGGATGCATGGATGGTGCCATCACTAGCAAAATCAAGACTCACTCCCCTTAGAGAAGGAAACCAGTCTGGTAGATCGCTGCCTTAAACAGATTATACAATAAAAGGAGGAAACTAGTTCAGGAAAAAAGCAAATCCCAAGAAGGAAAGACATCCCTGATCAGTATCAGTAAGAAACTAAGGTCTCTCATAAAATCATCCAAGGCTAACTTTGAAAGAAAAATAGTCAAGGATTCGAAAGATGACCACATAGCCTTCTTTAGCTATGTCAAGAATCTAAGTGGCAACTCACAGATGATATTGCCAACATCCTGGCAGATAGATTTAGTGCAAACTTCACCCCCCTCTCACCTCCAAAAGGGCCCACAACAATATTGGAAAAGTGTAGTGTCCTGGAAATCACAGATGCACAGGTGAAAACAGCCTTTTCAAAAGCTAAAAACACAGCATCAATGGGGCCAGATGGTGTCCCAGGATGCGTGTTGCACAAACTACAGAACAAACTACACCCCCACCTAAACACGCTGTTCAACCTCTGCCTCTCCACAGGCTACATGCCCACAGAATGATGCACAGCAATGGTTATTCTGCTCCACAAAGGAGGGGCCACTACTGATCTTGGTAACTATCACCCCATAAGCCTGACTAGCCTGATCTGCAAGGCTATGGAGCGCATTATCATGGAACTCTTTAGAAGAGACATTGGAAACCTCCAAACACTTGATCCGACCCAGTTTGGCTTTGTAAAGGGCAGATCATGCCTACTAAACCTGACTGACTTCTTTGAGACAGTCACCAAGGCCATAGACAAGGGAAAGGTGGTTCACACAGCCTACCTTGACCTCACCAAGGCATTCGACACCAATCCTCACTCAGGTATTATAGAAAAACTCACCAGCCTGAACATAAACCCCTATGTCACAAGATGGGTTGCCAACTGGCTTACAGACAGAACTCATGTGGTAAGAATAGCAGGCTCCAGGTCCGACTCTAAACCAGTCACAAGTGGTGTCCCGCAAGGCTTGGTCCTGGGACCCCTACTGTTTGGCATATACTTCTGAGAAGTACAGGCAAACACAGGAGGACTATGGCTATCCAAGTTCACCGATGACTGCAAACTGGGAGCCATAATTGACTCTCTGGCTGACACGCACATCCTCCAAAAAGGCCTTACTGAGACGGATAACTGGTGTCAAAGTCATGGCCTCGAGCTAAATGCCAAAAAATGCATTGTCATCCCATTTGGGAAAAACAAAACACCCATGAATTACCACATAGGTGGCAGCCCCCTTACTACAGAAGCGGTAATAAGAGATCTGGGGATAGTAATCTCTCCTTTGACAATCATAGTGACAAAGTAGTTAGGAAATCCTTCTATGTGGCCCATCTAATTACTAAAGGGCTCGCATCTAGAAATAAAGAGGTTATAGTGCCCCTCTATTCGTCACTCATCAGATCCATCATAGAGTACAATGCCCCATTTGGGATGTACCTCACAAGACACTTCCAACAGCTGGAAAGACCACAAAAGTACCTCACCAAGAGGATTACTGACCTCAAACATATGTCCTATGCAGACCGACTGAAAAAACTCTGGCTGTACCCAGTGGCATATCGCTTACTCAGAGGTGCTCTCTGCCTGACTTATAAAGCCATGTCTAACTCAGAATTGATGGACAACTCCACTTAAAGAAATCCAAGTCACTGTGAGCCATGCGCACTAGTGAGCTAAACCTCACCACAACAATACATAGAACATGCTGGATGGATAGATTCCTGTCACAGATACCCCCATGCTTTGGAACAAAATTCCTAACTACATTAGGCAGAGCCCCTCACTAACACTCTTCAAGAGAAACCTTGACGAGTGGATGGGTAACAGAAAATACACCCCTGGGATCACTTCATTGGCTCTGCTTGACAGGGGCTCAGTTAATTAATCAAAGGGGTGGCGAAAGCCGACACACTCTGGCTAGGCTTATAAATGCCCTAGAGCAGATAGCCTAGTACCTACCTATGAACCTATGAACCTATTTGTTACATTTAATAAATATAGCTTTGAGTGTTCTCAGGTGGTCATAATAATGAAATCTATCAAACATTCTCTATATATTATCTGAGGATTTTACAGAGTAGCATTCAATAGCTTTTTTTCCAAAACTCTATTCTGAAATGTTCAATCAAAGACCCATATTTATAATGAATTCTTAAAGAATTATTACACCTGTAATTATGCAAACATGTCATTTGCCATGCTTTCTACCTCAAAGCAGGAAAGATCCAGCACATTTGAGTGTATATTATCATGCAATGTGGTTGCAAATGTAGATATTTTTTGTTTACCTGTTCTGTATTCTACAAAATAATCGCTTGCTTTCTCTGTCTCTGCTCAGTATAGATTCTGTGGTATATAGGAGGCAAACATGTCCCTGTCTCTCATTTGTCAGAGATTCTGGCACCACTTCCAGAACCTGCACTAACATCTCATATCCTTTCCAACATCCAATATGGACAGGGTCAATGAGCAATCATTTTACAGGGTAAAATAACTAAAACAGGGTCCAAACTGATGACTTGACAGGTAATATCAAAAGCCTCCAAGAAGTACAAACCACATAAAAACAATTATCTTAGACAAAAACATTCCTCCCCTGCCAAAATATTTCACATACTGTTCTTAACAAGTGGGGCTTTGCCGATCACATCCCTAGAATGAACATTAACTGACCATACAGCACATTTTAGTGTATATTATCATGCAATGTGGTTGCAAATGTAGATATTTTTTGTTTACCTGTTCTGTATTCTACAAAATAATCGCTTGCTTTCTCTGTCTCTGCTCAGTATAGATTCTGTGGTATATAGGAGGCAAACATGTCCCTGTCTCTCATTTGTCAGAGATTCTGGCACCACTTCCAGAACCTGCACTAACATCTCATATCCTTTCCAACATCCAATATGGACAGGGTCAATGAGCAATCATTTTACAGGGTAAAATAACTAAAACAGGGTCCAAACTGATGACTTGACAGGTAATATCAAAAGCCTCCAAGAAGTACAAACCACATAAAAACAATTATCTTAGACAAAAACATTCCTCCCCTGCCAAAATATTTCACATACTGTTCTTAACAAGTGGGGCTTTGCCGATCACATCCCTAGAATGAACATTAACTGACCATACAGTCATAAAGCAAGGAAGAAAAGACAAAATGATGTCATACTTCATCTTCAGTAACTCAGCTGGAACATAATTTGATCAACTGCTCCATGAAGAATTTTACGCAAAAAAGTGAACAATAAAAGAAGCATTAGCAAACTTATTGCATGCATGTATGCAAGTTTTATACTGACATAACAATGCCGTTTTACATCAAGATTCAGTATACAGATCCAAGATCAAGGGACACCTGCTGACTACGATATAAACAATTCATATAAAATGAATTTTGAAGGTGACAATGAGGAGTGGAGGGGGGGCTGTGCATCCCCACAGCATCTGTAAATATACTTAGTCTGATTCTACTGCGGTGGGAAAAGGGAGACGTTTCCCTTAGTCTGACTGTACTGCAGTGGGAAGAGGGAGACATTTCCTTATTCCCACTGTTACATAGTCTCCCTAAAGTACAGTCGACCATTATTTTAAAGCAATAGCCAGTGTTCATTTCCAAGTAAATGAGCTGCAATAAATTGTGGTTTAGACACCAAAATGTCTGCTTTTAAAAATGCACACACATATAGGTAAACAGATGTGTGAATGTTTGGTGTGTTTGCCTGTTTGTGTACTTCATACCGTGCATCACCTTAGTAATTCCTGCTAACCC
>NC_056729.1:900828404-900943404 GCF_019279795.1 Protopterus annectens
GCACAAAGTGTTAGAGGGTGCAATCAACAGATGCTTGTTGGTCTGCAGTTCATTACTCACATTCAGAAATTAATACTGATATTGCATTGTGGTCAGAACTGAAGCTCTTTAGCATGTATATGACCAGCAGTTTTAAAGGATAGCAAAGGTTTACAGCTTTTTTCTCCTTCTTCTTTTGTTCATCAACATGACGTTGAGATGGGAGCCATCGGAATAGCTAATGAGACCTTTGCAGTTTATAAACTTCAAAAAATTACAATACAATAAATAATGAAAATCTCTTATCTTTAAATATCATATTCAAGTGACTTAGGAATGGATCTTAAGGCTTAATATTAGTAGAAGGAATGGAGGAGCAACCACATAAAAAGCTACAGTCAATCAATCAAATGTATCATTTATTTTAATGCTAATAATGGAATGATGTGAAAATGGGCATTGTCATTCTCATTCTCATTCTCATTCTCATTCTCATTCTCATTCTCATTCTCATTCTCATTCTCATTCTCATTCTCATTCTCATTCTCATTCTCATTCTCATTCTCATTCTCTCTCTCTCCCCCCGTGTCTCTCTCACACAGGCTCAAAGGTAAGAACTACGTTATCTGTCCTAGTGGTCCATGTTTATCCTAGTTAATTTCCCTTTTTTTCCGCTAATTAACCTATGCCATTTGGTTAGAGATTGGCCTTTCCAATCCCATGATTGATAATTATATATCACCCCTAATGAGAATAACTAGGATTATACAATAGATAACTTGAGCAGATCCGTGCCTTAGATAAAGCATTTAGGAGATGCCTCTGTCCATTATTAGTACTGGAGGAAGTCCAGGGTAAATTTCCCATCCATAGATCCAAGTTGTGCTTGAATATGGATAGGAATGAACTTTGTGTTGAGTATGCAGAATCTGTTCCAGAGCAGTGGTATCTTCTGTGAGATATACATGCCCCTGAAAACCATTTTGTTGATGTTGAGGAAAAGGTATATATCCCTAGAGCAAGTATTTCCAATGTCACTTGACTTGCTGATGTGCAGTAAATCCAGCAGTTTTGTATCAGAGGATGCCTGGTATGCTAGATATAGATCACCTGTTAACAATCTGTAGGATACCAAGTTTAGTGGTAGAGCTTTTAGTTAGTCAATGGAGGACATGTTGTTTAGGCCTTATATCCTTTCAGTAAGGTATCTCTATGGGCATTCCAGTTATTGCATATTCCTGGGCAGATACATGGCAAAGGAGGCATTATATTCAATGACTAAATGAGGACTGAGTACAATGACATTCCTAGATCTGGAGATAATCCCTTTGTTTATAACCTGTGCTATATAAAATGACTTTCATAAAACAATCAACACATGTTGGTCAAAAGTTAGGTCATCCACATAAGTTCCATAATTCTGAACTGGGTCAACTCTTATGGATATATTTTTAATGTGGTAGTTCCCCAGGATAGAAGACTTCCCAAATGGTACAATAAAGCTTATTTTGGCATTTAGTTTCATCCATAATTTTGACCCAGTTATTTACTTGGGAAAAACCTTCCTGTAGGTTGGCCAAGACATTTGGGTATTTGATGACTGCTCCTAGTTTGCAATCATTTGGAATCTTAGTCAGCCCAAGCCCTTTAGTATTGGTTTTTACTTCAGAAAATAGATGCCAAATCAGAGAGGTCACAGCACAGAATCCTGTTGGACTCCACTGGTGACTGGCCTCTTTGTGCAGGTAATGTACCGTATTTTGATTTCCTCCATCCTATCTGGGAGCTTGTTTCTAATCCAATGGGTGATATAGGGGGCTATTCACAATTTACTTAGCTTTTATACTATGCCTGTGTGGGCAATTATGCAAAATGCTTTGGCCATGTCAAGCTATGTGGTGTTTACCTTTTTGCCTTCATCCATTGCTTTGGTGAATTTTCAAAAGAATGCACCAGGACGAGTAAGTATGAACTGCCATTGATGAATCCAAACTGAGACATGTCCAGTGTTTGGAGGTTCACTGTGTTGTAATTGATAAGTTCCATTGCATGTTACGCTGGTTAGACTTAAGGGTCTGTAACTGCCTGGATCTCTGGAAGGACCTCCCTTATGCAGGGGAATGACTGTAGCTGCTCTCCTTTCACTTGGTACAAAACCTGTATAGGGGTTGAAATTGAACAGTGTTGTTAGAGGTGTGGCTAGTTCAAGCTTCATGTTATTTAAGATGCATCCAAGAATATTGTCAGGAATCATCAATGTAATATTTTTAGTTTTTTTTAGTTTTTGATAGCACTTTTAGGACTATCCTTTTTTTTCTATAACACTTTTACTGAAATGTCAATTAAGACATAAGCAGACATACATTTATATGAAAGAAAGGAAACCATGCTAACATGTTTACAGTTGCAAACATTATACATCACATACATTTATATAAACGAAAACAAACCATGTTAATGCTCACAGTTACAAACATTATACATCATAAAGATGCTTTTATACAGTTATCATCAATCCAATAGTATATAAATTGCTCAATTCCTGCCTTCCCTTTAAACCTCACTCCTCCTCCAAAACATTATTCTGCATGTATTGTTCCCACAATTTCCATTTTTGTACGTAGTTTGCTTCTACCCTTTACTAAAGATCCGACTTTTAGTTCTTGTATCTCTGTTACAATATTCACTACCTCAGGTACAGTTGGTTTATACTTTTATTTCATTTTGTCTTACTATGTCTAGGCAATATAGATCATATATTGCAACTCAGAAAAAAAATATTTGCTTAGTTACCCATTTGCTCACCCAATATTTCTGACAGAATACTCTGTAAAGAATATGCATAGTCTAACTAATTACACTTCCAAAACATATGTTTCCATTTAACTCTTTTTTTCCCGCATCACATATCCAACATTTACCATCTACCCAATGAAAAATTCTTTGGAGTCAGCTTGGGGTATAAAATTACCCATGCAAACACTTCCAGGCAAAAACCTAAATCTTTTAGCCTTTGTTGCATATCTGGGGCTATAAATATGCCCTCCCATTGTTTCTTTTTAACTCAGTTATCCAATCTCGCTTCCCAATCTTTTCTAACCTCTTCTGATTGATTCCTATCGATATCGTGCAGTATTTTGTATGCTGTACAAATTATCCTTTCTTTTTAACAGCAGCTCATATACTAGAGTTAAAAACTTCACCAGAGAAAGTCTTCCATTTAGGATTCTCCAATCCCTTTCTCTTTGCCTATACTTTGATATCAGTCCCTGATAAGGAAGGCAGTCTCTAACCTGCGGTCCATTCTATAAACTTTCCCTCTCAAGTTAAATTGTTCCAAATACCTTGGTTCCTTTGTCAGTTTTCTTCTGTAAATTATATCCCTTTCTTTCCTATTCTCTGTACCATTAATTGCAGTCATCCCTCTTGACAGAATCTCCTTTCTCTATTCTGTTGTTGACTTGCTCTTAGAATATTTTCTGCTACTTTATGAATATAATATTCTGTATGGCTGTTATTATTTTCCTTAATGATCTGCATCCAAAATCCCATTCCTTCTTTATTTCCTGAACCCCCCCCTCCTTCATCATTCTCCCCTTCCATTTTAAATTACACCTTTCTGCTTGTGTTACGTATATGAGCCTTAACTGTGTAGCTGTAAAATATTCCTTCAAATCAGGTAATTCTAAATCACCTTCTTCTAACAGAAAGATGAGTTCATTTCAACTTGCCCTCTTTCCTTCCCAGCTAAAATCCTTAATTTTTTTTTTTAATTAATTACTGTTCACAGCTTCTCAGGATAATAAAATATGCCTGACATGTATAAAACCTAAAGGGACTAAAAATATTTTTACTGCTTGTATCTTGTTGTCTATATCTATAAACAAGAGCATGCAGTTTCTCAGTTTTTGTATATTTTGTTTAGTCTCCTCCCACATATTGTCAACTGTCATAAGAGAATCCTTTTAGGTCATGCTACTAAATACTTCATTTTATTGCGTCCCATATTGCCGACCCAGTTCATGGTGGGTATATATTTACAGCTATGGCCTTATTTTGTCTGCATTGATTTATATCCCCCCAAAAATGGCACTTTCTCAGAATGTTCTGCAACACTGACATGTCCTTTTCTGGTTTTATCAGGTACAAAATAATATCGTCAAAATAAAGCAAAGTTTTCTTGATTACCATAACATTTATATCATTGATTTTTTGATTCTCTTAGTTTTATTTGCCAATGCCTCTAAATACAGTGCAAATAACTAAGTGAAAAATGACAGCCCTGCTTGGTTCCTCAGTTCAGACACAACTTACAAGTTACATGTATCAGGGAATGCAAATGCTTCCATTGCCCTACTCATAAAATCCCATTTTACCCTGTTGACTACTTTATCTGCTTCAAGATGCACTAATAACAGTGATACCATCTTACATTCTGCTTCCCCCAAATGATGACTGTTCTATTAATGTTGTCAAATGTTTCCCTCCCCTCCACAAAACGACATTGATCCATGTCTATCAATTTAGGCAACACCCTTGCCATTCTTTTAGCTGTTAGAGACATAAACACTTTGCAATCATAGTTTAAAATTGAAATGGGCCTATATAAAGCCGGGCTTCATGTGTCTTTAGGTATTACCACCATCACAGCTTTCTTCTAGTCTGTTGGTGCTTTCCCCCCTTTTAAAATATTCTTAAACAGAACTTTCTAGATCTTTATTGCTTTCTTCCCTCCTAGCTTCCAAACTTCTATAGGAATACCATCTATTACTGGAAACATTCCTGCAGATTGATTATGCATAACTATTTTTATCTCATCTCCTCCTATTTTAACTTTTAATTGTTGAGCCTTGTGTATCTCTAACCATGGCATACTTTAGTCTTCCATAAATATTGTTACTTCCTAACCGTATATCTGTTTTTTTTTATTTCTATCATATTTTTAATTTGAACTTTCATTTTATCTCACTTTCTAGCCATAACTTCAGAAGAAATTCCTATCTTCCTTAATAGTTCTCTAATAATATCCACTATCCATTCCTTAAAATCCTTTCTTTTAAATGGAAATGCCAGGGATTCACTGGTGTCTCATCTTCACTTTGTTGTCCTGCGTTTTCATTTTTTTTATTATTGGCACATAATCTGAAATAGTAAATTCATTCCTTTTAATTTAATGCACATATTCCTATGAAATATAATTTCTGTATAGCCTAGAGCACTAATTGTATCTTGGGGAATAATATGTAAATTCTCTCTTGCGTTTCAACTACTGAATTCACTTATTCCATATCAAATATTTTCTTACATTTCATCAGAAATGTACCCTCTTTTGTTATATTTGTACTTCTAGGGACCCCAGGTCTATCTAAACTGTTGCAAATCAACTTCCAGTCCCAATCTATAAGTAATAGTCCATGCTGAATGCTGACTATTTCTCATAACATTTTCTTAAGCTCCATAATAACAATTTTAGGTAGAATATAAATGCATGCCAGTATAATCCTACATCCTTGCCGTTAACCCCTTACTACCACAAATCTATCATTACTGTCTTTTTTCCTCTTCTACACTATTGGCGCTCCTTTGACAATCAGTATCAGTATTCCTCTTTTCATTTTTCTCTGATATTCTACTGATTATCAATTCTGAAATCATTTCTTTATCAAATCGATATTCTCAATTCTTTTCAAATATGTCTCCTGCAGCATTACTATTTTCACTCTTTTTTTTTTTTTTTTTTTAGTATAATTCAGTACTCTTTAATTTTTGTCTGTATGTGTAAGGACATTCATGTTCCAAAATTAGTTTCAGGTATATCTTGAGGAACAGACAGATGCCATTAGGTTAGCTGTATCTTCAGCATCAGTGTAGATAGCATCATTCACAATCAGCTAACTGCATTGCTGTATTGTGCTTTTGAGATTATGAACATAACTGAAAAAATACACTGTGATTGTTTTTGGCTTGGTTTGTTCTTTTAGCTCTAAATTTGGCTTTTGTGGATTGTATTAAAGCCTCTGAGTTGTTTAGTTCAGTGACAGGGGCGCTAACATTCTAGGAATTACTCATCTTATTTTAGTCAAAATTATTTTCCTTTTTTTATAAAGCTTGCGGATATTATATATTATGGTCCCATCATGTAGGTTTGTTTCTGAGGTTTGCCCTGCACTAGGCACTATGGGCTACAGCTGCATTTGTGCAACTGCTTACATGCTGGTACAATGTGGTGGTGTACACTTCTACATATTCAGTGAAGTTATTTGGATTTGAAGTTTGACAATTTATCACTTAGAATAGGTCGTTTGTTTTAAAGAAGTTTCTAAAGTTACTAGGGGTAGAAAGTATCTCTAATTTCAGTATTATTTTGAAGGAGACTGCCTTATGGTCAGACTTAGCAAGCGATGGCAAAAAGAAAGGAACTTGCAAGATGATCTCATATTACTAAGGACAAGATCCAATTTGTTATTCCCACTAGTGGATACTCTAATTGTTCCAGGGCATTTGTATGAACAATCTCCATGAATCTTGTGTACCAGTGGTTATGTAGGTTTCCCATTTTGTAGTTGGATGGTTTACTTCACCTAGGAAAACTTCCCTTTCATCTCATTTTTGTTCTTTGGTTTACTTTCTGTTTTCACACTGTCTGAATAGACCACAGCTACTAATACGGGAAATGCAATTTGGGAATGAAGTGCAAAACGATATTAACCTTTCTGAAAACATTCAAAGTCACAAAGTAGTAAAAAAACCAGTAGAAAACAACAAATAGGCTCGGACTCCTTGCTCCAGCAAAGAAGACAGTATTATTAGATTGGAAATTGATTATTTGGACATCAAATTGACTAAAGATGCTCAGAGTTATTCTTACATCTCAAATATTTACAGAAAGCCAATGTACTGCAATTCATTTTTACATTTCACAAGCCACCACCCCTTTAAACAAAAAAGAGCTATAATTAAGGGCCAGTTAGTGAGGGCGGCAAAGATGTGCAGTACTTTGGATCACTTCCACAAAGAATGAGATTTCTTATTTGAGATGTTTTCAAATAGGGGTTACCCTACCCACTTGATTCGTGAACTCATTTCAGAAGTGAACACAAAGAGAAATAACGGTTTCTTTAAAGCTATCTTAAGTAGGAACAATCATGCAATGTCCCTTTCTCCTTGTTTGAATAACCCGAATGATACCACCAATATAAATTCCACACTGGCTGAAACATCAATCCAGACAATTTCTTTTGATCCATCTTCTAGTTACATTATGACTTTCAGCCTAGACTCAAAAGCAATCATGACTATTATACGAAAGAATTGGGATTTTATTTCAAGCAATTCTACACTCATTGACAAATTTGGTTTATTTCCTAGATTTGTGTTCAAGAGAAATAACAACTTAAAAGAGTTATTACAAAGGGTTCCTTTTAAAACATCTTTTAATAGGAAAGTGGGTATGTACCCATGTGGCTTCTGTAATAGATGTCATAAAGTTAGATCAGGACAGACGTTTATTATACATAATAAAAAATATACAATCAGAGCCCCATTAAACTGTGAAAGTAAATCTATTGTTTACGTGGCCTTATGCGATTGCTGCCCGTCTTTCTACATCGGTAAGACCGATCGTAGATTACGTGATCGCATGTATGAACATCTATATGCGATCAAGAACAAAAATGACAGCAACGCACTTGCTAGGCACATTATTAATCAACCAGGCCACAGTTTTTCATTCATGGCAATAGATTAAATACAAGGTAATATTAGGGGGGGTCCTATCCCATTGCTCCTTGAACTATGCGAACTTGAATGGCAACTTAGAACAGATGCATTTAACTATCCAGCGTTAAATGAAAATTGTAATATTTCTTCAGTATTGAAACTGAGAAGCTACTTAAGATAACTGTATTATATTATGTTTTTATCTTAGTTGCCCATTAACTTACTTTGTACCTATACAGTACACTTCAATTATGAGTTCTTTAACATTCTTGTAAATTCCGCACAATGTTCACTTTATATACTTATATACTTATCTAGTTGCCAGTTGCACTATATTTTACTAGAATGTTGCTTATTGACTTATTAGAGTATTTTTATGAACACCAGATTCTTTTTATTTCATTTCATTTTTTGTAGTACTTATTGCCCAATTATTGGGCACATACACTTTCAAATACACATTTACAGTTTACCAAAATGATGTTTTTATTAGTAGATTGTATTGTTTAGATTTTAGAGACTAAATGATTTGGTTTTAAATGTATTAATATAAATACCAATGGTTATGACATCACTTCCTTTTTAAAGATTTAAAAGACTGACTTAGAGTAAATCTGTTTTGTTTCTTACTCTGAAGAAGCTGTGTCAGTGTACATGGCGAAAACGCTATACTAATAAATTTTGCGTTAAGAACTTTGCCTCGCCACTTTTTGGGTCAGAATTGGAATAATACTGTCTTCTTTGCTGGAGCAAGGAGTCCGAGCCTATTTGTTGTTTTCTTTCTGAAAACATTGTTCTCTGAGCATAATAAAGCATTTCTTTCCTTTGTGAAGCCATAGGTGGATACTAAACTCCTAATATTTTTTTTCTCTACAGTTCATAAAAGATCAGACTTAAATGGTCAAAAATCTGTCTTCTAAAAACTGAAGTCTATCCTCAGTAACCTCATTCCTGTTTTTTCACCCAGTCTAACTGTCTGAATCTAGACCCTACCAGGGGATACTCAGTTTTTCAAATTTCAGTTAGTTTGCCATTTAATAACTAACATATACAGTTTAATGAATTAAAGCATGCTTTCTTGTAGTTATTGCCAATGTGTATTATTTCCATTGTGCACAGAATTGTTCCCATTTTTGTTAGCTTTGTCGCAACACCCAGATCCTGATGCTGCTTATGTTTCCAAAAAACTGAGAAGCAGGCTACTGAAAACAAGTCTCTGCTTCCCGTGTGTATTTAGGAATAATCAGTCTCAAATAGTTTATTCATTCAAATTTCTCTATTTTTTTTTTCATTTTAATTCAAAGTGAAAATGCTTTTATAGAAGTGTTGGTGTTTGATGAAGAGGTTGGAGGTTGGCAATGGAGTTGAGGGTTGGCATAATATTTAAGGTATTTACCTAAGAGGCACAAGGTACAGGGTTTGATTCTTACCTTTGAGGAAAAATTGGATAGGCTTAATACGGCCCAAAAGGGTGGAGGTAGCCAAGTACTTACTTATGAACCTATCTGTACCTTACCTGAGCAATGCCTTGAAATTCCTCAAGCATCAGTTGCCAAAGGCGCAAGATGCCTAGAATTCAATGATAATCGCTGTTTTCCATAGGTAATTCCTGTCAGTGTGATTTCTAATTGTGTGGTGACAATAATTCCTTTGTTTTGGGAAATTTCTCCTTTCTTCAATTTGGTGTGACCATGGAGTTGGTATAAATATGTTCATGGGTACATGGGGAGAGCCAACCACCTTACTTATGGAAGCTTGCGCTTTTAGACTTAGGCATTAAATTTCAGCTCATTGGTCCCTGAGTGTTTTGAGACTCAGGAGTCTCTAAAACAACCTGTCTAAGGACTGCCAAGCAGGTAGCAGGAAGATGAAAGTGACTCTCTTTGAAGGAATAATTTTAAAAGCTGTTGAGTATTTCAATCTGCCCCACTTTTGTGTTTTAGTATGGCACTACAAAGTGTATTGAAGCTTTTGAATCAGATTAAAATACTTCAGATACTTTTGCACTGGCTGCTGTTAATGCGTTAGTGTAAACAAGAAATTAACAGTGCAATAAGGTGCTTAACAATTTTTTTTGTTAAATACAATTCTTAAATGAAAAAGATGCTTGTTCTTCACAGTTTCAGGTGGTAATAGTGGCTGTTTATGCACTAATGGAGTTTTCTGCACATTACAATTATTCTGCAGGCTTGATATTCTAACAACACACAATATGCATGCGGCATTTATTCTCCATATGTTTGTGAACTTTAACAAATTTCTCAAATGTTATGATCCTTGGGGATGAAGTGGAATCAACGTACAGAGGTACCAGAATAAAAGCCTCCACCATCTCATAGCTTCATTCATTTCATTTAACTGGTTCTGAATAAAGGTAATTTTTTTTGTCTGTAGTTCACATGGCTTGAAAAAGGCAAGCTGTATATTTACGAAAAAACATATTTTCTTGTTATTTTTTTTTTCTTTTTCTTTGTTTGCTGTTGTTTTTGACAGAAAGAGCCATGTCACCTTGAATGCTTTTTGTTTTGCGGTGTCTAAAGAAAAAAGCCTTCACTGGTAAACTAAGAAAAGTTAGTATTCATTAAAGTATTCCAAGGCTTCTTCATCAACTGGCAAGGCTAAATCATTGTGCTGTAAGTGCATTAAAATACAGTGCTTACATCTTGATTTTATAACTGTGTGAACATGTTCTGCATATATTGTGTGGATAGGATTGTAAGTATATGGATAATGCAAAATTAACGTGATGAGCAAATAGGAATGTAAACGAAAAAAAAAGACATGTTGGATTTATTAATGTAAAAAACATGTCCTGCACAAAAGTAACATAAAAATCAATGCAAATGAAAAAGAAACAAATATTTTCCAATGCGTTTTGTATACTATGAGAATTAGAAGTCTCAAAGCAGTCCTTTCTTAGCTATGCATAAAGTACATTAAAAAAGAAACAAACATTTTTCCATTATTTATGGTTGTCTGTCTTAATTATAATCATCAATTTTTTTGAGAAAAATAGGTGCAAGCAAATACCAGTATAGAAACACATGGCCATCATATCAGGACTGTATAGCATTTTTAGGCCAGAAATAACAAACATGTCATATGCCATAAGATTTGGAAAGGTCTACTACGATGTGACATTCTTTTCATGGACAATTTCCACATTGTGATAAGCCTTTCTATTTCAGAGCCTGCTTTCCCACTACAGGTACCCACTAGTGATGGCTAATGTTGCATTCTGGGGGAGTGGCTACTGCTAATTAGCAATTTGCTGTCCCCAAGAAATGGATGTATCTCCTGATTAAATCAAGAATCACTGTCAAGTTGAAGTTTTTTTTTCTCTCTCTTGTGGAGGAAGATGTGGACACTGCCTTTTGATGGCATTCACATATTTACTATAGAAAGAGTAGTCATATTACAGGTAGGCATAGCAAAGCCATCAATGTGCACAACTGTGTGTGTGTGTGTGTGTGTGTGTGTGTGTGTGTGTGTGTATATATATATATATATATATATATATATATATGTGTGTGTGTGTGTGTGTGCGTGTGTGTGCGTGCGTGTCTGGACCTTATGTGTATGCTTCTGTAGGGCATATGTGTAACTGAATGGATATGCATGCATGTTGATGTGTGTGTGTGTGTGTGTGTGTGTGTGTGTAGGTAGGTGTGTTTATGTTTGTGTGCGTGTTTTGCAGCATGCATCATGCTGGCTTGTAGCTTAGTCATTCCATAGGTGTGCCACTATGTTGGGACTTGTTGGTAGATGTTTGGATATGTGAGTACATATGTGAATGCCTGGTAGTATATCTCTCAAAGGGTTTATATTACCAAATTGAAACTTTAAATAGGTGAATACCACAACATCGACACATAATGATTGATGTAGCAAAAGTATGAATGGCTACTTCAGCTAATTGTTTCCCAGGGGAAACAAAATTGCTTGGCCATGATCAGGAATATGTCCTTTTCTCCACTGTAGAGTGATCTTGTGGTTTGTATATTTAGTTAGGGGTATGTGGGGGCACAGCCCCCCTCATAGCATGGTCTGGGAGCATAGCCCCCCACTTTTGTAGGTTTCATAGTCTGTTTTGGTCGGCCAAGCAATTTTTTTCCTCTGGGAAGAAAATTGCTGATGTGGCCATTCGTACATTTACTGTTTTGATCATTATGTGTCGACATTGTGGTGTTTGCCTATTTAAAGCTTTGATTTGGTAATATAGATCCCTCTCAAACTGTATCCGTTGATGTTTGTTCATATGTGTACATGAGTGCCTGAATATGTGTATGGAGTACTTATGCTACTGCATGTTTGGGCTGATAAGGAATCACTAGCATGATCAGGTCTGATTCAGAAACATTGTTATTATCACTAATGAGGTGATTGCATGTGCAGCTTTACCTTTTTTCTAAGTTACAGAATTTCTCCATCACACAAGTTGAACAATGCATGTACAGACCTGAATCTGATTCTGAGAAATGAGGTTTGCAACAGACCAATGTATCCAGGGGACATCTTCAAGGGGAGGTTAGATAGAGTAGTAGGAATTGGGAGGATAAGAGGAGGATAGGGTTAAATAGGAATGGATGAGGTTTGGGAGGAAGTGAGGTGGGGTAGGGAGGGGCTAAAAGGATGTTAGACAAGTATAACTGAAGAAAGAGTCACATTTTGGTGTGAACTTGCTAAAGCAAGTACTATGTCCCTGACAACCTTTAGGTGTTTCTGTAGACCAGGTAGGCCTTGGGAGGTTTGCTTGTAGGAGGCAGGTGGTCTGTATAGGTACATTTTTTTTCTTCTTCTTCCTTCCTCTGTCATATATATATTCTTGGGAATAAGTGGGGTATTGTGCTGGGGGGGGGTATGGCTGTCATTTGGGGGTGGTTTGCATGTCTTCTGTTCAGCTTTTAGCTAGTGCAATATGGAGTAGATGTGGTTTGTCTTCCCCTTTGGGATGTTTGCTGTGATTGAGGTCTTCTAGGGTTTCCCATGTTTGGTGGGTTGGTGTCCAGTAGAACTGCTTGTTCTTTGTTTTTCATTTAGTTTTAAATTATAACTGCTCCTGGGTGGAAAGGTGACGGCATGCCTTGGAGTTGGATGGAGACCAGTGCCTTTATCGGGGAGGATCATGGCGAGCAGTTTTTCTTGCTCTGTATGGCTTTCAGTGGTTCATGGTATGGTGTGTGTGGTAATTTGAGGAGAGGACCACTTGTCTCTATTTTCTGGGTTTGAGTGTCCTAGTTTGCGCTGCCTCTCATAACAGTTGTAGTAATGTAGTTGCTTTGGTGTAGTTAGCTATGTAATCTGAGTCAGGAGTAATTTATGCGGGATAATACCAGCCTTTCATTTTGCGTTGTACTTAATGAGCTGGTGCACAACCTAGGTTAATTAGCTGCAATATGACTCTTCCTTGTAGGTGTTTAAATGTTGGGCATTTGGTTGCCTCCTCATAACTGCCAGAATTGTGTGACTTCCTATTTTGTTTCCTAATAGGATGTGGGCTTGGGGATCATAAAAAAAAAAAAAAAAAAAAAAAAAAAAAAATTAAAATGACTGCTTTTCAATGTTGGAAGGAGATTTCAGCTTCATGTGTATGTTGGCACGCTTGCATCTCCTGCACTAACGGTTATGGGGGGGGGGGGTTGGTGCACTCGAAGTAATTGTGTGCTTAGTGGGGACTCCACATGGTGGTTAGATGCTGCTTCAATAGTGGTGTTTTTTTTCCCTCTGGTAAGGGCTTGAGAAGCTCATTTTGGTCTTGGGACAGAATAAAGGGTTAGCAGTCCCCTATATGAACAACATGTCAGGAGCTGCCCATAAAGAATGGCAGTTTTGCTTATGTGCTGTGAGGCACAAATGATTGTGGGGGTTGATGGGACTGTTGTGAGGCTGAGAAGTGGCTGTGAGTATTGCTTATAGTAGTGGCTATGGCCTCATATCTCTATACTGTACAAAACCTCACATGAGAACTACATTTCGATCAGGGTCAGGAGGGGGTTCAGCATGTTATGTCGTTTCTGGCCTCTGAGTGTTGCCTTTTCCATTTGGCTGTTTTTTGGTGCTGTGCTTTGGGGGCAGGGTCACACTACTGACATCCACATTTCACTAGTATTATATCCTAGAAAGTAGTATAAGGTAGAAAATGATTTGTTTTTGGATTTACTTTATCATGTCATGCAGAAATATTTGTGTTAATTCAGGGAAAGTATAATACAATCCTTCCAGTTGCAAAAAAAAAAAAAGGCAGCTTTTCTGTGCAGGAGGTGGATTTGCATGGTGGCTGGATGCTGTGCCTTCCGATGCAGGGCATGAACTTGATGTTACTGCTGTTTGTTGCATCAGTGGCACTAATGGTCCTGGCAGTTGGCGTGCGTTTGTCCTTGCGTTGGCTTGTTTTTTTTCCAATGGGACAGTGGGTCTGTAGCTATAAAGGGTGTACTGCGGCTCATACAAGCTCATTTGTGGATTGGAAATGTTGGGGACATGTTAGCATGTAATTCTTAATTTAATTACAACGGTAATGGTAGAACAGATAGAAACAAAGAGTAACGTGTTGCTGCTATAGGGGAAAAAAAAAAAGGCAGTACATAATAAGTACGTAATATGTGGTTAATAGTTAATTTTCAAAGTATTATGGGAACAGCCCTGGCACGATCCACATCCATTGTCAAGGTATTGTAAAATCAAGTTGAATGTGTTTTTTAGGTAGGAAGTCCTTCATTTTAGCTGTTATGCTTTTGGGGAGATTTCTAATAAAAGATCTAGCATTTTTATTGAGGTGCATTTGTTTTGTATGGTAAAGCAGTTACTGTAGTGTTTTGTAGTCTTTAACAATATTACAGTTTATTGTCCTACCAATGACAAGTATTTAGCTGTAAAAGCATACTACTGTTCAGGTCACGATATAAATTTTTAATCCGGGCGCTTTGTCCGAGCTTGAGAGGTGTTTTGTGTGTTTCTCATACCAAAGTTAATTGTCAGTTTGGCTCCTCCATTGTTCATGGCGTTGTACAGATTTCTTGCTCAGTACAAATTAAAGCTATAAAAATGTACATGCAGTACAGCAATAAAATAAATACATTATGACATTCTCTCCCATTGAAGCATGAACGGTTTGCACTGGTTGATTCAGAATGATATGACTGCCCAAATGATTACCCTGGAGGTTCATGCCATATGATTTAATTGAATGCCTGCAGTTTTGAAGGTCAGTACAATGAATGCAGTAAACACGACAAAGCCTTGAAATTAGTGTATTAAGTTCTATAGCTGGGTGCCACAGCACTCTGAGTAATATTATACTTTATTTTTCATCCTGGTATTTGTGTTTAGGTAAGAATATTGTCAGAGTCACATCTCATTTTCAAAATGGTGGTTTCTCGCAAATCACTGGCAAATCTTTGAGGACTGAAGTTCAAATAATGACGGGCATTTGAGATTCAAACTTCATAACCTTCAGAAAATTCATGTTAATGCAAAACCTCGTATTTGTATGAGGAAGGTCAACATGGTAGCATGTTACATTAAAACTGTTGCACACTTGTTTGTGCTGAAGCTTAAGGTCTGCAAGTGTTAACACATGCAGAATACAGGATGAAGTAGTACGCGAGAAAAGCAATGTATAATGTCCGAAAGTCAAGATAATTTTGTCACAGTGGGGGGTGATAATAGATTAGCCTGCAGAATGGTCGGTCCTGTGGTCATTTAATAATTGCTAAAATGGCGACAGGTATTTGTCATCATGATTAAGTAATTGCTGGTACTTATTTTCCTTGTTAATATGTATGAGAGATACAAGCAGCATGGGTAAAGCAGAACAGAAAATAATACTCGGCACAGGATTATCATGTGTGGCCTCTTCCTGTTCAGTTCTGACAGGATGACATAAGGCTCAGTAAAGCAGATAGTATTGCCATGGATATCAATTAAATTCCTAACACTAAGTTGTGATAGACCATTTCAATGCGGACCTTCGTGGAACATGAACTTTTTAAGACCTTAAAATGAGGTATATTCCTTATAATGAGGTACACTTGAGTGATATGGCAGTGTATCCCAGGACAGTGGTGAGGATTGCAGGCCTGCGGGAGGTTTGGACACTTGAGTGCAGACTGCAGGTGCGGGTGCAAATTATTCTGCTGTGGGATCTGCCGTGCTCATAGTTTTGGGTTTGTAGGGGCAATGGTTGAAGGTTTCCCCCCTTGGGGGGGGGGTTCGCCACATTTATTGCTTTGAGATTGAGGGGGAGATTTAATATGTTGAGTTCGCAAGCACATTTATTGCTTTTGGGACGCAATGGGGTTTGAAGCCAGGTATTATCAGGACAAGAAATAGGGGAGTGTATGTTCGGTCCTTGCTCTCTGGTCATGGAGTGGTGGACTTGACTGGTGGGAGCAGGTTCTCGGGTTGGCAGTCGGGTCAGTTGGGTACACAGCATGTAGTTCAGCTGCTGATTTCCTCTTGAAGGGGATCACAGGTAGTGAGTCATACATTTTCAGCTGCACATATTTTGCAGAATGCCCAGATTTGTCATATTTTGGTCCATCTTTCATAAAAGGTGGCATCTGACTAAATCATGGCTGATATACATCAGGGATGCCATTTGGGGTTCTCATATCTGACATGACATAGGGTAGTCGGTGAAAGGGGCATCATGGTGATAAGGTGTTTGCTACCTAGAAACAAGTGGTTGGGTCTGAGGTTCATCGTTGTTTCTGTTCCTGTAAAGATTGGTGATCTGTTTCCTTCTGCAGATTGCAGTGGTGTAGAACTGAGTGGGCTGTGGTTGGTGTCCTGAAGGAAGAGGATCTGAAGTGATGGAGCCTGTCCTAGGCATGTCCTAATAAAGGCATAGGAAGTCACTAGGTTACTGGTGCTAGGGCCCTTAAAAGTCAGTTTATCAATATTCATTTTATTTATGGTTATTATGCACTTGTATTTGGAGGAAAGGTATTATGCTGGGGGAGGCTGGATTGAGGTCTGGTAGATGGTATGTTAACAAGTGTTTGTTTTGTATTCATTAAGGCACTTCAAGGTGGGTAGTATAAGGCCAAGGGAGGATGTTGGGGACAAGCAAGTTATAGCAGGGTTTGATATTTGCTTAGGGGTAGTTTGGGGTTCTTACTGGTGGGAGAAGCGACACCAATTTCAGGAGCGGGGGTAGTTACTAGTTTAATGGCTCTAAGGATTTGATGAACTAGCCAGCTTCAGGTAAGTAAGATTCCTTAATCGAGTGTGTACTGCATGTTGCTCTTATTTAAGAGGGACATGGGTGATTGTTGCCTGTGTCCAAAAAGATATAGGTAGAGCCATTGGGGGGGGGGGGATTTACACCTCAGGTTTGGTAATTGGCTATAATAGCATGACTATGGATATGTTATTTTTTTCTTTGCCTTAATTATGGTTAACAATGTTGTTGGGAACTACTTGTTTGGGAAAAGAGTGATACATTTATTTATGGAATTGGCCTTTTAATGAATTATTTTTTTTTATTTCGCATGGGTATCAGTTGTATCGTGACTCTGTGAGGTGTGGAGGAAATCTTACAGGTATTTTTGTTAACACATCTTAAATCATTGGTGTTTTGCATGCGGTATATGCATTTTATGCAGTTGGTGAATGAGATGTGCCAGTGGTGGTGCATGCTGTCGTTAAGAAGCTGTAATCATGTGTGAAGTGTTTACATTTTGTCTATTACAGATCCCTCGGAGGCTGCAAAGGGAGAAGGGCTAACTGGGCGTTACTTGGTAGGTTGAAGGAAGGCGGCTTCGACAGGCGAGAGAGGGGTTCGAGGATGATGTCGGCTGATGCAGTGGTGTGAAAAGAGTTCATATTCTTCCAGCAGGGCAAGTTCATGTGGAACTGTTTGTTATATTTTCTTCTCAATAGTTACAATGTAATGGTTTGTTTTGCTTGTTTTGTGTGGGGAGCATCAGGAGTGAACTTACACTGTATTATTGGTAGCTGTATTTTTTTCTTGGATTGGCTCAGGTAGGGTTGCAGCCTTCAGGGGTAGGGGGTTAGTGGGTTGCACTGAGTAAGTGGGTTCAGGTGGTGAGCTAGATGTGGTGTCCTTGCATGGGAAGTGTGGCTTTGATTTACCATACTTGAAGGAGAGAAAGGGTATGGTTTATTTTCTACATTCTGGATGGAGTTGGCATGTCACTAATCTTGTTTCAACCAGGTGACATAGGGCATTTTCAAATTTGGCATATTGCTGGTGGCATTCAAGGGTACTGATAGAGCTAAGAGGGGTCAGATTGCTAAAGCTATCATGGGGTTTAGGTGCCTTACTGTTTATAATGGGCAGTTGGAGTTGGCAAGTTGGCTGTTAAATGGTATTTGAAAGTTTTCATGTTGTTTCTACATGTCATTGGGCAAGTAAAAGGGGTTGCTATGGGAAGAGTGGCTTCTTTTGTTGGGGGTTGAGTATTCCTGCTCTAGTGGCAGGTAATGCCCTGGTAATCATTAGGTAATTGCCAGGGGCTGGTAATGTTCTGGTGATTATTATACACTGAATGATGTTTGGCCTTATCCCCTACTGGTGTCTAGATGATGGAAGTTTGGTGGAGAGAGGGGGAACAGCCTGGTCAGGCTGGTGGGCGGAGAAGAGGGACAGGCTTGCTCTCTTCTGCTCCCCCTCTGGTGTTGGATGGTCAAGTCAATAAGTTGGGAAAGGAAAGTGAGCAGTAATGCTGCTTGACAAGTACATAAGTAAGCGGAGGAAGCTGCTTATTGGGTGATGGTATAATGTAATAAATCGTAATGAAAGTGAGCGGTTATGCTGCTTGATAAGTACCGATAAATGGTAATGGAAGTGAGTGGATACGCTGCTTCATAAGTAAGTGAGTGGAGGTATGGTTACTGCTTACTGATTAGGATGAGCAGGTCTATGCTGTCCTGTCCTATGATAATGTTACATGGATGTTATTTCACCTGTATCATGTATGGTTGGAGTGAATGAATATTGGTTAACATTTATGTTTATGGAAATGTAATAAAGGTCATCAAATGTCATTCAGTGTGATGTGTTTCTTGAAGGGGACCAGGTCAATGTCTATTTATAAGGTGTATGACTGAACCTTTCAGTTAAACTAATCCGAGATCACAAATCATCATGTGTGTAGTCTGCTTTACCTGCAAAATAATACCAAATAATTAAATAAATAAAAAATAAGTTGATAAATGCATAAATAAATTAATGATAACTAGAGAGACACATAGAAAGACAGCTCACAGGAGGTAGCAGTAGTAACAGCATCAGATCTAAATTAAAGAAGTTGCACGTGAAAATCCATCCAGAAACAACTATACGTGATTAGTTTATATTTACACCTGGGCAAAATGAGTGCTTAATAATACACTTTCTCAAAAAAAGAATGTTACGACTTACAAAACAAAGTAGTACACTTTTGTGCTTTGTAAATGCCTTAAATATTCCATTTATTTTATTGTATTTTATTTTATTTTGCATTTGTCAACTGAAGTTGCAGAAATGGGCATTAGAATCCCTTTTCAGAGGAGTTCCAGGGAGAAAAGCTGTTAATGACAAATAACAATAACAACATATTATAAGTATTACATAGCAAATATCAAAAGTAATATATAATTAGAGCTTGCAGGCTACATACACGATCAAAACAAAACACGAATATTAGTTCATATTATGCATTCATATTAAATTATTATTTGAGTCAAAGGAACTCCCTTCATCCAGGTTTCAGTCATATCAGAGAGGTATGCAGTTTGCTCATAGGCTGTTCTATACCCTGAAGATTGTTCATTATCTGGGTATTCCATCTTGCATCAATATAACAATAGGAGCAGTGGGGCTCACAAGTGAAATTTCAGCACTGGAAATGTCAAGTGCTGACAAGTCAAAAATAAAAAAATGAAAACGCAGAAGAACAAATCTTAAAAATTGTTCTTCTCCTTTAAACTTCTTTTTGCAGGGGGGGGGGTAAGTCCCCCTTTCCACCTCTCCCACTCCAATACCTTATAGAAACCAACTCTGAAATTGCCATAACTTGGAGAAAAGGCATCTCAGATTTGATACATGTAAGTCCATACTTTCAAACATTCAGTGTCCATATTTCAGGACTCACTCTAGTGGGTCCCAGCATTTCAAATGCTTATAAAGCAGTAGATCTAATTAGTCACTCATGAATATCTCCAGAATGAGTCAAAGCCACAAATCTTCGACCACAAACTTGGGTGGGGGGATAGAAAGATAACAAAGGGTCCCCACCAAAAAAAAAAAAAAAAGAAATGAAATCTATGGTAGATTAACTCCACATAAAATTATTCCTTAAGTAACTCTTCAGCTCATCATCTTACGGAATAGCCATAGCCCATGTGATATACTTCAGTGTGCTACATCTATTTATTAGCAGTACTTAGTTAAGGGGAACTTCATTTTTCTTTATATCCTACTATAACCTAGCCAATAACATGTGCTACAGTTCACTTCCCTCCAATCTGTTGAGGGAATGTCAGTTATGTCTGCACCTGACTGCATTTATACAAATCTGAATCTGTTTTCTTCACTAAACCACTAACTACAGACATCAGCTACTGACCTAAATGGCTACTTGAGGCCAGAGGGCTGAGACTTTGAAATGCAAAAGAAAAAAAGTACGTTCTCTTCTAAAGCTACTATCCAGGGAAATGGAGTGTAATCTGAAAATGAGATTGGTAATGCTTTTAGATTTACAAATACTCGGCAATTTTTTAAAAGATAAATATTGCAGGAATTCTCCTGTAAAGCTTACATTGATAAGGAGTAGAGTGAACATGTTACAGAAATACACATCAGTGCTTAGGTTACAAATGCCAGTGCAAACCGCGTGTAATAAAATTACTTTTCCCTGGGACATCAGTTAACAAAAAGCATACTCAAGCTTCCAAACTGAACTAAGCATGCCATCAATAAAACTCTTTAAGTCAGTAATAAGATGGATGTATCTGTAAGATTGTTATAACTAGGTCACTGGCAGACTGTAAAAAATAGAATCAAATCAGAATGCAATCATATCTTGATTCTAAGCTACCTGAAATGTCAAAATGGTGATGCTTAAATAACTATCATTAGAGAAAGTGTCCATAAAACAATTACTATGCTCCTGTTTGTCTTATAGATAGGAGACTGTAATGACAGGAATAAACCTAAATTTTACAATCCATTGCACAAATTGCAATCCAGGTAAGAATCTTATTGAGACTATATTCACTTAAAATTCTTTTGCATAATTAAACAACATGCACAATGTTATCAGTTTAAGCTGTCAACACTGTAAGTTTGAAAATCATTAGATATTTAATTAATTAAATTCTTCCACACCTGCACCAAGCCTCCTCAGAATATTTACTCTAAGCAATGTGTTTCCTATCTACTGTTATACCTTAAAATCATGTAATGTAACACCTTTACTTCTTGCTTACTTGTATGCTAAATGTCAACTACTCTTTTTATATACTTTCTGACTGAATATTTTCAACATATGTATTCATCTTTATTTATGTATGCTGGAGCTTTTCTCCCTGGGCCTCCATTGAAAATGGGCTCTGAACAGCCCAGTGGACTTTCCCAGTAAACAAAAAGCAAATAAATAAATAAATAGCTTTTGTTCTAAGTAAAGCAAAAGAATTACTAAATATCATTTTAGTGTACTGATTAAATACATAAATGGATATTTCTGAAACATGTTATACTCTCAAAAGGTAGACCTTTTCCAGATAATATGGAGTGATTTTTCTGGGTACAGGCAGAGTTCTGGCAATCAGTTATTTAGCAATCGTGTTTACAGTTTGTGCTAGCAGGACCATTAAACTGTTAATTCTGTAAGGAAGACATTAGCTTGTATTTAAATGTTATATGCTGGCTTTCACAAAAGGCCTAAATGAAATCATTACAAAAATCATATATATCCCAGTTGCTGGAATTTTACTACAATGAAGAGTTGGAGGTATTTTTGTGAAAAACTATGAATTTTATACAAGCAGCAGCATATTAAGCTACAATGAAGCAGAGACAAAAAAGCAAAGAAATGCCACTTTTTTTTCACTCACTAATAATGCTTTACTGTTTAGAGTGCATAAAATAAAAAAATTAAGAAAAAAGCAATCTGTCTATATGTGAAACATTAGGCTATTTTACATCATAAATATAAATAACATACATTGTACCAACAACAACAACAAAAAAAAGCCAACAAAAAAAATAAATAACTGATAGCTATCCCACTAACCGACTATGACCTTCCAGGGTAGGTGTTATCAGGGAAACAGCATTTACCTGCTAGGCATTAATGATTGTATATACTTTAAAAGTAGCTTTGATGTCAATAACAGCGCTACTCCATAAAGACGTGGCACTGACAAAACATTACCTGCAGCCAAACTCATTAAATGTGTTGGGACTAAACATAATTTTAAATTTTCAGTTTTGCAAGTTATTAATATGCATTTAAGAGGTGGTAACATCGCCAGTACTACTGACAAGTCAGAATTTGGTTGGATACTTGGGCTACTGGCCATGATTTTTCCTGGCCAAGTTTTCTTTAAAACTTGTACTGTATCAATGAAGCTTGTATCATTAAACAAGATTGCATGACCTTTAAAGTATTTTTTAGATTATGTTGCGTTACTTGCTGTCTGATGAAGCACCTTGCAACATGAAAGAGCCTAAGGTTTTAATATTTAAAATATTCTATTATTAGTCACAACTTCATTCTGATATTCCTGTTTTACTATTATAATTGATATATGTTCTTCCTTAGGTTTAATCTTTTTGCAACATTATGTCATGTTTTTGTATGTTGCTTCTTGTAAATCATTTCAGTAAAGGGTATCCCTGTGACTCCAAAAGACCTAGCATAATGAGAAAACCGTAGCTTGGAAGTTTTCCAAGCCTTTCCAAGTCATAGACTGATCTACTGGCTAGGTTTTTTCCCTCAGTATAGAAAGAGGATTCACAGGTGAAGCCATATACTAATGCAACAGTCCAGGTGCCTAACACTAAGTTGCTGTGTGCCACCCCCCCTCGTATGTCTATGCGTCATAATTTTCTTAGGTGGGCTGAATATAATTTCACACTAGAATGAAAAACTGACTGCGATCAAATCATGGTAGCAAACCATTAGGAGTACTTGTGTTGCAGGTAAGTTCCACAAATAAAACTCGATTATGTGTCATAGAATTGACAAGAAAATTCCAACAATGTGGTGGTACACATGTTTGTAGACAGTATCTTTTTTATTTGGAGGGGTACACCTGAACTTCTTAAACAATATTTTGAATATTTCAATCATACTGTCACATTTTGGGAATTTTTGATATAATTTTTAATTGACACACATTGAGTTTTTATGTGTAACTATATGTTAGATATCTGATGGTAAAATGGACACCATAGTATACAAAATTACACATAAAAAGAACACATATGTTAGCAGGATTAGTATTCATCCAGGTTTTGTGTTTATGAATTTTGAGGTCAGTTTTTAAGGTGATCTAGACTTACTAGTGATGATTATGATCTTATAGAAGTATTTAATCAGTTAAAATGTGGTGTTATTGCTAGAGGTTGCCATAGTGATCATGCTGAAGAAACATTACTTGAAATGAGAGCACAGAGACTAACAACTGCTGTTCCATTCTCTGGCTTAAACAATAATATTGATAATGTTTTCAGCAAATCAAATTTAAATAAGTGACATACATACATGTGCCTTTAACTTACACTTTGAATATTAGTTGAATTTATAAATTTGATGGTGAATGATAACATTAAACAACTTATTGGATTGATGCCATCTTTCACATTTAAGAATTCTTGATCCTTAAAAAATGGCTACATAATAAAAATAAATATATTAAAACCAGACTGAAAATTAAAAAGAGGGGGGTCTTCTCCTTCTTCCAGTTTTAACTGTTGCTCTTCCATTTTAAGTGGAACTATGTTTGCACAGCCTAGCACCAAAACTATATAAGTTAAATGATTATGCAAACATATCTTCAGTACATCTAATTTTGTTTATGTGTCTATCTGCCAATATTGCAAACAATCCTTTGTAGGTAACATGAATGGAACATTGAAAGAGTGAATTGGTGAACACCTTTATGGTATTAAGAAGGTGAAACTTACTGATACTTTAACCAAATACATTAATTGTGTTGGGTATAAGCATAATCTTAAATGTTTGGTTTTACAACTGATTAGTATGCATTTAAGAGGTGGTGATGTCACTAACCCTACTGAGAAGTTAGAATTTGCTAGGATACTTAGGCTACAGGGTCTGTTTTTTTTACAAACGCGTTTCAAGTTTTTAAAAGGGTATACACATTTAAGTACATAAGAAACCACCATGTGGTTAACACATGTAAATATAAAATAAATAAATAGCTTGGATGCAGAAGGTAGCTATATGTCCTAGGACAACGACTATAAAATAATGACCCTTGGTATGCAAGCTGACTATTTATTTCAGTGAGTTTGTATTTTTGGTTTAATAAGCCAGTGGATATGTTCACTATTAGTTGGCATGTCATACAGGTTATCGCTGGATAACTGAAATCCGCTACCAAGAAAGTATTGTGATTTATTGTCACTTTGTCTATCACATTCACATTTGTATGCCCATCAGGGGATATGGAATATGATCTCTAACAGGCTGTGAAGTAGTAATGTGTATTGCTTAGAGTGAGTTGGTTATCAATAAATTCTTTTTGAGGGTCAACTGGAATTTATCTAGCGAGGAAATAGTTTTCTGACAAATACAGATACTCCTCTACAGCTACCTGTGAGTCTGAAAATGTGATAGGAGCAGAACCCTTGTTTGCAGAGAGTTCCATCATTGCAATCAAACCATATTTCTGTTACTAGACAACTAAGAACGTGATCAAGTTGCAGTAGAATCAATCTCAAGATTAGGTAGCTTATTATTCAGACTTCTATAATTAAGAATGACAACCTTGATACAGTCTGATTTGAAAACTATTGAGGTATTTTTTGCTACACTAGAATGGCTAGAAGATGAAGTTTGACTTAAAAAGGCACTGTTTGAGCAACAAAGGAAGAGGCCATGATACAAAAGATCCAGGATGTCATTTGCAAAATAAGACTGTCAACCATCTTGTCCCAGACTAACAGATATGGTGCCCCAGACCGACAGCAACGACTTAACTGATTATTGCAAATAATTTACATTTATTTGAATTTGGAGATCACTCTGGGTAAGGACAGGATTCCATTATAAACAAGAGTTTTGTCTGTATTGGAAATAAGCATACAAAGATCCGTCATATCTCTCTACATGTCCTTCTACATCCCTCATAACATCATGGATACCAAAAATGGAAGTAATACCAAATGTTACCATATTCTTATTCAGCCTTTGAGTGTAGAATCTGAGACCCTAAAATGAAGTCTCTAGCTGATAAAGCAGTTACAATTTTTTGTGCAAGGTTATTGAAAGTAGATGGTTCATGGTCTGCAGATTTGTGACCCCCTGTAATAAATGATTTTCTATAATGTGTGCTGGTGAGAAGGTGTTGTATACTTGGTTTGAAATCAAGGTTTGTTTTTACTAATGTTAGCAGGATTAGTTAGTAATTTCTTAACAAACTCAACATATGTTGGTATGAAATATGTATGCAAATACAGAAGTGGGCTTATTTGAAGCTTCCTGGTTATTTGTTTGAGTGATAGAATGGCCTCCCAGTCATATAGCCTGTTAAACTTCTCCCAAATTTGAACATGTTGATAGAAGCTAATTGCTGGTAAATATTACGGTGCTGCTGTAATTCCTAACGAAAGTAATTGATAAAAAGCAGCACAGAAGATGAAAAAGTGGAATGAATTCCCAGATTGTTCAACTAAGTTCAGCAGGTAAAGACTACGAAATGTAAGTGGTTAAGATGGATTTTATTCAGCTTGGCTTATAATGGTTTAGGATGGTTTTACTTAGCACTGCTGCAACCTTAATGAACTTTTAGTAAAAACAGTGTATAAGGTGTGTTCAATACCTTAATGTATCAGTAGTATAAAAGAATGTTTAAGGTGTGAAAGCAAATGTAGCACTGGTAGCAATAGGAATGCATGAAGTTTACATCTACAAGTAGGATCACAGTTTATTTATGACCACCAACTGTGCAAGTTTCAGAAGAAATACAGCACTAATAGTACCCCCAAAGGAAAATGTAGCATTAAATCAGTATATTTCAAGAGCAGTTTGGTATGATTTTAAATGGAAGTGATGCCACTCAGGATATATATATATATATATAAAATGTGTGTGTGTGTGTGTGTGTGTGTGTGTGTGTGTGTGTGTGTGTGTATATATATATATATATATATATATAGATATGTGTGTGTGTGTGTGTGTGTGTGTGTGTGTGTGTGTGTGTGTGTGTGTGTGTGTGTGTGTCAAGCTGTGTACGTGTGTGTGTGTGTGTGTGTGTGTGTGTGTGTGTGTGTGTGTGTGTGTGTGTGTGATTGTGGACATATGCATATAGATACAGTTAGACATATATTAGTTGAGGAGTAGCAGCCTTACAATATTTTTAGTTTAATAATGTTATTACACAAAAGTCATAATTTTGAATGTTGTAACTGCAGCAAGAAATCATATGTAGACAAGCCATGCTTTGATTTTACTTTTTTTGGATTATGTATCTCAAGGTATACTTTATTTTCCCTACATAAGCTATTTTTATAATGTAGAAAGTTATGTATCATCTAGTTTCCCCCTCGCTAAATAACTCTGAATTGCACAGTTTGCAAAATGACTGCCTGTACAAATCAAACCTAAGTTTGAAGGATGCAGCATATTCATAGCTTATTATATAAACCACCAAGATATACTTCCAGCCAGCTGTCCTGTGAAGCCTTCCATGTCAGGTTAAGAAAAAATATATAGGCATCTGGTTGCTTGTGAGGTTTGTAAAGTGCTGCACTAATAAAGCCATACTTCACTTCTAGTACTTTCTTTGACCATGAGTTAATAAATTACGTTAAGTCAGTAAAGTCAGCACTGTTCAAAGTGCCTGTTAGACTGCCTTTTACTTGCCATTTTTAATATTTCTGAAAAGAATTATTTAACTACATTAAAGCTTACATTACACAACTTTCAAATAACAGCTAGATATGTTTTTCAGTCATTATCAGCCTCACAAATGTTTAATATATATATATATATATATATATATAGAGAGAGAGAGAGAGATAGAAAGAGAGAGAGGAGAGAGAGATGTATATATAGATCAATAGATGTGTATATAGATACATATAACAAAAGTAATTGTCTTTTTTCTTCTTGAATATTTAACTTTCAGAATACAGGTGTCTATCTCTCAGCAACAGTATTTAGCTAAACAGGTATCACCCCATTATTTTTTCACGATAAGAAGCTTGCAAGCTTCCTTTAGTAATGGATACACATATCTATATGCATACAAATATAGCAATAGATTGTGCTGCCATCTGTTAGGTGATTTTCCTGAAGGTCAGCAATTCAGTATTTGTCTCAAGAAATCAGGGTTTGGTGACAGCTCAAAAATTTTAAGGAGTTCTGAGTTCCTAAATATTGTAAATTAAATTTTCTCATATTATATATGTTTCATCTGGGCTTCTTACTTTCAGTGGCATCACTGTCATAATATCCTTTATTTGTTTAAAAAGTGTGAAATTATAATGTTATTAGCTTTATCAACCCAGTCATCTTCCCTTTAATATCAGAAAATAATGGGTTTGTCTTCCAGCTGATCATTGCATATGCTGTGGTAAATATACATGCAAGTACATTTGGGATGTGGTTTATTTTCTGGGCATGAAGTACAACTAAATTCAAGAAAATGTAAAGTACATATTACAAGAAATGGTATGCACATGTTTATTAATCTCTCTCTCTTTCTGTTCTAATCACTATGCTTGATTTAACCTTCCAGGCTTAGTTGGTACAATAGTGTCATCTAGGGCATTAATTGTTTACAATGATATGAATCCAATAAAATTAATTTTTAACATCTGCAGCAAGGTTTGAGTAACTGCCACAATAAATGCAATTTTTTTTTGTTTTGTTTTTGTTTTTTTTTTGTTTTTTGTTTTTTTTTAGATGGCAGGAGCATAAAGTATGACAACATGATATATATTTTGTCTGTAAAATGTACAAGACAATAGGAAGAGCAAAGCACATACATGTATGTATATATTTGCACATATATTTATTCATTGCCATATTTTTGTGTCTTGCAAATGTGGCAACCCTGTCTAATGAAGTGATAAAAGGGCAGGCACAGGTAAATCTTTTGTCATGAAAGCATGCACAGATATAAGTAACTATTGGAGCAGGAAGATAGTTGAAAGGTACCTTTGTTATGCATCCATATGTCATTGACTCAACTTTCAGTCCACTAAAATCAGTCTTTGCAACAACAGTGTCTTTGAAATTACTGAACTCGGGGTAAGGGGTATTCTTGCAAAAGATATGGAGGTGTGGGAGCACATCAGCAAACAAGTATGTGCAAGTGGTGTGTCACCAAATATACCTTTTTTAACGTGTGTGTGATTTTTTATGCTGGATTTATGATATGTTTGTATGATATTTTTGCACATAGTTTACTGATATTAATAAAAACACATAAAGATATGGCTATGATACCTAGTATAAAATAAGTGAAAATATAAAGGTCACAGAACAGAAGATGCTTCAGATACCATTTGTGATACAGAAACTGGGGGGAAGATTTCGGTAACACAACTGTCAAAAGTAAGAGAAATTTAGAAATTCAGAAACAGTATTCTGAATGGACCCCATCATCAATAATGCATTGGTTGTATTAACAAGCTGAGCTAACTTGATATATTTTATCTACCCAGTGCATTGACTGTATTATGATATTTCTTTTTATTCTTGAGTTCTATCAGCTGATTACCTTGCAGAAGGCTCTAGTTTGAGAAAAGTAGGTAAGAATGAATTATGCCTAACAATGATATATTTTATCTACCAAGTACATTGTCTGTATTATTATATATTTTCATTCATGAGGTCTATCTACTGGTTACTGCATTCATCTTCTGTGGTGTTGCTTAACAGGATTTGTATCCACACCCAGACCACTGTGTATACTTTCACCATATCAGGCTTTGCTGACATGGCATTCCTATCAGCACAGAAAAATCGCTTCTGAACATATTTTCCATATTGTGCATTTCATGTGCTTACTTTTTGGGGGGGAGGTGGGAGAGGGTGGGATAATCAATTTGTGCTATTTATATTTTTTTCCTTATGGCATATGTTGGCAGGATCTCTTCTCCAAACATGCAGATAGAATTTTTTGAACATACAGCAGTTAGTGTTCAATTAAACGTACAAAAAACATTTTAATTAAATGAAATGAACTGCTGAGAGATCATTGTTTAGACTGTAAATTTATTTTCTTACACTGGCATTTATTATGTAAATCTTGGAAGTCTTGAGATTCCTTTAGCTGCATTAATATGTCAGTCATTTATCTTTCTAGTATATATAGACAGAGTAATATCTTTCTAGTATAAACAGAGTACATTGTGCTACTGGAACATACAGTATTTATATCTGAGCTCTTGTATCATTATTTAACACAGAAATTCAGTATTAAACATTAGTCTAAGTGTTGAAAATTAAATCAGTTTTGAAGAAATAATACACACAGAGAACTGTTTCTGTTTTCTGAACATTGACATATTGATAGAAAACTTCATTTTCACAAAATAGATACTGCTGTCTGTTTAATAAAATGAAAAATATATGAATTTAGCATGAAGGGAACATTTCTAATAATACATGGTTTGATATTTTCCACAGATGCAACATCGTGCAGTATATATTAATTGTATAGACCATTCAGTCTTGCTGATACAGTAAAATCTCTGAAGAAATTCAAGGATGCATTAAATGAACAAAAGCACTTAGCTAATCTAGACCTGTGTTGGAGACTGCTTCTTTTACTGGCTTCAGTGGAATTGTTTGTTGATTTGTTGCTAACTCAATTATTAAATCGTAATTATGCTTTTTTGTGGATCAGATTAGTCCCATTAGGCTAGTAGCTTCTTTTCAGGGGAGACTTGAGGTGGTACTTATACTACTAGGGGAAATTTGGCCTGCGCATTTGAGAACTTTCCCTAGAGTTTTGATAAGTGCTGTGGGATCTTTTACATCCAACTGAGCTACCACTAACTGAAGCATATTGGTTTAATATCTCATTTGAAGGATGACATACACAGGAGTGCAGCATCAGCCTTATGTCCCACTGTGGGGTCAGTAATTGATTTACCTTGTGTGGGAACAGAACCTAGAGCCTTCTACACCAAAGGTGGGTGCACTACCTTTTGCACCACCGACACTGCTTATCACAGTAGCAAAGTCCTGTAACATCTAAGGTAACCGGGAATGAAGGCAAACTAACTATGACTTACTACCAGCTCTGTAAAGAAGTGTTTACAAATCATTTAACAGCAATACATTCTCCTATTTCTCCAGTGATATTTCACAAGTCTTTTGTTAGACTTTAATTTTACTTTCTTTATCTTGCAGACATACTTCCTTTTCCCATTTCTAACATATAAATTTCATAGCAGCAACATTTTATTTCAAGTTATATGACTGAATGCAGTATAAAGAACATAATCAGCAAAGCATTCCAATACCAGCTGACAGATATGCTTATTGGTATGTGCACTGATGACAAAAATTAAACTAATAAATCATCTCATTTTTGCCTTGCCATATTTTCAGAATTTGGTATGTTTTCTAATACCTCTGTTATTTTTCATGAATTGTATAAGTTATGCTCCCATCCCCTAAACCAACATGTTATTTCTGGCACTTTATCATTCCAAATTTCATGATTCTTCCATATCTACCCTATGCTACAGTAAGTCAATTCCATCATTTTCCGAACTTTACTCTTGCATGCAGTTATTTTGACTAAATGCTGGCCCCACTCAACAGTGGTACCAGAGAAAATTAACATTGACTGTCCTTCTAGAAATAAAAGCTGCTACCTTTTACATCATCCGTAACCTATGTCTTACTGGAAGTTACCACAATAGCTTTTTTCTCATTACTAAAGGCCAGAATTCTACTCTGGCTCTATGAGTATACAAAAAGTATGGTATGATCAATCTAAAATATTTCAATTTACAGTATACATGGAGCATCTTATTCTTCAACCTGTCAGCTGTTGATCCTTCCGACATATTTTATATTCAGTAATCCTTAACATGATGTTAGATGTAGTGCTATCATGGTATATGTTCTGCACTGGGAAGTGAGTGCATCTTCTTTCTACTTTATATTGCCTCTCATCCTGATGTGTACTGCACTTCTTTGTAGACAATAATTAAACCTCAGTTTTAGTGACTGTAAATTAATACTCAAGCAGTGTATAAAAGTTCCATATAGGACTATGTATGTCTTACCTCAAATGGTATAATATTTTCTTAGATAGTTGTCCCTCACCCACAACACTAATGGCATATAATTTTCTGTTTTTTTAAAAAAAAGGACCAACTGCCACAGTATATACAAAAAATAATTAGATTTGCACCTGCTAATTTTCTTGTTAGCATATAAATAACATAATTCACATCTCAAGCTGATGATTTAGGTAGACCGAATGATTCATAAAAACTCTCAAATCATAAATTATGCAAATGTAATATCTTACCTTGAACTCAGTTTTACAACACAATAAATTTAGAGCTTATATTTATTATTTTATTTATTTTATTTTACATTTGTTAACCGGGAAAGTCCAACTGGATACACGTCTATTTTCAGCGGAAGCCCGGGCAGAAAAGCTCCAACATCACATTACATATATGAGAGAACAAATAAGCAGCCTAAACACATATGATCTCTATGAAAGAAATACTTATGAGCATATTTACAGTAATTATTTAAAAGTTTTTGTTGTGTATACTACATACAATCCCATACATTTTTCATTTTTGTTTTCCCAATATGGGCATTTGTTTAATACAGTATATGTCATTGAGTTAGAAGGAACATATCATTGGCTTAACAAGTATACCAGGGGATACAGGTGATCTCTGATGGAATCCTTGCAAATAGTGCAGTGGGGTGGGTTAGCTAGGGGGTATAGCATGAACAAAGCCAGCTATTTTCATAATGAGTTTTCAGGAGTCTTTTGAAATGGGCAAGAGAGATGGTAGAGGAAATTTGGCTTGGGAGTGAATTCCATGTTCTGGCAATAGTGCATGCAAAGAGAGATTTCCCAGAATTGTTTCTATGTCTGATGACATTTATGAGGTTTTGGTTGCTAGATCTTTAGGCTCTAGTGGTGATGTAAGGCTGTATTAGTTGCAGAAGTGCTGGGGTTTTGTCAGGAAGGTAGTAGAGCTTGTGTGCTAATGAGAGTTTATTGAGTAGGAGTAGGTGAGGCAACTCCAGCCAGTTGAGTTGCTTGAGGGATAGACAGTGGTGGGATCTATAGGAGTCATCAGTTGCAAACTTGACTATCTTGTTGTAACAAGATTCCATTTTGTTTAGTTCTGTGTGGTGGAGATTAGTCATGATGGGGGAGGCATAAAAGAGGATGGATAAGAGGTGAGTTCTTGCTATAGTGGCTTTAGTATGTTTAGTCATGAAGTGTTTGTTCCTATAAAGGAGACCAAACTTTTTGTTTACTTTCTTGATTGTTTGTGCTATTTGTATGTCAAATTTTAGGTTATTGCCTATTTCAATGTCTAGTAGTTTTGTGTGTGTGGTTGGGGTGATCAGAGTATTGTCAATGGATGTTATGGTGAATTCATTGTTTAGAAGAGGTGATCTATCAGGGCTAAAGACCATGATTTTTTTTTTATGGATTTAGAATAAGTTTAATGTTAGTGAACCATGCTTCAGCTAAAGTAAAGTTATTTTGAGTGAGGGTTTGTAGTTCCTTTAGAGTAGGGGCAGCACTTATAATAGTGGTGTCATCTGCATATTGTACTATTGAGGCAGAGAGGGAGGAGGAAGCTATTTGGTTTGTAAATAGGGAGAACATCAAAGGACTGAGGATGGAACCCTGTGGGACTCCTATGGCTACTGGTAATAGGGGGGACAATTGGTCTTGCCATAGGACTGCTTGCTGATGGCCTAAGTAGCAGGTGATCCATGATATAGTGGAGGAGCTCATGTTAAGGGTAGCTAGAGTTTCAAGGAGTATATGGTGGTTAACCATATCAAATGCTTTAGATAGGTCTAGGAATATGGAGGATACAAATAAGCCGTTGTTCCTATGGTAATTGACTATGTTGGTAAATGAGGGTAACGCTGTGGTGGTATTATGGGAAGGTCTAAAGCCATGGTGGGATTTGGATAGTAGATTGTTATTTAGGAGGTGATTCATTAGTTGATAATGCACTACTCTCTCTAATATTTTTGACAGTGGAGATAGAATTCAGATTGGACTATAGTTTGTGAGTTCAAAAGAAGTAACTCCCTTGTGGAGTGGAATAATATGTGATATTTTCCATGTATCAGGAACTTCATATTCTGCTATAGACCTATTTATCAGTATAGATACGGGATAGGCTATATCCCCTGCAGCTAACTAAAGGAAGCCTGCTGGAAGATTGTCAGTGACTGGTTTGCTTGGTTTAAGTTTTTTGAGGAGTTTGGCTATTAACTTACTGGGAACTGGATGTAGAGAAAAGCTAGGGGGCATGTTTAGAGAACTGGGGTGGGTAGGGGTAGTTGTCAGAATGGGGCCACTGGCACTCTTTTGGGTGTTGGCAAGGGCTTGGACTGTATTAGTAAAGTAGTTGTTAAATTGTGTGGGGGTGTCCTCCAGGTTGTTTGGTAATACAAGGGTAGAGGTAGTGGGTTTCCCTGGGTGCAGTAAACTCTTTAATGTGGCCCAGAATTTTGGGGTGTGATGGGAATATTTTTCCTGTGTGGATTTGTAGTAGTTGGTTTTGGCAAATTTAATTTGCCTTTTGGCTTTGTTGCGAAGTTCCAGATAGTTTTGTCTCAAGGTAGTGGTTTTGGATTTCTTTTATTGTAGCCAGGTTTTGTCTCTTTCTTTCATTATAATCTTTGTATCTTTATATAGCCATGGGGAATAGTTAGATCTGACTCTGGTGGTTTGGGAGGGTGCATGATGGTTTAAGATGTTTAGGAAGGTTGAGTTGAAGTATTACACAGCTTCATCTAGGAGTAGTTGTTTTAGCGGGGTCCAATTGCAGCATTTTAGTGCGTTTATTAGATTGTTGGCTTTGAGGGACTTTTTGTTGTGTGTTACTCTGAGGATGGGTTGGTTAATGTGGTGGGATCTGTTCCTAATTAGATAGGTTGCTTGATGGTCACTCAGACAGTCTGGAAGACAGCCGGACTGATGTACGAGAGTGGGGTCAGATAGCAGAATCCAGTCTAGGATGGACTCGCGTTTGGTTTCTTTGGCAATTCTACTGGGGGTAGATATAATTTGGGTGAATCCATGAAGGTTAATGTAGGTAGAGGGATTGTGGCTGGTACACTCAGACCAGTCAATATTAAAGTCACCTAATAGTACGGTCTCTTGTGGAAGAGAGGTTGTTATCCAGTTTAGCAGGTTTTCCATTATAGTAATATTATTGCCTAGAGGGATATACTCACCTGCAATAATAATGTGTTTGTTGGTGTTTAGTTTTAATTTGGCTTGAATTAGCTTTACACCTTTGATTTCCTGTGAGTTATAATCAGTTTGTTCTATAGTGAGATGATTTTGGAATAGTATTGCTACTCCACCACCCTTTTTCCCTAACCTGTCTCTACATATAATATTGTAACCAGGGGCATCAATCTCATTATTGTGGTGTTCTGGTTTAAGCCAGGTTTCAGTTAACACAGCAATTTCAGGTTTGTGAACTGCTAAAAGGGCATGATGGTCCTGAGTTTTGTTAAGTATACTTCTTATGTTCAAGTTTAACAAGAGGAGAGATGAGGTAGGCCTTATGTATACAGGATTTGGTTGATTTAAGTTTGAGTTGGTTGATGTATTGGGTCCAGGATTAGGGTGTATGTCTCCACAGCAAGTGAGTTTTTGGAGAAGGTATAGATAGAGTTTAGTTTGTGTAATATTTTGATTTAGTTTAGGGAATAATGAGGGTTACTTTTGTTGGTTAGCTTACTATATACGTAGGAAAAAGGTTTGTCACATGGTGATATAGGAAAGTTTATTAGTTTTATTGTACTGGCAAAGGAGTCAGTCTGACCTGTTGGTGTGGTATTGATATAAAGTTTTGTGTGGTAGGAGGTAAGGATGGAAAGAGTGAATAGTGTAAAGATAGTTAATAGGTATAGTAAAGGTTTTAGAAGATGGGTATTGTGTGGGGAGTACATGGTATGTAGTAAATGGAGAAGTGGGAGTAACTAGGAGTAAATTGTTAAGCTGTAAAGGTTGGATGGTAGGAGAGATTGTAGTGTACAGCGTGTGGTGAGGTAGACTGTAATTGGGGTGTTATAGGTGAGATGTGATTGGGTAATTAGGTGTAGGAGTTGACTGGTAGGTGTGGCTAGTAACTATAATTCAAATAATATGGGGGTGGGTGGGAATGGGGGTAGGGTAGGGGAGCAAAGCGAGCCAAGTGAACAGAGCGAGGCAGAACTGTCCTAAAGGTGAAGCAGTTGTTGAAAGAAAGACAATCAGTATGAAGATAAGGTACTCTGTATAGGAGATATGTGCAGCTTGGTTTAATGGTTAGCCATTTTATTTCTGCACAAATCTATAGAGAGGGATAGAATCAGCTGTTAAGCTGGAAGCAAGTCTAGGGAGATGAGTGGTGAGACTGCAGTATGGAAAAGGGAGCCTATGGGACTGAGGTAGTAGATAGAGAACCTGTGTGGGAGAAAGAAGTGAGAGTAGGGACCAAACAGAGAAGAATAAGGAGGTAAGCATGGTTATTCCTCTAGGATACAAGAGAGAAAAGGGAAAAAGCTAGCAGCATGAGTGGTAGGTAAAAGGCTAGGTATGAGGATAGGTAGGTTGGATAGGCCACGTACAGGCCTGTGAGTGCAGGGGTAGTGTGGTGGGGTGGAACACAGGTTGGTATGGTAGCTAACCAGGGGCAGTGGGTTTAGCAAAAGGATAGGAATTACAGGAGTAGTTGTAGATACAATATGTCTAGTTATTCAGTCACTGCACTGTTGCTGGAGAGGAACTTCAACCAATGGATCAATAGTCTTTAAAAGGGAGTGGGTGTTCTTCAAAGCTGGTTGGGGTAAGACAATGAACCTTTTTGTTTTTTAGGTGCCTGGGACCTATAAAACAAAGGTAGAGAAAGAAGATAAGGATGTGATACATAAACAAAGTAGTAATGACAATAGGGTGAACATAGGATGAGAATAGAAGGGAGTATTGCTTAGAAAAGTAGTAATTGCAAGGACAGATAGAAGAAAGAGGGATAACAGGGTGCTGGAGACCTAAGAAGGTAGCAGGATGCTAGTGACTCTAGAAAGATAAGTGAGGTGAACAAGTGACATAGAGAAAAACAGAACAATGAAAATACATATTATCATTCAGTGAGGACATAAGGAGGGCAGACTGTTGTATCCATAACAATTGGACAGTCTTAACTGGCCTGACAGTGATGGTGTTGAATTGGCACCTCTATTAGGCTCAGTTTAATAAGGTAAAAAAACTCTGGCAATGCTGACTGAACACTCTAGATAAAGCAAGTAGTAGGGTTTAGCGACTAGCAGTTCTATTAAATACAGATAGAAACAACAAGGACAATGAAACATTTACTGGCAGTTATAAAAATATATCAGTTAACAGTTCTCACCAGTATTTTAATCTTGAATTCAATACTGAAGGTGTACAGGTGACTGTCTAGATATAGCAGGTATCAGGGTTTAGCAACTAGCAGGCAGCACTACTAAATACAAATATAAACAGAAAAAAAAATGACTGAACAGGGTTTAGCGACTAGCAGGCAGCTCTACTAAATACATATAGAAACAGAAAGAGCGACTAAACATTTACTGGCAGTTCTAAAATATTTCAATTAACAGTTATCACCAGTATTTATTTATTTAATTTATTTTACATTTGTTGACCGGGCTAGTCTAACTGGATACATGTCCATTTTCAGTAGAGGCTCGGGGAGAAAAGCTCCAAGCATCTGCAGAGAGTAAACAATACAATATATAGTAATAGTCAAGTGGATTACAGTACATTAGCTACATCGTGCATTAGCTAGATAGGTCAGAACAAATGTTTACAGAGTAAGTTAGTAGGTTTAAGCTAAGATTAAATACAGAGAACCAAAAACATGAAGTTTTTTTTTTTTTTTTTTTTTTTTTTAGTACTACAGATAGGTGAGATAAAACAGAAGCGTAGAGAAGTATAGAGAGAGCAGGAGGTGAAAGAAATATCAGTCTGGGTTACAGCAGGGACACAGCCAGTGAGTTGTAAGATATTCTTTCAGATGCTTTTTAAACAGAATAGTGGAAGCAAGGGAAGAACTTATTCCAACTTTGTACAAGTGACTACCGGCCATTAGATGTTGGGCGAGATAGAGCAGAATGGTAATGCACATGTTTCAGACCTAGCAACGCTAGGAAAAAGTAAATTAGGTACTTTAAAGGTGGATGGTTAGTGCACATAACACAAAACCATTCAGCGACTTACATAACAACCCTAGATAGCATGCATAACAAGATTTCTGGGATAGGAATGTATCTAGTGGCATAGACACACTGTCGCAATTTATAAAACCCGGGGTAATAGTAGGTACACACCAGAAACAATTCTTTGCGGCAGAGTAAATAAGAAAAATACAAGAGCAGGCTACAGCTTGATTGCATACATTAATGCCGCCAATACAATTTAAAACTCAGCTCAAATATGCAACAACAGGACTCAGTCAGGTCAAAGCATGGTTAACAAACTGTTCAACACAAAATGTACTCGTGAACACAAAAAGACAGCAAAATTTGCAGATGTTCTCCTTTTCCAAAACTTTATTCTGTAAGCCCTTTCATAAGGACTAGTATCTAAACTTCCTCAGACAAAGTTATACAAGCAGTCAATGACTTGTATACTTATATAATTAATTAATAAAACAATAAAACAATTATATAAAAAACAACTGAATAATTAAATAAACAACTCAATTCCTTTCCTCCTATGGAAAACTATTTACTTTGTATTTCCATATATAATTCATGATTTTATTACTAAATACCTAGACACTGAATTATTGACTTGAATTAATATAAAATACAAATGTATTAAGTAGAAATATATATATATATATATATATATATATATATATATATATATATATATATGATATAAAAATATTTGTGGTATAATTGAATAAATGAAATACCTGGGGCTATGTTTTTTGTGTTAACCCCCCCCACACACACAGACACTCTACCTATCTAGCTGTTTAAGTTTCAAAATTAATGTAATGGAAGCATATTCATTAAGGCCAGTGTGCGTGTGTGCAAAAGTTTTAATTTGCCACAACAATTCCTTTTCTTCTAACCTTAATGCCCATGGCCCTCCTCTTTTGTTATACAGTTCCTGGTGCACAATGGCAAACAAAAATTTGTGAGTAGGATGTTGCAATGTGTGCCTAGCCAAAGCATTTGTGGTGGTACCTTTGCTTATATGATACATGTGCTCGTATATGCATTGGCGCACTGTCCTTTCTGTCTCTCCTATAAAAAAAGGATTGGCATTGTTGGCATATAGCAGCATACGCAATGCCCTTTGACTCACAATTAAATTAACAAATTTAAATGGTCAAGTTAAATTCACAATTAATTAACTGGCTGCAGTAGGAGGTTCCAGTAGCAAATTTAGAAATGTTGTTGTTACAAGCATCCAGCTTGTGTAGGTCTGTCTGTCTAAGGTTGGTAAGTATGGGGGATGCATAGAGTAGGGTAGAGATTAGCTGGGAATTGGCTATGGAGATTCTTGCCGCCTTGGTTAGGAATTGGTGTCTTCGATATAATGCACCAAGTTTCTTGTGAACTTTTTTTATTGTGAGAGATATGTGGGTGTCAAATCTAAGTTTGTTGTCTATTTCCACACCGAGTAATTTTGTGTGTTCTAATGGAGAGATGATGGTATTGTCTTTGGTAAGAATGTTGAAGTGGGGGTGTTTTGGGTGGCTTTGGAAGGTAGATCAGGAGAAGTTTTGTCTTACTTGGGTTAAGTAGGAGCTGAGCATTGGATAGCCAGCTTTCTACAGAGGAGAATGATTCTTGTGTGATTTGTTGTCATTCTGGTAGAGTAGGGGCAGAGCAGATGAGAGTAGAGTTATCTACGTACTGTATAAGAGATGTTTGTGTGGTGGCAGCATGTAGGTTTTTAGTGAAAAGTGAGAATAGCAGAGGGCCAAGGATAGACCCTTGGGGAACTCCAAGAGTAACTGGGAGATGAGGTGATATATTATCATCCCAGATTACTGATTGCTGGCATCCGTGTAGATAGCTGTGGAACCAGTTTCAGGCTGATTGTGAGAAGGAGAGGTTGAGGAGAGTAGAGAGTAGTAGTTCATGAGATACCATGTCAAAGGCCTTTGAGAGATCTAGAAATACGGCAGTAGAGAAGAGGCCATTGTTTTTGTGATGAAGTATAGTGTTGGTGAAAGAGAGCAGAGCGGAGGTAGTGCTGTGATATTGCCTGAAACCATGTTGGGTTTTGGAGAGGAGATTATTAGCTAGGAGATAGTTGGAAACCTGGGTGTTGATACATTTTTCAAGTATCTTGGAGAGATGGGAGAGGATAGCAATGAGGAGGTAATTGGAGAGGTCGGTGGAGGGGAATGATGTGGGATATTTTCCATATTGAGGGAATATAGCATTCTGTTATGGAACAGTTGATTAGAATTGAAACTGGATAGGCTAGTGTATCAACTGCAATTTTCAAGTATTTAGAGGGGAGGTTGTCAGCTGCGAGTTTGGTGGGTTTAAGTTTTGACAATAGTCTTTTTATGTTGGAGGTAGGTACTGAGGTGAATGAAGAAGAAAAGAGGAGTGGGGGGTTTAGGGTTAGGTGTTGGGGGGGCTGTTGTAGGAAAGTGTTGTTTGTTTAGAGATGTTATAGTTTTGGTGAAGTGTTTGTTGAAGGATTCAGCAATACTGCTGAAGGAGGGGGGAATGAACAGCTGGGGGGTATCAACCTTCCCTTGGTAGAGGATAGTGTTAATAGTGGACCAGAATTGCTTAGGGTTGTGGTTGGTAGAGTTTAGGGTAGATTTATAGTAGAGGGATTTGTCTAATTTTATATGCTTTTTGGCTTTATTGCGCAGTTCAAGGAATGCTTGCCTATCTGAGTTATTTTTTGTTAGTCGCCAGTGCTCCTCGGCCTTATCTCTGGATTTCATTCTAGAAAGTTGATGATAGATGAGTTGGTTATGAACAAGTACAGGTAGAAAGGTAGACAGAGACTATCATATATAGGATAGTAAAATAGGTGAGAAAAAAAGTACTATATAAAAATACTAAGCAGAAATGTTCTAGACTATAAGAATTGAATCCAAAGCAAATAAACATAGTGTATGAAAGTGAAAGAGCAGTAACAGTTTAGTCTATAAGAAGAGATGGAAGAATTACGTAGATAACAGTAGGAGGTTTAGGTTGCATCATGTCATCAATATGTTTAGATAAATACATGTTAAAATGCGCATTATATTCAATAATGTATCTGAAAAGATATGATTAAAGGGGAATTATGACTTCTTTGGATTAGTGGAGATGTCTTTTGAAAATACGTAGGCCAGATAAAAGGCTTTCTGAACTACTGTGGAGACATGATGATCAAATGATAAGAAATTATCAGCAAGAGTACCCAGATACCTTATATCAGTGTTTGATTGGAGGGGTGCACCTCCTATATGGCAAGTGTAACTGTTTTTTTTTTACCAAAATGAACTACCGTTGTCATTGCATCGATTGTTATCATAGTCTATGCTGTGTTGGAGCAGTTGTGAGTCCACTGAAGATCAAAAAAACAACATCCAATTTACAGTGATTTGCAAACTTAGGCCAGAAGTCCTTGCCTGAAGGTATAAAAAATGTATGACAAATAGGAGAGGTCTGAAACCTGTGGTAAACCACTTGTAACTTTTTGCTTTCAGAAATGGCACCTGCTGAGTTCTGTCCATACATCTCAAGTGTCCAGATTTTTGCCTGATACATTTGGTCTGTTCTTCATAAAACTTGTGGTTTTCTGGGAAATCACTGAGGACTGAAGTCACTAAATAATAATATACATTTGAGTATCCCGCTTCTTTCATACTTTATATTCATCAGAAAAAGCATGCTAACACAAATCCGATTATTCTAGTAATCTGTGGCAGGAGTGAAATTTGCACTGTTTGTTAGCTAGGATACTAGCTATTTCCTATGGGTCAGCACATGTAGTTATATTGTACACTAGCTTATCACACTGTTGAGTGTTAGTTCTTGACTTCTTGACATTGATAAAGAAAGAATTGTAGTCATTTTTGGTTGCAATGGCTATTTTAAGTTCATACAAAGTTCTGAGATTCCTAATTGTTCTCTTACGCTCTTAGTTTACTTAAGTTTGTTGTTAAGGTAGGTAGAATGAGACCTCTTAGAAGCTGTAAGCAGTTTCTTTCTCTCATTATATAACTTATGTATATGGGTATTCCACTGCAGGAATTTGTTTTTTAACTTTTCATTATATTTGTTGCAAATACTGATTGCCTTATCAATACAATTCTTTAAGCAGGAGTAGAAATCAGAGGCAACGGCAGCAGCTTTAGTAGTCGCATCCTTCAGTAGAGGATTACAGCAGAATTTAAGTCACCGAATAACTGAAAAAGGTTTGCTTTTGAAAAGTCCCTAAATATGCAGCTATTTACAGTTGAAGCACCACCAGTTTTAAAGGGAAAGTTTACTAACTTATAGTCAGATTTAACAAGGCATGATGATACATATGGAAATGTGCAAGATGTGGCAATATCTGTGAAGACAAGATCTAGGATACTGAAGCCCCTAGTTGTATTTGTGAAAGATAGTTAGCATTGCTGCTGGGCATGGCAGCCATTGGCAGTGTAGGTCAACCATTTTATTGAAATATAGTTGTAGTCCCACAATATAATAGTCTTGGATGCAATGAGCTATCAAGCTTAGCAGGGGACATAGGGGGTATTCTATAGCTTGCTATGAAGTGGTAATTAGTCTTGTTTAAGGTGATTTGGAGTTCTAGTTTACATATGGTCTTACATGGAATCTATCATGAGTTGATGATATCCTTGACAAATACTAGTAGTCCATAGTCCACACAATAGCCAGTGGGTCTGAAGGCATAGTAGGCATTATATCCAGGATTAGAGTGGCTGCTTTAATTGCCCTTTAACCATGTTAATGCAACTACACATACACAAATATGTTCAAGTTCATATGATACTGTATGAGAAAAGCCATGGTGCGAATCCAAAATGCACAGATATTGAAGGGGTCAAAATGTGTATTTGAATGTTAGTAATTTTAACTCATATCTGAAGAGTTATTTTTAATGGAAAAAGATGTGGACAAATAGAATGATTTGTCAGACTAGATGATGGGTTGTGGATCAACAAGAGATCTGACGAGTGCAAGAGATGGCTGTCAGAGTTCAGGCATATCATATTCTGTTTTGTTTTCTTATGTTAACTCCAAAGTGTCATTTCAATTCATACAGATACTATAATTTTTGCAATATATGACAGAAAAAAATGAGTTTCACCATAAGGGCAGACTTATAACCAACTTAGGTAAGTAAGGACCTACCAGTCTTACAAGCCTCATCTGTAAAGTGATGAAAGATATATTATAGCAGGCCTCCTACGCTGTGATATTAAGGATATTATTACATTTGTCCCCCAATAGTTTGGCTTTTTGAAGGGTAGAACCTGTCTGCTGAATGTAATAAAATTCTTCCTAAAAGTTACAAAAGCTGTAGTTAGTGGCCATGCAGCACAAAACAATTAAGCTGCCAAAGCCCATGGACATTAATAATTGGGAAAATTGGGGCATGAATAGGTAGACTTAAAAAGTCTCTAGCATCATTAACCTAGTAACCTCCTATGACCCTATGAGCCTACATCTTGACTTGTCCAAGGGCTTCAACACCATATCCCATGTTGGCATCATACAGAACATAAGTATTTTAAAAAAGTGATCCATTCGTGATAAGATGCATAGGAAACTGTCTGAAGGAACCCACACAATGCAAGTTGCAGACAGATCCTCAAAAGTATGAAAGTGACCAGCAGTTACACTCAAGGCTCACTTCTGGGACCTCTATTTTTTTGGATTTTACTTTTCAGATCTTCAGAGAGCCAACACTTCAGGTTAACAAAGTTGTTAGGTGACCATAAACTGGTCGTTCTTGTCAAGGCACTTTCTGGCCCCCAAGCCCTCCAGAATGACCTCTCCCTGCTAACCACTTGTACTAAAATGGGCTCAGACTAAATTCTAAAATTTGTATCATCAGTTTTATTTTATATCCCCCCTGAGACACATACACACATGCTTACTTATACTGTACAGAAAACACACCACTATAAAATGAAAATGTAGCCAGGGACCTATGAACCTTAGTTGATAATCCTCTGTCCTTTGGACATGATGTCTAAAGGGAATCCTTTTGTTTAGTACAGCTAATTGCAAAAGGAATATTATCAAAGCCTAAAGAGGTACTCACTCCCTTATATTCATCAATGATCAAAACAGTTATCAAGTACAATGCCCCCTATGAGATATACCTCACTAAACATATGAAACAATTAGATACATCCCAAAGGTTTCAAACCAAAAACATCACAGACCTAATTGCCTAAAGCTATTGAAAGAGCCTGGAATCTCTATCCTTTTATTCAATGTCTTAAAAACTTTTGAGGAGGTGTCTTTGTTTTGCATACCTCAGTGATGGCTCGTGATATTGGACTGCAGGACTGTATCCCCCCCCCCCCCCAGCAGAAAAATAAAAATAAAAATCCCAGAACTCACGCTTGCCAAAATAAACAATAATCCTAGAGCTCACACATACGTGCATGGAAATTCAAATCCAGACTGCTGTTTAACCAGTCCAGATTCTGAAGAAGGCAGCAGTCTACAGATGCCCCAGAAGTCCATGTGGTTACAACGCATAGTCTGTGCATCAGAATGCATAGAGGCAGCCAGCGCACACATGCTTACTTGGTCGGCATTCTGGCTGTAAGAAACAGGCTGCTTAACAGGGAACTGAGGACCAAGGGATTACAACTGTCTGGCTTAGGTTGTTTAATGTGGAACTAAGGAATTACAAATGGACCTTGTCAGGAGCTGCTGCTTGCTTTGAATGTTGAAACAGGACTCTGTATCAGAATACTGACTCATGAAAGAGCAGAGCACAATTTCAAGTATACGAGGTGTGTGTGTAAATGCCCCAGTTAACTATAACTGGTGGCTAGAGAGAGCAATTCAGGGTCAAACCCTCAACCTTAGGTACAGGTAGCAAGAACCTGAATTTCCTACCCACAACCTCTTTTGAAAAGCATTCAGATTTTTGCATCATATTTTTGTTCTGTTCCTCATAAAATCTGTGGTTTTCTGGCTTTTCACACATTTGAATTTCAGATTACAGCTGTGGTGGTGAAGTGATTAGCATTGTTGCCTCATAGCAAGAGGTTCTCTGGTTCGGTTCTCAGCTGGAGTGCCTTCTGTGTGGAGTTTGCATGTCCTCCCTGCAGTTGATGTGAACTTTAAAGACATGCAGGTAGGTGTGTGTGTGTGTGTGTGTGTGTGTGTGTGTGTGTGTGTGTGTGTGTGTGTGTGTGTCTGTGTGTGTGTGTGTGTGTGTGTGTGTGTGTGTGTGTGTGCGTGTGAGTGCCTTCTTTGAAGGTTGGGTGCCAGGCTGGCAACTCGCCACTGTAAAAATTCACTGCCAATCATGAGTGGACTGGAGTTCTGCTGTGGTGACTTCTAACTGATAAAAGCCAAAAGACTTTATTCTTCAGAAAGTACATGGTAACACAAAACATTTTATTCAAGCAATTTTCTAAGTTTATAAGATCAATATTTGAAGTTTGTCCATATTTTTTGGGTTGTATTCCCCATTATTGGCTTTGTGTAAGTTTTTTTGTGCTAAGAGATTGAGAGCTATGGTGAGAACTGAATTCACTGAATATGTTTGGGGGCTGTATTCCCTCATTATTGGCTTTGTCCATGTGTTTTGTACTAAGAGGTTGAGAGCTATGGTCAGAACTGAATTCACTAAATGATAGCCATTTAAGTTTCAGTCTTCCTGTCTTTCAAGAAACAGCTGATTTAGCATAGGGGTATGTTGTTCTGACTGTAGTGCACAGGGTCCTGAGTTCAAGACTTAGCAGTGAAATGTATGGCAGTAGCACAACATTTTATTCTAGCAAATTCCCCATTATACAAGCAATGTTTAAAATATGTCCCTGGCTTGGTGTTTTTTGTCATTCCCCAACCCCAATACATGTTGGCTTTTTTGAGATTTCTTGTGCTCATGTGCTGCAAAGTTAAGAGATACAGTTGAGTGTCGACTGGATTTTATAAGGAGCTAAAGGTTTCAGGGGAAGAGAAGTTTATTGCTGCTTATTCTGAGTCTGCTTGCATTCTTAAGAGCACAACAGGTAATGTACTTGCTTTCAATACAGAAGGCTGTGGGTTCTACTCCCACAGTATGTAGATGCATTGCTGATACTGTACTGTGTTGTACTTTTAAAGGGGGTGGATTCCTGCAGTCCTGAGAATGTCCTCTTTGGCAGAGATACCTATTAACTATCAACCTGTTATCAGTTTGCCATCCATTCCCTATTGCAATATTACTAGCTTTTCATTTTTTTAATGTAACATGGGCAATTTATTCCTCAAGGGCAACAGACACTTTGTAGATGAAACCATGAAATATAAAGTTGTTTGCTTGCAACCTCTTCTTTAGTTACAAGTCTCTTTAATGTGGAATTATTTAGATGACTTTTGCTTCTGCAGAGATTGTGCATATTTACTGATACTGGTGGACTGTAGGAGTTTGAGTAGACTTTTGTAATGGAAATGTTCTGAATTGGGCAGTTTTGGCATTATTGGTGCATGCATTTTGTTTTGTTGTTTACTGGAAAATGTTCAAAACAAATTTAAAACTTCCTCTAATAACTGGACTGTATTATACAAGGGATATAATTTAATACAATTAGAAAGGTGTATCAAAGAACACAAATATGTTTCATGTGCAAGGGGCCTTTGATTTGAAAACAGACCAAAGTTAATATTTATCTGCCACTGACCAGATGTCTTTTCTTTGAATGTGGGTTTCAATGCTGTTTCAATGAATGTGAGTTTCAAGGCCAGAGAAGTTTTAATGCTAAGTCTATTTTCATTGTCAGATCGAATTGCTGTGTTTAGCAGGTCTATTAGTGTTTGTGCTGTAAAATGTAAAATAAAACTTTTAAATTAAATCCAAATCATTGTTGGAGTAAAGCAGTATGCACATTACAGTATTTATGGTAAATGGGGTGAAATAGCAAAGTAATGGGACATTGGAATGGCTTCAGGGGGGAGGCCCCATTTGACCATGATTTTGTGACGGGAGAACGGCAGCAAACTCAAAGACAGCCCTGGCTGAACTTTATCTCTCAACTGTCCAGATTTTTACAGAATTAATAGATTTATGCTTCTTATTTTTGGTTTGTTCCTCATAAAATTTATGGTTTTCTGGCAAATCATTTAGGAATGAAGTTACTAAATAATGACAGACATTAAGTTTCAGACTTTATACCCATCAGAAAAATGCATGCTAAAGCAGGACTTGTTACGCTATCAACTAAGTTTATACAACAGCAATTTTTAGTACTGTCTGTATGTTCCACCAATATATTTGGCATTGTCCAGATTTCCTGTGTTAAGAGGTTGAGAGGTACATGCAAATAAATCACTTTATAGAATTAGGTATATCCAAACCTCTCAACTTTTTGGTCCATTTTTCATAAAATTGTGGTTTTCGGGCAAATTAGTGGCAAACCATTAAAGATTGAAGTTAGGAAAATAATGACAGACATTTTAGTTTCAGATTTCATACTGTTCAGAAAATTCATACTAATGCAAGACCTACTATTCTGTTATCTAAGTTTATAAGAGCAATATTTAAAAATTGTCCTTATTTTTGGGCCTTTGCCCCACTTCTCTTTATGGCTTTGTCCAGATTTCTTGCTCTGAGGTTGAGAGGTATGACAGATATGTCAGGGCCATCAACGTTAGCCAGAGACATTTCAAATTGTGACATGCTTGTTGCAACCTGCTCCCCCATGTAGTGACTCTGGATGTGTCCAAGCAAGGCAAGGAGCAGCTATGCAGTGTAAGTGTGCAGAGTATCCCCCCCATCCAAGGTAGACACAAGTACTACAGTGGCTTTTCATCTGTCCTTGATTTTGCAGAATGTTCTGGTTTTCTGTCATATTTTTATACTGCTGATTTATGCTTCTTATTATTCAGCAAATGTATGTTGTTGCACTGCCTGTTGTTCTGTGTTTAAGTAGCAATGCTTTAATGACCATCAGGTAAGCTTGTCTGAGATTGCAAGATGCAAGTAAGCTTTAATAAGCATACTGTTAAATAATTACCAACATTTAAAGCCTTTTTGTTGTTGCCATACAGAGAATATTTGCATAACCAGATAACATATAAACCTTAGGTATTGAAATGCATATAACAGTATTTGTAATAAAGGACAGGAATACAGTATTTTCAGAAGCTCATTACATTTGTTGGGGACTTGCAGTCATCTTTGCATGCTTTACCAGTAAATTAAATAGAATGGCAATATATCATGCGTGGTCCATAACCTGTGCAGTAATCATTTAAGCAATTTATCTTGAGCTTGTTTCTTGTTTGCTTTTTTTACTTTGATCATATTTTCCCCAAGAAACAAGTAGCTAATTGTCAGGCAGCAGGTTTTTTTGCATAAGAAACATTTTTACAAATAGGGGTATCACAGAGATTGCTACTTTCAGCATGTTACTTGGTACTTTTATAAAGCTGAATATAAATTATAATTAGAACTGCAGTGAAATGAGAAGTGGTTTGAGTTGAGTGCTGCTTGTTTTTTTATACTTGATTTTGACTGGCATTCCAGTAATGTATTTAAAAAAGTAATTTATTTTTTCATGGTTCACAACCTTTTTGTTTCCATCTAGATATTAAGTAAGCTGTCATGTAGCCAATGCATCGAAATATTTTTTTTTTCTTCTACACTTCATTTTGTCTTGATTGGACTCTCATAATGACAGTTTGGCACCCAGGGCAGCATATTTAATTAAAGTTCTATATTTAGTAGTTTTGAGCATAGCCACTCCCCTTTCTAGTTGGTCACACTGCTTCCCATTGGCCCCACCCATTCAACTGTCTCCTGCAGCTCCCCATTGATTTGAAGTCACCAGCCACCACTGCTTACTCTGCCATAAAAGACCCTCCTGTGCTCTACTTCATTTAGCTCAGTCAGACCAGTGATGCCCCCCCAATGCAAGAACAAGTGATGTAAATCTCCACCAACAGACTAGTAAAAGGTGATGGAGGGACAAGTGTAGAAACTAGTGCTTCCATAACCTTTGATAAAAGTTTCCCCTGCATTGTAAGCAGTATAATTTAATATCTTCCTTTCCACACAACCTAGATGACTAATGTGTTTATAAACTTATTCCATGATCGATTGGTATGTCCTGCCTGGATAAAGGAGGTGTGGCCTGAAGGTTGATACTAGCAAAGTGTAAATGTCCATAAAACTTAATGACCATGAAATATTTATGACTCTATGACAATGATCGATTATTCCTGCTACAATAAACCATGTTACCTAACATCTGTTGTGAATCCCTTCATCAATGGGTCTTTCTGACTTTGTTTTGAAGAGAAATGAATGTTAATTTACTTGATTAAAATGTGTTGGAATTTAAGATTAGTTAAAATACTTTATAGTCTAATGGATAGGGGAATGAAATGCAAAACTGAAGGCACACGGGATGAAACTAAGTACGGATAAGACAAACTAAGTACAGATAAGACGATAGTAATTGCAACAAATTGGGGGAAATCAGAAGAACCTAACTGAGATAGAAGGGAAGATAGTGCAACAGGTTAATAGCTTCACATATCTGGGGGGAGGGCGATGAGTAGAAGGGAAGTATGAATGAAGAAGTCAAAGCTAGAATAAAAATGGCTGTAGCCAACTGGCAGAGAGTGCCAGGTGTAATGTATGACAGAAGAATGGCAAAGAATTGAAAATTAAGGTATACAAAACAGTGGTGCATCCAGTATGGTAAAGAAACCTGGACAATAAGGGCAGAGCAGATGAGGAAGTTAGAGGTGATGGAAATGAAGTGCCTGCCACAGGTCGCAGGATGCACATTGAGGGACAGATGAAGAAATGAGGACATAAGAGCAGAAGCCAAAGTAGCTCCAATTGCAGAAAAGTTTGAAGAGAACAGATTATGGTGGTTCAGGCATATGTGCAGAAAAGCAGAACACAATCTGATGAAGACAATTTGGGAGAGACAGATAGAAGGTAAGAGGAAATGAGGGTGTTCACCAAAAAGGTGGCTGGATTGTGTGAGAGAAGATGCGCGACAGTCAAGCATGAATGTCAAAGAAGGCAGGAGTGTGGCACTGAATCAAGATAGATGGCGCCAGTTAACACAACATCCTGTCCCCATGTAGAAAATGGAAAAAGGGGGTTGATGATGATGATTATAATCTAAATTATGGTGTTGGGCTTAGTGATTACCTATAAACTTTGCAGTATGTGCATGATATATACATATTTTCCTGCCACGCCCACTGTCTCTGTTATTCTCGTCCTCAATGTCATCATTATTCTTTTTAGTCATTTCCCTTCTTTTCTTATTCTTTATTCCATTTGCCTTCACTCATCTGCTTCTTTGTCATAATTTTCTTCTGACATCATTCTGTTATCTACCTTATTTTTCAGTTTCTTTCTTGTTTTTATACTTTATATTCTATTGAACAGCCAGCGTATACGATCTAGATCTATAACGTGCTATCAGTTTTTCATTAGCTTATTACATACACTAAAATATCTCAGTTTTAACACATTTAGAATTTAATATTTACTGTCAATATGATTTTTACATAGAGACTTAAATGTTTCATACATATGCTTGTCAAATATGCATTGTTATTATATAGATACATTTCTGAATAAATTTAGAGCAGTTTTATGTAATCTGTGTGGTAAAACGTAAATTAGAAAGTTAGCATCTCATTAAAACTCATGAATGTTTCTAAACAAAATTGTTCTCTTTTAATTTCTTCCAATTATGTGAGCACTGTTCTCCCTAATGTAATCTTTGCCCATGGATACTTTTGAAGTTTTAGTTCAATGGCGCTAGTTTCTAGCTCTTGCCACAGTGGGTAATTTTGCTTCATATGAGAAAGTTGTATCTTGAAGCAGCAGGAGCAGTTTGTTTGAAGTAGAGCAAAACTAAAATAAAAACATATATAATAAAATATATTGCCTAGGTCTTGAAGAGATGCATTTAATTTGTGCTTTGTTCTGCAGGCTTGCTATCTAAGTGTTACATTTTGGATTATACCCTTTAGAATTACTTTAGAAAAACTATATGTCAGTGGTTGCATTTAATTTCTACAAACATTTCATGAATATACATGTCTGTAGTTTTTACAAAGATCAGTCCCGACAGTTATAGAAACACAGGAAAGATCAATACAACCATCTCTGCTACTTCAAGTGATAAATAGATGAAGCTATGTTAAAACTTAACCAGCTCTTTTACTTCAAGTAATGAGTACATGGAGCTATTAAAATTTAACCAGTTCTGTTCTTTCACAAAATTGTAACCAGGTCTGCTTCTTCAAGTAATAGATTTGTGAGAAGGATAGCTATTCAGATTGTTAGATCCTGGAAGCAGCTAACTTAAAAAGACTTAGCAGCAGTAAAGTTTGGATATTCCGAACAGTTATCTTTTTTTCCTAATCTTTTACTTTATACTGCAGGCTAAGACTGAAGGTTGGGATACCATTTTTGCGCTTCACATTTCTCACTATCTTTTATTCTACTGAAAGTAATAGGTATATGGAGCTATGTTAACATTTGCAGACAATTCATTGAAAGAAGTACTTTTCAAAAATTGTCCACAGTGACAACTCTTTGTAGTTTTTCCCATCTAGCTATGTAACTCACCATACCTTGTCAAAAATGGCTTATCTAGCATTAGTCGAGGTAGAAGGAAATCCTGTTGTGTATAGTTAAACACAGTATGAATGCACAAAGTGAGTAGCTACTGTTACACAGAGGCAGATACATTTTGGAAATTGTTACAATCGGCATAGCCTTAGAGAAGTTGTCTGTATGATATGATTGTTGTATTCATTGCGTGAGTTTTACTGCATTATTAATATTGAGCAGCTGACAATTTATCTGTTAGGATATAGAATGCATCTACCAGATTCTCTCTTTCAGTAGTTATTAAAATACTGAAATCGATGTGAGATATTATGATTAGTGCAACATACCTAATTGTTCTGTATCTTAGAGCATTGTGGCTGTGTTTTTCTGAGCTCTGTATCTCTTCTGACTGTGACATAAATCCACCTCTGTATTTTTAGAGCTCACCAATAAAGGTATAAGATACAAGCAAACAGATGCCAGAAGCATGTTTCTACTATGAGTTCCCAATCCTTTACCTTGAGAGGGCATCTTTTAAAGGCAAAAACAGCAGGCACTAAAATATGTAAGTCTTTAAAGCAAATTGAAAGCTCTGCAATCAAGTAATCTGCCAAAGTCATACAAATTGTGTAGTGTAGTTATGCCTGAAAGGAAAAACAGGAAATGCAAGCTCCTTTTAAATGCTGTTCTAATAACTGAACATACATATATTCCTACTCTGCTGAGCTAAACTGTTGTCATATAGCAAGTTAACTGTTAAGCAACCATTCCAAAAGCCAGAAAAACACAACACACTTACAAGAAAAGGTCTGACATCAAAAGATTGTGTATGTTTGTTGTGTAGCATACCATTATGTATGGATTAACGCGCTCCGTTTGTCTTTGCTATGTCCTAGATCACTCCTCTCCCCTACCCTTCACTCAGTTCCCACCAGCTCTTCTTGCTCTCCTTTCTAGCTGCCCATAGCTTCAGCCACTCTATGCTTTGTAATGGCAGATCACAGCAGTCACCAATGTCCCCCATTCAACCAACCTATGCCTTTTTGTATCAGCCACTGAACTAACCACCCAACCACATCATCCCAATAATCAGTTGACCTAACCAACTTATAAGTCATCTAACTCTTATTTCCCTCCCTCAGATAACACTACATACTCACAATTCAAATCCCACTATATAACTAAAGCACAAAAGCTGATTGATACTCACTTCAATATAGATCTCTTTAAGTCATACAAACATCTACTCATCCACAAAATAGAATGATTGAGACGAAAATATTAACATTCCTAATTCTTTCACTGCATACATATATATCACCTCAGTCACGGCCAGCAGAATACCACACCTTTACCAGTAATCAGCATATTGTACAATCATTAACAACATTCTATTCCCTTACCATTGCACATGACATCTACAATACCATTTTCCAACCTTTCTCCTCTAAATATGTTAAGTACCTTTTGACCATTCAAAATCAACATACAAAATATAAATATAAGCCTAACTGAATAATCTTGCCTGTAAAATGTAGCAGTGATGTTCATCCTAAGCTTGACCCAAACCCTCTCCCTCAAACAACTCTTACAACATCCAAAACCTTACAAGTCTAAACATCCCTCTTCCCAGTCTGACAAAGAAGTTTACTTTTCTTCAGTGCATACCTACAGATTAATAACCTATTCATAAAAAATACAAGATGTCCATGCATGCTTTCCAACGTGCTCTGTTTCTATAGTAATAGTATAGAAACTTAGTTGAAAAGAAATAAACTAAGTTGAAAAGATATAAAAGATAAATAAATCATCCCTTCAGGTTATAGCACCCTTTGAATGGACAGAAAAAATAAGCGAATAGGAGGAGTGGCCATCATAAACACAAATACAGTATAATCAATAACTTGCATACATAACATCCCAACATTTCACAGTGGAGGCTTGCTTATCTCCTTCTTCAAGCTGAACAAGCATATAAGTATATGCATTATAGGTATTTGTTTACCAGCAGGTGAGTAGTTCCTGAAATATTAGTAGTTGGGGACTTACAGATGAATAATATTGATTCAACAACATTAGTAAGGGAATTATTTACAACATATGTTCAGGAACAATATTTGATGCAGATTGTAAAAATGCATCAACTTGGACAATATGCTCCTAAGGAAATTATTACTCGAAGTCAAGTTTTACTACTGTCAGTATGCAGTGGCCAAGATGCTACACGGGTTAAACTGCTGCTATGTAATACTGCCAAACTGAAATCTAAAATGACTGTACAGAAGCTTAATAACAGATGCATTTGGTGGAAAAACTGCAGAAGGACAAGTACTGAAAGGGAAATTGTTTGAATGTAAGAAAAAAAAAAATATATATATATATATATATATATATATATATATATATATATATATATCGGGTCCAGTTTGTGCATTTCTTTTTACTGCATGTTGCATATGGTAGTCTAATGTTAAGCTACTGCCAAATTAGATGCCAAGCAGCTTAGTATGTGTGATGATTTCAATTCTAGTGTTAGTTGCTGAGACAGACTATTAAAGGAGTGTTTCTGAGCTGAGATGTTTCTTGGTGTAAAGAGAACAAGTTTGCTTTTTGGGGGTTAAGAAAAAGTTGTGTGATGTTGGTCAAGCTTCAGTGAAGGAGAAGAATTCTTGGTTGATTTGTTGCTGGTTGTTAGGGTGGAGCCTTACGCATACTGAACTACTGTGTCTGATTTGAAAAGAATGGCACCAAGAATGTGTCCTACAGGGATACCTATGGAGACCGAGCGGAATGTATCCTACAGGGATACCTATGGAGACCGAGCGGAATGTATCCTACAGGGATACCTATGGAGACCGAGCGGAATGTATCCTACAGGGATACCTAGAGCGGAAACGGGAGAAGTCTTGGTGCATGTTATGTTTTATGTGATTTGTTAGCAAGACTGCTGTTAAACCATGCAATACAAGTTTCATCAGATCCTAGACTTGAGAGATTTTGTAGGAGCATAGATTCATAGATTCATAGATTAGTATTATTAGTACTTGGCTTAACTTCTTTTTGAGCCATTTTAAGCCTAGCCAATTATCCCTGGTAAGATTCAAACCCTGTACCTTGTGTTTGTAAGGAAAACACCTTAACCATTAGGCCATCTTCCCAACCCAACCATAGTATCTGAAACTGTGCTGGAACTTCCAAGAGATCTAGAAAGAGGGCAGATACTAGCCTTTCTTCATTCCTATGGATATTTAAAATAAAATATTATTGAAATGTAGGAGGGCTATAGTGGTTCTGTGATGGCTGTAAAAGCTGTGCTGAGATGGAATATGTGGTTATTTTTGGCAAGGTGTTAGAAGATATATACATTTTTGAAAAATTTAGATAAAGAGGACAGAATAGCAATACAGTGGAAGTTACTAAGTTGAACAATATTTCTTCCATTATGTAGTGTTAAGATATATAACTTTATTTCTGTAATGCTAGGAAGTATGCTTCTGTGATTGAGCATTTTATGAGTATGAAATTGTGATAGGCTATAGCCTCAACAGCCATTTTATAGATATACAACAGGGACATTGTCTGAGACTAGTGTGTTGGGATTTAGTTTTCAGAGTTTTTTAATGCTGGAGGTGGGAGCTGGTTGCAATGAGAATGGGGCAGAACCACACATGTTACTGGGAATGGAGGTGGTGCTGGAAGGGGTGTGGTGTTTGATTAGTGTAGTAGTAATGTGATTGAATTTATGAAGTGTGTATTAAAGAGAGTGACAGTGTTTTCTGTGTTGTTGGGCACTGTGGGTTCACATTGGGTGGCATGGCATTGCACTACATTAAAAACCTAGAATCCTTGCTCTCTCAATCACAAGCTAGTACATCTCACACTGAGAAGGTTGTCCACACAAACACTACAAACACCACATCTCTAACACCACCCACACCTGTACAACACACTCCCACATATACAGAGGTTCTCAACAAAAACATACCTAAACAAAAGAGACCTCCAAGGCAAAAGCACACACGCACATCACAACCTACAGCACCAAACACCACAGATAGTAGACATGCTTGTGTCTCACACCCTCTAAAACCAGCAACAAACCTAACAAACTAGTCATAGGACACTCTATCATGAGACACACAAATGTAGCCCTCACCATCCTAGACAAAGAGAAAGTCATGATAGTTGCTTGTCAGGTGCTAGAATCTGCCATATCATGCACACACTGAAGTCTCTCAACAACAGGTTGTGTTACGACTCTCTCATAATCCATGCGGGTGTGAATGACTTAAGACATGCTTCTCTGGACTGTATGAAGAGATAAATGATTGAGCATGCTGATTATGTATACCAGGCATGTATGTCCCTAGCATTATGCAGCATCCTACCATCACTCAGAATGATGCCTCAATACAAACAGAAAATGATTGACTTTAACAATTGGCTTAGTGTCTGGTGTCATTACAAGGGGATACAGTACCTCACAGCATGGGAGGACATGACTGATGTACCACAACCATACCTCTCAACCATACCGAATTACTCAGTTTTTACTGAGTTTTGGGGTCCAAATGAAGGGGTGCCACGATTCTGGAGTGGCACCCCTTCATTTCTGATTTTTTTCATTTTTTTTAATGTTTTCAAATACCGCACTGTCGGAGCTGATGTCATCATGTGCACAATGACGTCAGCTCCATCAGGGCTACTAGCCAGTTGGAATTGAGCTCAAGGAGCTCACATTGTCATTTCCAGCTGGTATGGCTGCAAATGCGAGCAGGAAATCTGTATTACAGCCATTTTAACAGGAACAGCAGCTCTCCAGCTCATTTTTGATTACAGCTGTTTTGTTTAACAGCAACAGTACTCCTCTGCAGCTCGTTTTGAAATGCATGAACAGCCGCACTCATTTTGGATTACAGGGAGACATTTGATTTGGACGCTCATTTTGGATTTAATGCAAACAGGTTTGGATCAACCAAATCAGTGTGTGTGTGTGTGTGTGTGTGTGTGTGTGTGTGTGTGTGTGTGTGTGTGTGTGTGTGTGTGTGTGTGTGTGTGTGTGTGTGTGTGTGTTGGGGATAATTGAATGTTAGCAGTTAAAGCTTTACAAAGAACTGGAATATGCAATGCAATGTTATAATATGTCTTGGTTTACTATCAAAATTTCGAACCGCACTCCGTCGACTGTACTATCGTTGAACATGGAAGTTCAAAAACGGGAATGTCAAAGTCAAAAAAACAATGTAGGAATGGGTTTTAACATGGGTTGAGGTAGGAGAGATGTTTGTAGTTCGGAATAATACTGAACACCTACCTCGACCCATGTTAAAACCCATTCCTAGATTGTTTTTTTTACTTCGACATTCCCATTTTCGAACTTCCGTGTTCGACGATAGTACAGTCGACGGAGTGCAGTTCGAAATTTTGATAGTAAACCTATGTCTTTTGTTCTTTTAGGTGATTCAGGTCAGAATACTTCATAAATGTTGTCTAGAATGTTTACATTACATTCCTAATTTATATTTTGGAAACTTTTTCAGGCACATTACTGCAGCTATTGCCATTCTAAATCATTAATGTAATTAAATGTTAAATGAATTGCTAGGTTAATTGATTATATCAGACAGATATAAGATAGAAATTAATAGGAATATACAGGTAGCTGGCACCTCCTATATGCACTGACTTCTTTTACTTTCTCCATGTTATTTACTTTCTTTTTTAACAAACACCGGTCTGGGTTGAAGGCATTTGTTCTCGTCCTCCACAATTGCCTAAGGTCTGTCTATATAATTATATATAGATGTGTTTCCTACCGGAATATTAAATTCCATTTAAGACTAGTATAAAAATCAGCTTTACAAATACATTAAAGACAGCAACGTATACATTGTATCAGACACTTTTGAATCCACATCCTAAAGCCTTCTCTGAAGTGAAGTGGCCCAAAGAAATGGAAAACAGAACCTGCTGTATGCTGGTGCCGTCCTGTTGGTCATTGTTTCTTAAGGCTCATCAATGCAGAAATATAGTAAAATGTGATTTCACTGGCTCATCGTGCTACAAATACCAGATCAGCCTTGTTTCTACCCATCTGTGTGAACCATTTGAGCATGCCATTTCCTCAGCTGCAAGAGTTCAGCAATACTAGGCATCAGTTCCAGCCCTCCCCATAGAAGGAATGCAGTGAGAGCTAAGGTGAGAAGTCAGAACTGAATTTGTATTCCCCCATTATTGGCTTTGTTTGTCCGGGTTTTTTGTGCTAAGAGGTTGAGAGCTATGGTGGGAAGTGAGAACTGAATTCACTAAATGATAGCCATTAAGTTTCAGTCTTCCTATTTTTTTAGGAAACTGCTGATTTGGCATAGTGGTATGTTGCTCTGACTGTAGTGCATAGGCTCCTGGGTTCAAAACTTGCCAGTGAAATACATGGTAGTAACACAGCATTTTATTCTAGCAACTTTCCAGAATTATACAAGAAATGGTTAAAATGTGTCCCTGGTAAGTCCCTAGCCACCACCACTTGTGAGATTTGTCTATTTTTTTTGTTCTAAGAGTTGACAGCTATGGTGAGAAGTGAGAACTGAATTTGTATTCCCGCATTATTGGCTTTGTCTGGGATTTTTGTACTAAGAGGTTGAGAGCTAAGGTGAGAAGTGAGAACTGAATTCACTAAATGATATCCATTAAGTTTCAGTTTTTCAATTTTTTCGGAAACTGCTGATTTGGCATAGTGGTATGTTGCTCTGACCGTAGTGCATAGGGTTCTGGGTTCAAGACTTGCCAGTGACATGCATGGTGGTAACAACATTTTATTCTAGCAAATTTCCAAAATTGTATAAGCAATGTTTAAAATGTGTCCCTGGTTTATGACCTTTTGCCCCCTGCAAAAAAAAATGAACTTGAAAATAAGTACGAGAAGCTGTGCAAAATGGCTATGGCTTACACTACTGTCATTCTATTTATATTGTGGGTGTGGAAGTAGACGTTTATGATGGAAATCTTCTGAATTGGGCAGTTTTGTCATTATTGGCTCATGCATTTTATTTCATTGCCTACAGTACATCCTACTGGAAAAATGTTCAAACAATATATTTAAAATGCGTTCTAAAAGGTGTGTTGCATTATAAAATGTATATAACTTAAAGTCAGGAAGGTATATCAAAGAAAATAACACATATATGTTTCTTGTTATGTGTGCAATGGGCCAATGATTTGAAAATGGCCCAAAGGTAATATTTATTCACCACTGGCAAGATGCATTTTCTTTGGATGTGGTGTGGGTTTCAGTGCTAGTTCAATGAACGTGAGTTTCAAGAGCAGATGAGTTTTAATGCCAAGTCTATTTTCATTGAGACAGTATTGCTTTGTTTAGCAGAAGTCAAATTAAAATCCAAATAATCATTGTAGAAGTAAAGCAGTATGCACACATTAGTGTATATGGTAAATGGGGCGAAATTGCCAAGAAATGGGACATTGGAATGGCTGCAGGGGGTCAGTGGTGCCATATTTTAGTTGACTGCTCTTCAGTTTGTGTTTGAAAGTTGATGTCCCGCAATTCCATTGGAGTGGGTGGGTTATGTAATTATGTATGCAAATTAGATGTTAATCAGCATAAAAGTTGTACCCATTTTTCATGGGCCTTGTCCAGATTTTTAATGTTTGCAGGTTGAGAGGTATGACCACAATGCATTGCTAGAGATGGCCTTCATCAGTCCGCCCCTGGGCTTCAGGCTTTTGGCAAAGGCTCTTACATCCCCCATAGTGCCTTTTTTAGGGAAAGTCATGAGGACAAAATTACCAATGTGAAAAATTCTTCTATATGAAATTTAAAGGTCATGCTGCTAAACACTAGAAGTCTTAACATGAAACTGCACTAATAGCAAGCATTACTCACCCTGGATGATGATGCATTTGTGCAGTCAATGAAACCTGGCTCAAAGCTGCGGAGAGCACCCCAGCCTTACTGGATTACTTGTCCTACCATACTTTCAGACCACAAATGGAGCATTACAAAGGAGGTGGAGTTTCAATATTTATCAAAGACATACACACCTCCAGGCTCATCAAACAGTATGATCCACTGGAGACACTCTAGGTGCAGTTAACAGTTGACAAAACACTTATTCAATTCATAGCTAGCTACAGACCCTCAACCATGACTCAGGATGCCCACTCCACCTATCTGGACTTAACTGAATCCATCAAGATTCAACCCCCTAACCTGCTCCTGGGCAGCTTTAACTACCCAACCATAGAGTGGAAGACCTATTCTAGTCCAAACATGAACACGCAGAGATTCCTCCACTTTGTCAATGCCAGTGCATTGGATCAGCTGGTAAACACCTCCATGGGAGGTGAAAATATCTTGGACCTGGTACTAGCCAACATGAGTAGACACTGTAGCACCCATACAGTGCCATCCTCCTTGGTACAATATGGCCATAAAGTGATCACATTCGAAGTCAGCATCTCCCCAGACACCCCCCCCCTTGCCAGGGTCAAGCAAAAAAAAAATTCCAAAGGTAACTACAACCTCCTGAGAGCAGGTATAAGCAGCTTTACAGTCACCATCCCTTCACTTGGAACTAGCACTAATTTCCAAGCCTACACCAAAAAAATTGTTTGAGCACCTACATAGCTGTATGGATTCAACAATACCTGACAGGACCAAATCATCTACACAAGGAAGAGCAAACCTGTCTGGTGGACAGCAACAATACAAACTCTATTATAAAAGGAAAAGATTGCTGTCTAGGACCTCGAAGGATCAGGTGCCAAGTTGGAAGCAATTTCTCCTTTGTCTGAACAAGCAAATAAGGCCCCTGGTGAAATCATCTATGGCTAACTTTGAGTCCAAATTGGGCACATCCACTAAGGACAATCACAAGGCTTTCTTCACATACATCCACAATCTCAAAGGTAACACCCAAATCTGCTTTGAACCGGAGGTCAAGAACACCACATACACAAATGCCATAGATATAGCCAATTTGCTGGCAGACAGGTTCAGTGAAAACTTCACCCCCCTGTCCCCACCATCAGTAAATCAGGACATCCCCAGCACCTATCCCCACCCCCTCATTACCAGGAAGCAGGTCTTTAATGCCCTCTCAAAGGCAAAACAATAATGTCTCCATGGGACCTGACAACATCCCTGGCTGCATCCTACATGAACTCAGCCATGTGCTCTCAGCACCATTAGGCATCCTATTCAACCAGAGCCTGAGCACCAGATTCATCCCAGCCAAATGGAGGACAGCTACTGTCATCCCTCTACATGAAGGTGGAGAGCATCCACTAACTCAGCCAATTAAAGGCCCATCAGCCTAACTAGCCTGATCTGCAAGGCCATGGAATGCATTATCATGGACCTTATAAACAAGGACATTGGCAACCTCCAAACACGTGACCCCACACAGTTTGGTTTTGTCAAAGGGAGACCATGCATGTTAAACTTGATTGACTTCTTCAAAACAGCCAGCAAAGCCATGGACAAGAGGAAGACAGTGCACATTGCCTAGCTTGACCTAGGCAAAGCCTTCAACACTATTCCCCACTCATGAGTAATAGTTAAACTCTCCCAGCTAGTTGTCAACCCATATGTTACCAGATGGGTAGCTAACTGGCTCAGGGATAGAACCCACTCAGTTAAAATTGGGGAAGCCAACTCTAGTAGTAGACCCATAACGAGTGGCATACCCCAAGGATCGGTCTTTGGGCCTCTACTGTTTAGGATATACATTTCTGAGGTGCAAGCTAAAACCAGTGGTCTGTGGCTGACCAAGTATGCAGATAACTGCAAGTTGGGTGCTGTCTTAAATTCTCCTAGTGATGTGAACATCCTCCAAAAGGGCCTTAACCAAACTAATGACTGCTGCCAGAAGCATGGCTTCAAACTGGATGCCAAGAAATGTATCATTATTTCCTTTGGGGAAAATGGTACCCCACTAATTATCACATTAATACCAATGTGCTAAGCATGCAATCAGTCATGATGGACTGTGCTGCCCAGGTTGATAGCAAACTGACTTTTGACCACCATGATGTCTCCATTGTACTGAAAGCTTTCTACATGGCCCACCTCATAAGTAAGGGCATTTTATCTATGAACAAGAAGGTCATAACATCCCTGTACTCTTCCCTTATCAGACCCATTATCATATACAATGCCTCCTTCAGCATGTACCTTGTCAAGCACATGCAGCAACAGCTGGAAAGACCACAGAGGCTCCTGACCAGGAAAATAAAGGTTCTCAAACACCTATCCTATACAGATAGGCTAAAATCTCGGTCTCTCTACTAAGTGTCATACAGACTGCTCAGAGTTGACCTGTGTCTAGCATACAAGGTGGTCTCAGAGCCAGTCTTGATGGAGTTTCTGCATATCTGTAAGTCAAACTCAACTCGCTTAACCCACATGCAAATCCTCAACCTGGTCTGTGACATTAATAGAACTTGTTGGTGGGATAGATTTGTGTCCCAAAGACTCCCCCATCTGTGGAATAGACTCACTCTCCATGTCAAGCAGAGTACGTCACCAGCCCTCTTCAAGAGGAACCTGGATGACTGGATGAGAAATGGAAAATAAATGCCTCGGATCCCAGTTATGTCACTTCTGGACAGAGGAAACACATGCTGACTTTGTGGAAACATAGGCAAAATTCTTGGCTAGGCATATAAGGGCCTCTAGTCCAATAGCCTAGTATCATCTGGAGCCATGACGGACCCCAGGACCTACCCACCATTAGCCTGATGAGCCTGGTCTGCAAGGACATGGAATGTATAATCGTGGAACTCATAAACAAAGGCATTGGTAATCTCCAAACTCTGGACCCTACCCAGTTTAGATTTGTAAAAGGCAGATCATGTCTCCTAAACCTGATTGACTTCTTTGAAGCAGTCACCAAAGCCATAGATGAGAGTAAAATGGTTCACACAGCTTATCTAGATCTCGCCAAGGCTTTCAACATCATCCCCCACTCTGGAATTATAGATAAGTTCACTAAACTAGGTACAAATCCCTATGTCACAAGATGGGTTGCCAACTGGCTCACGGACAGAACCCACACTGTGAAGGTAGCGGATTCCAAATCCGACATCAGACCAGTGACAAGTGGAGTATCACAGGGTTCAGTCCTGGGTCCTTTCCTGTTTAGTATCTACTTCTCTGAAGTGCAGGCCAACACAGAAGGTCTTTGGCTAACAAAGTTTGCAGATGACTGCAAACTAGGAGCCATAATCGAAACTCCTAAAGATGTGGACAAACTACAAAAGGGCCTCACTGAGACAGATACCTGGTGTCAAAGCCATGGCCTGAAGCTCAATGCCAAAAAGTGTATTGTCATCCCCTTTGGTAAAAACTCTGTACCCATGAACTACCACATAGCTGGCAGTCTACTTAATGCCGAAAATGTGATAAGAGACCTTGGGACACAGGAGGACAGTAGTCTCTCCTTTGATAATCACATCTCCACAGTGGTCAGGAAATCCTTCTACGTCACTCATCTCATCACAAAAGGATTCTCATCCAGAAAAAAAGAGGTCATTGTTCCTCTCTACTCATCACTCAGACCCATTATAGAGTACAATGCCCCTTTTGGTATGTACCTCACAAGACATCTACAACTGGAAACACCACAGAAATACCTCACAAAGAGGATTGATGGCCTCAAACAGATGCCCTATGCAGACCATCTCAAAAAACTACAGCTTTACTCCATCACATATTGCCTACTCAGGGGCGATCTCTGCCTAACATACAATGCTATGTCAAACCTAGAGCTGTTGGACATGCTCCACTTAAAGAAATCCCAATCCCTCCGAGCTACACGCTCTAGGGACCTAAACCTTGTCACCACAATAAACAGAACATGCTGGGGGGATAGATTCCTGTCCCAGAGACTGCCCATACTCTGGAACAGGCTACCTATCTATGTCAAACAGAGCTCCTCATTAGCACTCTTCAAGAAAAATCTTGATGATTGGATGGGAAATGGGAAATTCACCCTGGGGATCACTTCTGTGGCTCTGCTCAACAGGGGCACAGGAAAATAATTTTCTTGGGTGGCAAAAGCCAGGGTACATTTTTTGGCTAGGCTTGTATGGGCCCTAGGGCTGATAGCCTAGTACCTACCTATGAACCTATGAACCCTATGAACCAGAATGTGTTTGGGTTTTAAATATTTTTGGAATGTAGATTAGAAGATTAGATTTTTATCTGTAGAGTTGATGAAATATTTGTAGCTTGTTTTGTGTTTTATTTTCCGGGCCTTATCTCAGACTTGCATTAGATGTGTTGTGGTTCTGGTCAGGCAAGGGGCTGTTATGGCATTTACACTTTTACTCTGAGGGAAGCTAAACAGTTTAGAATGGTAATCAAGGTTATTGAGAAGTTGCTAGTTACAATGTTGTAGGTTCTGGAGAAATGTTTCTTTTTGAAAGAGCAAGATATCACATACCTCATTAAGTGGGTGCAGTTTGGGAATGCAGTGTTAAGCTCTGATGACAAAGATTGGGAGATGAGATAATAAGTTGTTAGGGGAGAATGAGAGTATCCAATCAAGTACTTAACCTTTGTTGTTTATGTAGTTAGTGGGAGAGGTAATTAGTTGGATGAAATCATAGAGATTTTTGGTATTATGAGGATAATCAAAATTGACAGCCTGACAGTCAGTCAATATTAAAATGTCCTAAAATTATCTTTTCTTATGGGATATTAGAGGTGAGTTCTGATGGAAATTCTTCTGACTGGCACTGATGTTATTGAAAGAAGGGATGTCAATTCCTGTGATGGATAGGGTATTGTGAGGTTCAGCAGTATTGGTTGGCATGGTGAGAGGAGAAAGATTAAGTTACAGAGTATTTTTATGTAAGATGGCTCACCTCCTGTTTTTCTATTTGCTTGTTTTTTTTTTTGTCTATCTACACTTAGTATATTGTAACGTAAGTGGATGGTAGTATTTCCTCATCTTTAACATGTGTCTTTAGCCAAGTTTCTGTAATTATTAGTATGACAGTTGAGTGTTGGGGTATCCATGCATATAGCTCTGTTATTTTATTGCATATCCTTTAGATATTCAGGTGGAAAAATTGCAATGAAGATGTTTTGGGAGCTGAGAGAGATGTACTTGTTTCTGGTTTAATTGCGGAGTTGGCAGTGGAGGGTCTTGTTACTCCTGATTAGTTTATTAGGATATGAGATACATGTTGAGAGAATAAGATATAGAGCATTTTTAAGTATATTTTTGTTTTAAAGTTTGGAGAGTTTGGATCTTAAGTTTGAAGCAATGAATAAAGGAAGTAGAATAGAGTGATGGAGTTCTGTTAACGCCCTATTTGTGATGATAGATTGAGTAAATGGAAATTGATTGCCTGTGATTGATTTAATTGCCTAGTTACCTAGATGGGTGTTGCTTTGGATGTATAAGTTTAGGCTTTGTGAGGGTGGGAAGGGAAGGGAAGAGGAGTGCGCGAGGGAGAACGGAGTAGGTTATTCGCAGCAGGAAGTAAAAGTCACAAAATAACAATCAGTACAGTGGTGCATAAGAAGGTGCTTGCATTCATGGGTAATGTAAATTCATTACCCCACTATTAGTCCAATTTTAAGTTATCCTGACCAATAGTGGTATACAACATTAAAAAAAAAATACTTGACCCTTTAACCATTTGTCTCATGGTAAGGAAGTTTCTATGGACTTTAAATTATTAAATCTATAGGCTACCCTCCCCAAAAACCACCATAACAATAAGAAAAAAATGAATCCCAAAATGGAGAGGCTGCAGCTCACGAAAAATAAAATACTGGCACAGAACTGATAGTGGTTTACAATTGTCAAGGGCAAAGAAGAACTAAAGTTAAGGAGGAGAGATGATGGACTGCTAAAAACAATCAAAGGATCCCAGATAGAAGGAGAGATTAACAATGGAGCTGCTGTGGTCTAAGACAGTGGACTGATAACTCTGGACAAAGTTTTTGTTTTAGGCTTAGAAAAATGTTTATAAATAATTTATGTAAAAATATAGCCCTCGGACAAATGTTCCAACTGCAAACTTCACTATTACATAAATTATAGCTCTATTAACTTGTAGGAACAGTTCTGGGATATAGGTTCATAGGTGTTTACTAGGCTAATGACAACAAGGCCCTTTTTAAGCCTAGCCATTCATCCCAAATCTCTGACAACTTTTGATACCCTTGATAAGTGTAAGAAGGGGCCTGGGAGATGAACCATTCACAGGTTACCTGTGTCCATTAGAGACATAGGTGCCAAACCAGGGATGAATTTCTGGTTTCCCATCCAGTTGTCCAAGTTGCACTTGAATTGGGTTAGGGAGCAACTCTGCTTCACATGGATGGGAAGCATGTTCCATAGACTGGGTAGTCTATGGGATATAGGTTCATAGATGTTTACTAGGCTAATGGCCACAAGGACCTTTTTAAGCCTATCTGCAGAAAAATAAAAATAAAAACACATTTTTCTAACTTAAAAAGGAGGACAAGTGCACTGAGTCGATAGTGACTAGACACAAATACTGGCTTAGAGCTAAACATTTAACAAGTGTCTGGGCCAAGGAAAAATAAACGTAAGGAATGAAGACCATGGGTGACTTTCATGAAAGCATGCAGTGCCATGGAAGAGAGAAAAGGGAGGCCAAATAATGGGAGTAATTAGTCTAGAAAAAGTGAAGGAAATATAAGAGAAAGAACTAGTTAAGGAGTAAGAATACTAAGGAGTATATCTCCGTGTCTGTTAGGAAGCTGAGAGATCAAAACTGGCCAGCAGGAGGTCTGCTGAGGAGGGTTTGCACGCCATAAGGGTACTGAATACAAACTAGGACATTGAATCACTCATTTGCACACACTCACTGTGCAGCTAAAATGCATGCAGAAGGGACTGGCTGCCCAACACCTACTTAAAGTACAAGGGCAGTGGTGGTAGAATGTTTGTCTAAAATAAATAGTGGGTGGATAGAGTTCACTCAGACTGTCTTTTGGAAGAGCCTGCTGTGGCTGTGCATTAGAGGTGTTTCCAGTGAACAAGCCAATAGTATTAGCTATCAATGCCGTTATGGTGCACCAACATAGAATTAAAAAAAAGACAGACATGCAAAGGGGTATGCCTCAGATATTTCTTCTGGTGTCCACGGTTAGCTGGCTCATTCATGAATAGCACAGCTGTAAATATTCTTCTGTCCAGTATATGATGACCAAGTTCTTCTAATTTGCCTTGGTGGTAAAGTAACTAAATAAAACTAGGCATGTGGGCTTTCCATCTAGAATGATTTGACATACTAATAAAAAAGTAAATATATTGGCAAAAGTATAATTTGTTGTGTTTATTTTTACCAGGGAATTAATGAAATCAGTGTATGCCAGGAACTAGAAAAATAAAATAAAATAAAATAATGGTAGTAATTTTGCAGATAATCTAGAATTAGTGGTAATCTGTTAATTTATTTATATTAAAATGATGTCTGATGCAGATTAAATGTATTTTAAATATACTGACTTGGCATATTTTGTGCAATTATGGTTTCTGCTGTGTGGGAGATAATTATGTGATATCTGAATACAGCCAGTTCATTGACCATATATCGTAGCATTCCTCTCAATAGTCCAGATTTTTGCAGAATGTCCAGATTATATTTTTGGTCTGTTCTTCAAAAATATTATGGTCTTCTGGAAATCACTGAAGACTGAAGTCTCTAAAATGACAGTCATTTGAGTTTCAGACTTCATCTCCTTCAGACAATGCATATCAATGTAAAACCTATTATTCTAGCATTTTTTTTTTTTTTTACATTTATAAGGGCAATATTTAAAATACGTACTTTTTGGGGGAATTTGTCCCCCTATTGTTTTTTTTCTTTGTCCAGATTTCTTGTTCTAAGAGGTTGAGAGGTATGTATCACGGCATTAATTCAGACATCTGCAGGTACATCATATGAATTAAAATTTCAGCAGCGGGTTCAGTATATTTATACTGCATTTGAATCCTAATGATAAAACTCAAGGTTACATTCTGGAGCTCTTTTTTCTTAAAAGTGTTAAAAAAGAAAGATTATTGGTAATTATGTCTTCCCTCTCAAGATATATAACATCATTTAAAAAATGGAGAAACAAAATAATATACTAAGAACATTTCTGATGTTATAAGGTATGGCAAGAAAGGCATCTGCTGACCACACTGAAGAATGTTTTAACATTTAAAGCATGCAGGAACAGTGGAATACTGTTATTGTCTGCTCTCAATAAAATAGTTTTGCATATGTTGTTTACTGTTCTGTTCCATATTAACTTGTGATCAGCATTTGTAGTGAAAATATATACTAAGGCCTCCTTCTTTCAGTGTGTGTTGTGTGAGAGCATTGTTATCCACGCTGAAGATTGAAATACTATATTAGGCACAGTAATGTGCCTTTCAGCTAGTATTAAGTAATGTTTTAGCAAAGTGTCACTTGGAATTGAGGTTCGAATTGTGGCATTTGGCTCAAGGCTATGAGGTAATTCATACACCAAAAAGCTTAGGTTCAAATATTTCAGACATACTGACTTTCATAACTCAGATAACATCCCTTTTAGAATACAGACCTTGTTGTATTTTGATAGGACTATCCAGAATTGCAGTGTTTGGATGCATAAGGCTACAGTTATTGAAAGGGGAAAGGGGGCATAGGTATCATGTTGTCGTGCAATACAATAAATTCTGCATTAAACTTGTTTTCCCTAGGCTTCCTTGTACATCAAGCAAATATTAATACACTATACTGAATTTCTGTATCCATAATTTATTTAGTGATGAATGGGCAGAGTGTTAGCACATTTTTAAAAGTCCTATTACCTACTGATTCTAATCCCTGTATTTACCTATAAGGGATCCATTGTATTCACCTTAAAAGCACAGCGCACCATTTTCATCAGAATGGATCTTGGATGTTTTACTGCTTCTCCCATTTTGTATCATTGTAGCTTAACAGCCATAACCATATATCTGTAAGGAGAGTAATGTCGCTAGCACAATATGATACATATGTGTCTGCTGCTGACCATTTGATTTCACTCTCAGACTAGTATGTATGTGCAGTAAGTAACCAACTAGGCACAAAATATGATTAACAGTTTAACACAAATGTTGTCCTATCCACATACTACTTTCAATAGTTCCATAAAAATCAGGTGAAATGTTTCTAGAATTACAAATCAGCTTCTGCCTTATTATTAGTTTACACATTCCTACAATGCCTCATTACAGCAAGTAAACTTGTGATTTTAATTTTGTTGGCCTGATATTCAGAAATTTCTGAATCTGCAAAGCGTTCCAAATGGAGAGAGAGAAACCATCCTATTAGACAAATGTGATTTATCTGCAGCCTGATAGGTAAAGGAATATCAGCTTCATCCTTCCAAATACACTAAAAGTGCTGCCATCTGTCAAATTTAATTTGACATATGATAGAAATATGGGTAGTATTCAAAGGTCTTAACGTGTCAGCTTACAGTTACCCATTAAATATACATTTGAAGTGTTTAATCTGCTGAAATGTAATTATGAGATCAACTAATAATACTGAATAGAATAATACAAAAATAATACTTTCAACATAAGCCATCTGGAAGGAAGATTAATGGGCATTTATTAGTAGTTAAGTAAATAATCTCTATGTTCAGAAAATGGAACTAGCCTTAAATCTGATGAAAGAAAAGAGAAAGCCAGGTAATATGCCTCTGCATGCCTCACTGTATTGGAAGCAGGTAATGCTTTCTGTTGTTAGTGATAATAAATGAGTCATTTATACAGTTTACGTCTAACACAAGAAAAACTAACAGATGCAGGACCTCCCACGGCTCTCATTGCTGTTACCCAGTTCTAGAAGTATCCAGGTCTTTGTATTTCATATATTCCAATCATAATATAACGTTATCTCCATGATATTGGTCTCCCTGTGTATTATCATCCCAGAAAGGCAGAGGCTACAGCTGAGGGAAAGAAACTGTTTTCATATTGCTTGTGTGGCACAACCTTACAATACTTTGTGGAGTTTATTAAAAGTTTCTTTGCAAAACAGACTGTGTTCAGTTCTAGTGTTTGTAAAACTTTGTAAAATTACATGTATTTTCCATGTTAGGTATGATGAGATAATATATAAAACAGGCTGTGCAGGTAAGATGTCACATCACCAAGCAGCATGACTAGCTAAAAAAATCAGATCCAAAGACAGAAGTAAACTTTCATAGAAAGTTTTTAGAATGTTTGGATTAGTAAAAATGAAATACTAAGTATGGAGCCATAAGCGTTCTGATTAGTTATGAAGGCCATAATGAGATTAACTTTCCCTAGGAATTGTTAATATGCATTGCTGTTGTTAAGAATAAATACATATTAACAGGGCAGTTAAGTAGTTGCATAACTTTAGAAACTATATTTCCATTTAGAAATAAAGGTTTAATTGGTAATGTTCAGCTTGTCGTTATGATCTCTATCTGCCGAGGTTGTTCATTTTTTAACTGTTTCTCTTTACATATAGATTCACAATGCCCTATTTGTATCTGCGTGACGTAGCCCTAACAATGAGCAAGTCACTTTGAGTACTCTTTGAGTATTGTTGACTTTCACTTTATAATACACCCATGAGCTCTCTTTTCTTGTTTACCAGATTAGCTACATTTTTCATCTGTCAGACTTATTTGAGATTTTGGCAGTGGTTCCAGTAAGCAATAACCTGTCAAGGTAGACATTATAGGAAGTAAGCAACCATCCAGGGATGTTATGAGACCCAAAGAACAGGCATATGGCTTCCCAAGTGAGAGTGCTGTTGCTTGCCATGCAAACTTTTATTTGCATATAAAGCATTGCAAAAGAGAGATTACATTTTGTCTTAGCTGTTGTTTTAGGACCTTGTTACTAGTTATGTTGCATATACTACACTGTGTACTTGGATCTTGGGATTCAGAAATGTTTATTTTTCACCTTTTCTTTTTCCCTGAGTTTATGTGATCTTGCAGTAATTCATTCAGAGACCACCCATGTGTCGGTGCAGGGGGGCTTTGCATCAATTGCAAGAAAAAATTCAAAGTGCCTTGCAATTTTTTGTAGTGCCTGTTTCTAGTTGTTATTAAGTTATATAATTTAATTTGTATCTTCCTTTTTCACCTAAGCAAGGCACAATTAGTCAAAAAATCAAACCTCTCCCCATCCACAGAAGATCCATTTTCCAATAATGTTCATCCTGGAGGGCGTAAGTGCACTTGAAAATGACAAACAGCAAAGCTTTTGTGGTTGCAAGAGAGTTTACTTTTTGTTATACATTTGAATTGCAATTTCTCATGTTCTGTAATAATAAAAAAAAAAATCTTTAAAAAAAAATAGCAGCAAGTTAAAATGCAATGTTAGTAGATTTATTTCACTCAGTATTTTGTCTATTCATATTAATGTTCTACTCCTATAACTTCCCTTCCCCCAATACCCACACAAATACCACAAGCACTATAACTGTAAGGAAAAGCCAACCCCTAAAACATATCTTAATGTAGCTCAACAACCTTCCTCTAGCCAAATATTTTACTCAGCACAGAGCGCAACCTTTTATTTGTTGATGATGCAAATGTACTATCATATTTGTAAATATTTTTTAATTTTTTTTATAAACAATTCATCACTGCATAACTGGGAATAAAGCCCATTTAGTCCTGATAATTCATTGTTTCTACAATGGCTACATTAGGCTGCTATCAAGGTTTAAGCGAATAGCTGAAGTAAATGATTCATTTCTATACTGTCATAAGTTGAAATTTACTTCCCTACTTAAAAAGAATTATGCACTAATGGACTACCTGTCTTGTTGCCACTATCTACATTAATAAAGCACATAAACTTTTAAAATACACGGATACAATCAAGAAGAGTACATACTAAAATAAAATATATGCCACAATACGGCTTCGTTATTTTCATACTTTTTTTGTTGTTTTGCATTTACTATCGGATAGCGTTAATGTGTTCACTCCCATAAGTTGTTATTGGTTTCTGAGTGGGATAGTACCTACATTATTCCCACCCACTCGATGGCTCATATTCACAGGTTAGCATGTGATTGGGACATAATCCCTAAACAATACAGCAATTCACAAAGTAGGGTCACTAGAGAATTATTATAATGATTTGGCATTTTCCAGTCATACTTCACATGACCATTAACTGAATGAGTATAGCACTGTGGAATGTTTTTCTACTGCAGAAAAAGCAATGTTGTTCACATAGACCAAATCTATCTCTTGCACATAGCATTCCTGATATACACTGTTCACTATGTCATACCTGCATCTTAGAGCTGTAACCACAGAAACTGTAGCAGTATCAGTAGTTAGTAGTGAAAGGCAGTAGTGCAATCATTAGTGAGAATACTATGACAAAGTGGTTTTTGTTCTTTTTTCTACCATGTTCTCTGTTGTTCTTTTGCCAACTGGCTTTAGGCACAATTATCACTGTGATGTTTTGGTAATTTTCACAAATCAGCAATCAAGATTTCCAGTTTCTACTTTCCAATTATTGATAATAAAAATGTGCAAAATGTTGAACATGAATGGAAGGTAATGAATATATTTAATAAATTAGTTTTAGGGAGGTTTAGGAGGTTTAGAATAGAGAACATAATGCTTACTTTGCCAAATTATTGAAACAATAAATAATTGTTCTTTTTGATTTACTTAGACCTCACAACTGAGAGAAATTTATAAAACATGTTATTGTAAAAACCAAACAACGAATACAATATTACAAATTGTAGAGTCAAATTTTTTGTTTTGGTCATTAAACTGAGGTAAAAAAGATGTACATATGTTTTATCTGCAGATAGGTCATCGGGATACAATGGAGATTCTGACCCAGAGGGAAGGTTTGGTTCATTATGCCAAGAAACTTCTCAAAGAACAGTTTATGCTTTTCAATTATTTCTTCCTGAGTTCCTTTATAATCATCTGGCAAAACTCTTATAATTTACTTTTTTCCTCATATCAAACATATCCAGTGTTACACACTTTATGTGACTTTTCCACTCCAAAATGCATCTTCTATATCACTTAACTACATTGGAAAACTTCTAAAATTTAAATTCTACCTCGTTGTGCTCTCTTGGTATTAACCACTCCTACTCACTTCATCCTCCTGTATCTATCACCAAATCAGTGACCCTTCCATTTATACCATCCCCAAGAAAACATGCTAATCTACAAATTGGACGTCTTAATGTAAGAGGAATTTACAAGAAATGTCATCTGGTGAATATTTTAATTCTGTAAAGCAATCTTGATGCTGCAGGATTTTGTAAACAAAGTCTAAACTAAGAACCCAGAGTATGAATATCCACTTCTCCTCCTGCAAGTTGATCTGCATATATCATCCTTTCCCTACTTCAGTTAAATATACTCCCTGTTACAATATTAATACAATGTCAACTACTGATAGATTTGCTTCAGATAACTGTCAAAACTCAATATAACTATAACCCACTACCCTACTTGTTCTGCACATTTCTCTCTTTGTCAACATCCCCAATGAGTTATTAACTCATTTCTCAAAAATCCATTATTTTGCTACTCAGACAATTCAATGTTAATCGTCTTGACCCTTGCAAACATGAACAGGCAACATATTAGATTCTGGACTGTTGCAAATATTCTGAGAACACACTATGCTGAATTATGTAGTCATCAATCCCTCCCTTCCTGAAATCTTTTCTACAACAATCATGAGAGAGAGAAGCCACTCCTTTGATGTTTTATAAACAAGCCTCAGTGACCGCTGCATAATTAGTCAAGAAACAAACACAAAAAAGCACAGGACTTCCCTCAAAACTTGACTGTATCCAATCCAATGAAGTAACCAAATCCATGTTCACACAACCAGGAAAGAAGGAAAGATTTAAAAAGCTTAAAACACCTACTGTATGATACAGGATTTATGATATAGGATTGAACACTTTCATCTGTAAAATCAGACTTCTCCAGAATCACAAATCTATTCCAATAACACATTTAAATATCCTACCCAGTGTAATAATGTGACCATAAACAGACAGTTGTAAAATAGACATAATTAAGATAATAAAAATAGTTAAAATAGTTTTAAAATATAGAATGCAAATACCAACAATGCAAAGTCTGACAAAACTTAAACAATGTAAGACTTCAACCTGAGCACACAACTGTGGCATTTAACCTGAGTTGCCATTGAAAATCCCTCTCCTCAATCAATTCTTCCCGTGGTCTGCACCCCAGAATTGTTAACAATGAGATCTAAAATAAAAATTTGTGATCAGTGTAAGTTGTGTGTTTTGCCAAAGAATTTTTTAAATTCATCTTCCTTATATCCAACACATGCTCATATATTCTCTCCCTAAACTTTCTTTGGGTTTTACGCACATAAAAACTATTACATTTTGGGCAGATTGCTAAATACACCACCCCCTGAGTTTTGCAGGTAAAGTAGGACTTAGCTCTAATTTTTGTTCCATTAGCCACTACTTGGTCACCCACTAAGACATGTTTACATTGGCTACAAAAGCCACAACTATGTGTACCAGGTCTTTTGTTACCGCAGATAGACCCTCTCTAATCAGATTTATGTTCCAAAAACATTTTAATGGCTCTACCTCTCCTATAAGCCATAACTGGTTTATTCTCTATTTTGTCTCAAACATCACTGAAACAGGAAAAGATTTGACCAGTACTTAGTCAACACATCTCTAATATAAGGATCTTCTAACTAATGTGCAGTTATAAAAGCAAGATGGTGGTTACTTGTTGGGGTGGTATTGTATTGAAACATTTCTAGTACTGTATTAAAGGTAAATATCTCCCTTCTCCCTCCTGTCAACCACATCCGACATTGCTATGGAAACCATCCTTTTAGGGTAACCCCTTGCATAAAACATTTCACCCAAAGTCTTGCTTTTCAGTCTAAGTTGGTTGTCATCCTAAACCATCCTGGCCAGTCTAATATATTGACCTTTTATTATGCCATGTTTTCAGTGCAAATAATGGTTACTGTCAAAGTTTAGCAAACTGTTACAATATGTGGGTTTTCTGTAAATTGTACTAACAAAACATTGCTTGGAATATTTTTTAGAAAGCGTGATGTCAAGGTAACTAATACAATCATGGTTATAGGAATAACACCAACAATCTCACTATCAGGCCTGTCCCACACAATAAAGATATCATCAAGAAAATGAAGATATATCTTCCAAGGCTTAGTGGGAAATGTTTCAAACAGAATTTTTTTTTCTCATTTCAGGAGGACAATATTTGTAAATACTGAGGCACAGGAGGCTCCCATGGCCACACCTTTTACATGGTGAAAATACTGCCCTTCCAAAAGCACACAGTTATTTTTCAAAACAACTTCCATACAAGTTACCAAAACACAGATATCATTGCTGTCTAAGTCAGTGCATTCATAGAGAAAATCACAAAACCATGCTAAACCAGTTGAGTAAGGAATCACATTAAATAACTCAACTACATCCACTGTAAGAAAAAACAAAATTCCTGGAAAAGCTGAGTTCCTTGATTGTTAACAAAAATTCCCATGAGTCATGACAAAGGTGGTCAATGTACTTGCCAAGGGGTGGATTTTGGACTTCCTGGCATTGACTATGGACCTCATTGGTGGATCAGTGGTGCTCTTATGTATCTTGGGAATTCCAAAAATACAGGGCACCACAGGGTGTTTGACCTCCAAATAATCAAACAGTTCAGGCCCAGTTTCACCTTGATCTAACAGGTCTGGTAACAGATAATCTATCCTTCTGTAAGCCAAATGTATAAAGTTGAGGGATATTTCTTCATACAAACCACTATATGAAATACAACAATTCATCCTATTGAGATAATCATTTTTATTCATGATGACCATGCCGACCTCCCTTATCTGGTTTCATTATACTTAAGTTGTTATCATGTGCTAGTTCCAGTAGCAAGTGGAACTCATGGGAATTCAAATTACAGCCACCCATAGACTTGAACTTACAATGTTCTAAAGACCAAAACTCAAACTTCACCAGTTTGTCAAATAATAACAAGGATAGAGACAGGGGTGGGGTTTATATACTTCTCAGGATGCACACACTCCCTTCAAAATCAGGTTGACCGTTATCAAATATCAAACAAAAATTGAGTTTCCTAAAATACACATTTAAATCAATCAGTAAACTGTCTATCTTGAGAATGGAAGAGGGATCAAATGTGCCACCTCTACTTACTCTACTTAGGAGGTTGGCATGATCTGCAGTATACAAATAATCACTAAAGTTGTAAAGGATTTCAACCCATTCTCTATACCGAAAAAAGCAGATACCAAAAGTCTATATATCCTCAGCAATTAACTGTTGTCTAGCAGTTAATATTTTTGTTAAAAAATCACTTCGCTCACCTTGCTAACTCTGTACTAATCAATGTGGTATTAAACATCCTTATTAAATACTCTTCCTGGATACATCATTAGAGAGACAGTAAACATCCATGGATGACCATATACCTGTTGAACTTTATCTAAGAAAGCAATATCAAATGGATGTATTTGGAACAAACTTTCATCTTGGAGGCTTGTCATCAAAGTGTCTGGTCTCAGAAATCATGCAAAAGGTTTTTTTTGGAAGACACAAATTGACTTTTTCATAGAACAAATGCAATCCATGCAATCCATAAATGTCAAATGTTTTTAGATGAAAGTTAGCAATGTCCTAGCTATATCTCAAACTCTCAACAGCATATACTCAACCTTTTCTTACCTCTGCATAATTTACTAAGACTTTTCAAACCACCCACAGCTACTATCCTTTCTTTCTAGCACAGAATCAGCCAAGTTGCCATTCTGTGCATGCCCTATCTCACAGTCTTTGTAAAAATACCCACCTGAAAAATACACCAAAATTTGTACTTACTATGCATTGTCACCTTAGCCATGGCAGGGATAGACTATGCACAAAATTCATAAAAGTCTGTAAGCACATCATTACGCAAATCATTTTTGTCACTTTTTCGATTTCTCTGTCAGTTTCTCTCTTTCTCTCTGTCTCTGTATCTCTCTCTGTCTCTCTGTTTTCAACCTATCATTCCCAAAACCATGTATAGAGGCAACTGTACAATACCCAAGTTCCATCTTAGCAATTAGCTTTGATGCCAGAATAGAAATAAAAAACAGTGAGTATCTTTATATCACAATATTCTGCCTATACACCAGTGTAATATGATAAAGGGGAAGGGTACAGAAGTAGCTAACTTCTTTTAAAGATGACATTCTCACAAAATATTAGTGGTAATCTTACAAATGCTTCATTTTTTTGAGCTAACAAAGATGATTAACTGTAAATATTAGATAATCACCTTTATTTGGAGTTGTATTAAATTTAAGAAATTTATTTCTGCACCTGCTTCACAAAAATTAGTCAATTCATATATCAATCTTTTGTTCTAGAGTTAAAAGTGAATGCCTTTCTTATATTTATTACAGCACTTCAGCTTGGTAACTATTTTTTTGGTGTTGTAATACATTGTCGTTAAGAGTTGTGTTCCTGTACCTGCTTCAAACATAATGCTTAATTGTCATTTCCATATTTTTATTGTTATTGAAAGTAAATTCCTTTCTTGTATATGTTATCGCATTCTAGCATGTTAACTATGTTTGGTACATGTCTTACATGTATAACTATTCTAATCTTTTGTAAGTCATACTGTGATTATATTGTTAATTTTCATGACTATTTGTGCTGGGTCACAGCTGAAAAGGGTCCAAGGAATGTCTTAATAATTCCAGAGGTGTTAATGGCTTTGGAACCTCTGCCACAGAATCATTTCAAAGATACCTTTCTATATGAGCATTCTATGTAAGAGATGTGAACAGTTTCTGCTCTCCCATCACTATGCCTGAAGGAGTTGCTCAAGGTTCTGCTTTTGGCCTTCTGCTATTTCCCTTTTAGCAAATCATCTCCCAAAGATTTTCATTTATCACACTTTATTCTCTCTTAATATTAATTCATTTATGTATGTATGTATGTATGTATTTATTTACTTTTATATCTGTTGACCAGATAGTTTGCCTGGTCTGATGACCATTTTTAACTACGAGGCGGGAAAATGAATAGTGGTCAAAACACAGCACATGTAAATGGTTCATTTCCAAGGCCCATGCTTATACTTATCAAGGGTATAAGAACTTGTCAAAGATTTGGGATGCATGGCTAGGCTTAAAAAGGCCCTTGTGGTCTTTAGCGTAGTAACACATATGAACCTATGAACCTATGGCAATTACATAATAGAAGCAACTTACTCTTAATAGAATGTTAAACAGTAGATGCAGTTTAAATTGTCAGAGGGGCAGTCATTCAAAGGAGGCATATGCTGGTACCAAGGGCAATGTTATTTCAACCTAAGCCCCTGAAACATTTGCACATTACTTCTTTGTTGAGGTGTACATGTAATGCCTTTATAAAATAAAGGAAGGATTCTTTAGATTGAATTTCAGGTGGCAGCTTGCTCCATAATACAACACATGAGTGCCACAAGGATCAGTACTGGGATCCTTCTGCTTTTTACTCTCTATAGAGAATTTGGGTAGGTTGATGATGATGTTATTTCAAAGTGATGGTTGTGCTGGGGATAATCCTGTGGTGAGTTATAAGTTTAATATGCAAGTTAATGGTCTGACAATTGTAAGTGCAACTTTTTTTAATCTGGTTGAGTGTTGCTGTTTGGATTGTAGAAGATTTTGAGGCATTTTAATAGAGTATGTTTTATATTTATATTTATATAAACTGCAAGATAACCTCACAAATTTTTACTCCCTCCTTTAAATAAATTCTGAATAAATTCTGAAACTCTCCAGACTAAGTTCAATAACCTTTCCCACTGACTTTGTAAAAAAGGAAATAACCTGCAATATTAGCAGAATTCAAAGTTGTAGTCCTTGTTTCTTTAACTATGTAGAAAATTCTGTCCAAATAACCTCACATGTTATTCACAATTCTCAACTGCCCAGGTTTTCACAGAATGTCCAGATTTTTGCCTCACATTTTTTGTCTCTTCCTCATAAAAAATGTAGAATTCTGGCAAATCAGTGAGAATTGAATTAATTAAATAATAATACATATTTGAGTTTCAGATTTCATATCCCTCAGGAAACACATGGTAACAAAAAACCTTTTCTTCTATCAACTTTCTAATTTCATAAGAGCAACATTTAAAATTTGTACCTATTTTTGTGTCTTTGTCCACCCGTTATTTTTGGCTTTGTCTAGATTTCTTCAGCTAAGAATTGAGAGGTATGCATTATTTATGGCTTATAGAGATTCAGTCATGTTAAATAAGATCTGCTATCAAATCATAACAAGGTGTTGCTATATAAAATTTGGCTTAAACCCAGCATAATCGACTCCAAAGTTATACCTCCTGGCTATAATATCATACGCAATGACCATATAAAGAGGAAAGATTGTGGTATTGCTTTAATATTGCCCAATACCTGCCACATTTCCCCTTACAGCATAAAACCAAAATTCAGTTCAGCAGACCTTCTTATTGCATTCCTCAAAATAAACAGTTATAAACAAATATGCATAACTGTCCTTTATATCCCTCCTGGTGACAATACAGCTATATTGGATACTGGAAGATATCCTACATTGGATATCTTTAACATTTCCAGAAGAAAATATTACTAGGTGATGTGGATGTTAATCGGTTGGACATAAACTCTAGCGCCCCTACATCCAGCATGGACTTATATGGTTTAACATGACTAATTAATAGCCCCACACATTAAAACAACACATCAAATTATTTATTAGACTGGATCCTAGTACCAGACCCTAGTGATCATCTTCCAATCTATATGACTAGACATCTCCCACATCCATTTAAATACCATATTTATAAAACAACATGTAACCTTTTCATGTTTAGCCCAGAAATGTTCATTACTACACTACCATCTATTAACTGGAACTTTCTAAAAATCCTCCCCTTAGACAATGCTATAATTGAAGTCAATACAACTTTTCTAAATATACTAAATAGTCTTGTACCTTTTAGATAGAAGAGATTGAAAACAAATAATACAATTTGGCTATCCAAGATGAGTTACCTGCTAATGCAAGATATATAAAAAGTATATAAAGAATGGCAAAAATATAAAACACCTCAATATCTTGAAAACTTCAGAATGCTTTGCAACCATAATGAAAAGCAAATAACTGAAGAAAAAACAATATTATAATAACTTTCAAAAAAATACTAAACACAAGCCTAAAAGATTGTGGACATCCATTAAAAATATCTTACATCTCGGTCAAAAATTCAGCTCAAACCTCACTCCCAATAACTCACCAATCGAAACTGCAAAAAAGTTCAACTCTCATTTTATGCATAGTATAGCATCTCTAACCAAGGATTCTTCAACGTCTAATCCCAACTCTGCCCAGCAGCCACATATTACCAAATCCACTTTCATCTTCAAACCTGTGGCTAAACAAACTTAAACTGTGCTCTTCTTCAGCTGATGGCCTTCTAAGTGAGTACCTAAAAATAGCAGCCAATAACATTGCTTATCCTTTCTCAATCCTTATAAATAGGTCAGTCCAGGAATCCCACATTCCCTCTCTCTGGAAAAAGTCATACATTATGCATTTGTACAAAGGAGGAAATTCAAAAGAAATTAATAACTTTAGACCTATAGCAATCTTATCTCTCCTTACATATATACTTGAATAAATGTATTTAAAAACAATTGCTGGACTATCTCCTGCAGGAAGAACTCCTATCCCTTGCACAATATGGCTTCCATCCTTCCCATAGTACTGGCACTGCCACTATAACCTAAACAGATAATGTCAATAAAGCTAGAGATAATGGCAACTTGTCTCTTCCTTATTTCTAGACTTGTCTAAAGCCTTAGACACAGTTTGTAACAGCAAATGTCTTCTTCAAATCTTCAATAGGTCTATCTCAGCTCATCCTTCTATGGTTCAAAGGCTACCTGTCCAATAGGTATCAGTCAGTAAAATGTCACTCCATGCCCTTTCTGTACATCCCAGTCACCACTGGTATACCACAAGGCTCTATGCTTGATCCACTCCTCATTAACATTTTCAACAACACTTTCTATACTTTCATGCAACAAGCCACCCTAATACAATACACAGATGATTTCACTTTCATTTTCATATTGGACAACATGGTACACCTCCAGAAATATCTCAGGAAGCTTTAGGAGCCTCTGAAACATGGCTTCATAACTCACATCTCATGCTCAACCCCAAAAGACCAAACCACTACTTTTTTTTCCCTGTGTCCTCTCTCATGAAAAACCTAAATTTATAGTCCTCTTTTCTCTTTCTTGATAATACAACCATCAAAGTCACTTCTCATAATAAAACTATTAGAGGTGATAGTGGATGATAGTGGATGTTAATTTTATATTTGACCTGCATATACAAAATTGCATAAGGAAATCTCATTAAAAACTAGGGATGCTTTACAGAGCCAAAAACATTCTCAATGATGCAACTAAAGCTACACTTGTCACTAATTATCTCATCTCCACTCTTCTGTATGGCACTCCCATCCTTACTAACCTCCAGGCTTCACAAACGTTAAAACTTGAACAGTGCTATAACAAAGCTGCAACATTTGCAGCACATACCCCTTTCAGAACCCACCACTAGTACTAGAAAGCCTAAATTGGTTAGAACTGCCACATCAGCTAATATATACACAACTTTTTACAACCTTTAAAATTATCCAGGATCCATCTGCCTGTCCAACACTAAAAAAACATTAAACACAACTATGTTCCCACTTGGTCATTGCAATCCACTGACCATAAATCCCCGTCTGTCTATAAACCTATCAAAGCTGCTGGGCATTGTTTATACTCATACAATGTTGCTATGGTGTGTAACTCCTTACCTGTATCCATCAAGTCTGTACTCATCCTTCCATCTTTTAAAATCACCCTGAAAGACCTCCTAGCTAAACTCTTGATTTGTTCTTCCTCAAAACAAGGATAACTTATATCCCTAAATGTGAACAAGTACATTTTTGTTCCTTATACCACCTTACTCTCCCTTCTTCACTTATTTCCTTACTGCTATTTAATGCCCTTCTCTGACTTTGTCTCTAAATATACCATAAGCCTGTTTTCTCTCACTTCATATTGCAGTTCCTATTTGTATTACATTAACTAAACTTTATTTTCTCTACAAATTGTCTAAAATTTCTCTAAATATTAAATGATTGTCATATGCCTTGTATCAATTCTTAACCAATGTTTTTATATTATGTCGAATTTGTTATAATTATTTAAACTGCAGATGTTTTATTTTTGAAGACTGTAAAATTATTGTTCTTAAATGTTTTGTAATAATACAATAATTTGGAGCTTTTCTCCCTGAGCCTCTACTGAAAATGGGCTTCTACCCAGTCTGACTTTCCTGGTAATCAAATGTCAATAAATAAATATGTAAATATACAACTCCCTATATGTCTCCAGAAAATCATACAACAGTACCAAATATTCTTGACAAACTCTACATAAGTAGGAATGTTGTTGTCTTAGGTGATTTTAGCTACCCAGTGATTAACTATGAGTTCTAAACCACTAATGTAGGATATGCACAAAATATCTTAGATATTTATAAACAAGAGCTCCCTGTACAATAATTAATGAATCTATAGACAATAGTCTATATTTGACCTGGTCATTAAAAACTTAGCTTCTATATGTATCACTCCCAAAGGTTCCTCCTCACTGGTTAAGTGAGTCCACCAACTAGTAAAATCTTCAAACCATCAGAAGCAAATATCACATAATTCAATTACTTTAAATGTAGAAATTACCTTCATTTCTATGATGCAGTCTCTAAATTTGAATACAACAATATTACCAATAATGATACTGCAAAAAAGTTACGTAAAAAGCTTTGTTTGCACTTGTTCCAATGGATTCATTTTCACTCCCAACTAGATTCATGAATACGGGGAGCTTTAAAAGCAAACCAAGTGTTTTTGTCCTCAAGCATTAGTAAACTGTATAAGAAAAGAAAGAACCATATTTATTTATGTGACATTTGTTTACTGGGATAGTCTGACTTGGAATGAAACCGATTTTCAGCAGAGGCCTGGGGAGAAATGCTCCAGACGTATGTCTTTGTAAATATAAACCTGTATAGTAGAACAGAACACTCACAAATTAAGGAGAATATCAAATAGAAAGATAAAAAATTTAAAAAAGGATGTTAGAAAAATAATGGCATCTCATGAACTCAGACTAGCTGCAGAAGCTAAACACAGATATCTATCGCTATTTAGTTATATCAGGAAAGTAAGTAATAACAACCAACATTGCTCAGAGCTTATTCACAATAGCCTATCACTTCACAGTACCTACTCTAATCCAATGGATGTTGCCAACATACTGACAAATAAATTTAGAGATGACTTCAGCCCAGAGACATCTATTTCAAGTTCAATTATCCTCCACGGAATCAAGACACCAGCCTTCATGAAAGAACACAAACTGAACATACCCTACAAAATGAAGAATGCCTTATCCGTGGTGCCCCCAAAACATACCTGGTTAACTAATTAATTGCACTAAACAAGCAAACCCACTCCTCAACTTCTTCAGCCTAAGACTTGGAAATAGCCATTTTTCTACTGGATAGGTGAACAGTAGATGTGAAGCCACTCCATGAGGAAGGCCCAGTACAAACCCAAGGAATAAAAAACATATCAGCCAAATGAGCCAAAGCAATGGAATGTATTCTAACTCACCTAATTCACTACTTCTTCTTTCGGCTGCTCCCGTTAGGGGTCGCCCCAGCAGATCAACTGTTTCCATTTCTTCCTGTCTTCTGCATCTTGCTCTGTCACACCAACCACCTGCATGTCCTCTCTCACCACATCCATAAACCTTATCTTAGGCCTTGCTCTTTTCCTGTTACCTGGCAGCTTCATCCTTAGCATCTTTTTCCCACTATACTCTGCATCCCTCCTCAGCAGATGTCCAAACCAATGTAATCTTGCCTCTATGGTTTTGTCTCCAAACCTTCCAACCTGGGCTGACCCTCTAATATACTTATTCCTAATCCTGTCCATCCTCGTCACACCCAGTGCAAATCTTAACATCCTCAACTCTGCCACGTCAAGCTCTGACTCCTGCCTTTTTGTCAGTGCCACTGTCTCCAACCCATATAACATAGCTATGATATCAAAAATCTTCTTACAAGTGATAACCAGTAGTATAACTTTGTCAAGGGTAGATTCCACATGATGAATCTTTTGAACTTCTTTGAAAAGGTGGGAAACCTGTCCAGGCAGCATTCCTAGACATCATCATGGCATTCTATATGATATAACATCTAAATGTCATATCATATAGAATGCTACCTTAAAACCTTCTTCACCATATCTTCCCTTAACAACACTACTATCTCATCAGAATCCCACACTAAGCTCCTAGAAGTAATAGTTGATGACCAATTTAAATTTGACCTCCATGTACACCAGGGTATAAAAAAACTCACCAAAAACTTGGCCTACTATATCAGAATAAAAAGTTAATTACCCCTAACTCCAGAATCTCACTTACCCAGACTTATCACCTCCCCAACCTCTAGTACTGCTCACAAATTCTTATTAACTTATAGTCCTCTCTGTACCTCAAACTTGAAACCACATACAGTAAAGTGGCCAAATTTGCAGCCAACCTACCACTAAAATCACACCACCGTCTATCACTCCATAATCTAAGATGGTTAGAGTTACTAATCAACACCTATATATATATATATCAACTCGTTATTCACATCATCATAAACAAGTCCTCCTCCTGCCGTAGTCTTTACTTTCCTGTCTCCCTCTATAACCTATCTCACTCCCTCAGAAGCTCTGACCAACTCCTTCTACAGATTCATCAACCTAAAATTTCTGCAGTTACCATCTAGCTCTATCATGCAACAAGCTTCCCGTGGCCCTCATTAATACTGCCTACTTGCATGCTTTCAAGACATCTCTCAAAAATTACCTTAACAGCACCTGTAGGTGTCACTGCAACCATCCCCTTTGAGATCTTCCCTCTTTCCTAAATTATGCTTCTTCCTCCCTCACCTTCCTTCCCCACTGTTTTGCTATTCTTTCTAACTTCCCACATTTAACTTGAAATTCAACTACTGCTCTCCACACCCCTCCAAATTCTTGCCCCTTTTATTGTGACACTTCCACCTTTATTCCTTCCACCTTCACCCTCTTGATCCACTCTCTCTGTAACTTACCAAACAAACTGCTATCACTACCTTCCTAGACTCATGGACACATTTCTTCTGCATTCTTCCCACTCTGTTCTTTCCTACTTCTTCTATACTCTCCACCTATTTGAAATGCTTCATTTGCTGAATTTCCCTGACTTGTACAGTAATGGTTATCTACTTACCTAATTTTATATAAACTTTTGCTGTTTATTATATGTTTGCTAATATAACCTGTACTGAGAATTTACTGCTTGACTGTTGTCCTGTCTTCAATCACATGACCTGTACTGAGAATCTATTACTTGTATGTTATTTTTTTTATGTGCATAAGCCATATTGAGAATGTATTACTTGCTTAACATGTAGTGTGACATATTTAATTGGGGTCTATGTTAAATGTTCGAACATCCAAAATGTCGAACATTACATGGTCGAGACCAAATGTTCGACATTTGGATGTTCGAACATCAAATTAAAAAAAAGTAAACACAGAAAAAAACACTTTAACAGCTTAGGCAGGGGGGCAAGCACCACCCACACCTCCCCTACTTAAATATACCAACTCCAAGACCGCACTTCAGTTCAGAAAAAGGAAATTCTCCCTATCTTCACTGTACAGTGCCGTTGAAAGTCTATCTTTGAACACTCAAAATTTTGAATGTTTGGTCTCGACCATGTAATGTTCAAAATTTTGAATGTTCGAAGATTTGACAGGTACCCTTTAATTGTATACTTTATACTGTGGAACTTTTCTCCCTGGGCCTCCAGTGAGAAAGGTTGCAAGCTCAGACTGACTATCTCGGTCAACAAATGTTAAATAAGTAAATAAATAAATAAATATAATGAACAAGCTAAAGGAGCTCCAAATTGACCTGTATGAGATTAGACAGATAGTTGACTGACTTAGGGACAAGATTAGTAATATCTAGATACTTGGGTGATGTTATCTTTGACCATAGCATTGCAACAGTGGTTAAGCAATCCTTTTTCCTTGTAAAACTTATAGCAAAGTGTATTTCTTCAAGATCATAAAAAGTCCTCACCTCCTTGTACGTTGCACTGATTAGACCCATCATTGAGTACAATATCCATTTTGGGATTTACCAAACAAAGCATATCAAGTAATCAGAAAGACCACAGAGGCTTATAGATGAAAGATCATAGGCTGCAAAGATAGGAACTGCACAAAAAGTCAGGAGGATTTTCTCTATAGTTCATTTCATGTAGACAACATTGGGCAAATTGTGCCTTGCTTATAGGGCTATATGGGATCCAACAGTTTAACAACTCTTATACCTCCATAAATCAGATAGTTCACTTAAAACTCAAGCCTGGGATTTAAATCTACTCATAGATATAAATAGGACAAAAAGGAGTGATAAATTTGTCATGCAATACCTACTCCTTCCCTAGAATAATCTTCATCTCCAGGTTTAGCAGTATAAGACACTGTCTGCCTTAAAAAATGAACTGGAGAACTGGATGGGCATTCATAAATTCAACCCTGGTATAATTGGCCTGACCCTCCTTGAAAATGGTTGCTAGGCCTAGGGTTATTACTGGCAAGGCAGAACTGGCCTTGCACCCCACTTGCTTTGTAACTCCTATGATCCTGTGAAAGGATATAGTTCCCAAACAACTTATATCCATATATTATTTTGTTTGGTTGTTGTTGTTCATTTTTGGTTGGAAAACATTTAAGTCAAGACAGATCAATCCAGACATCTGGAATGTACTCCAATGGTCTGACACAAAGGCTCAAGCATGGAGGTAGTGGATATGAACCATTGTGGTCACTGCAACTGTACCAGAATTTTGAAATTAATTTCCTAGAAATTTAGATCCATCCACATTTCAAATGAAAGAGGACTTTTTTGGCATAAGTAGGCTGACTTCCTATTATGTTGGCCATCCATCTTTCTCTTTCTCCTGTACATTTAAAAGACAGTAGATATGCCACTATATAATCATTAACTTCTTTCTTTCTTTCTTTTGGAGGCAGTTTATTATTGAACAATTTTCACGCCATGTTATATAACCGCTTGTAATATATACATTCCACTTGGCCACACCTACCAATGTCATATGCTGCCTCAGCTTCACTGTGTTTTCTTTTCTGTTCTTAAAAAAGAAACTATAATTTCAGATCCACAACATTTGATAAATATCACCAATCACATTCAAATTTTTTTTAAACCTCTACCCTATAGGAAATGAATTTAAAGTAAACAATTTTGTAGTAAAGAACTTAGCTTCCCGAATGAAGTGAATATATATCAGAAACTGCATATAAAGGATTATACTATATGTATGTTACACTACCCAGGCACTATGGCTAGTTCATCCATGAAAGGAAAGGAAATTATAGTTTAAGCCACATTCTGATTTTACATAAGTGCCAGTTTTGATTTTGACCCAACATTACAATAGGCTGACTTGAGAAAATAAGGTATAATAAATACCGTAAATATTGTCTGATGGCATATTGGCCAAGCTTTATCTTACCTGTTAAAGAATACTGTTTTGCAGAGGCGGAATTATTCGAGATTATTTAGTGCATAGCCATTTTCTTATATCTTCACAAGGAGAAGGAAATAAGTACTTATATTGTAAAGGTCTCAACTGATTGATTTTCTGATTTATGATACAGGGAAATAGCTGATCTATAACTGGTTAAAATGTTATTGCATCCCAGAAACTAAAATAGATAGAAAGAGTGATCTGCAATGAAGACAATGAAAATAATATATTTATTGCCTTATGTTGAAAATGCCACAAAGAAACTGTAATGATCGTTATGTTCCTAATAGTTTTAAATATATAAAGTTGTGCAGATCGTTTAAGAAAATACGGTTTGCACATAGCTTGAATGAAGGTTCTCACACTTGCAATAATTTATCTATTAACATCACAAAATGACATTTCTTCAATGTAAGCCTGTGGCAGGACTAGCTACCCTATGATGTAAATCCTGGCTCTAGATCATTGTCACTGGTGAAGTGACATGCCAATTCCATCTGCAAAAAGGGAAAAAGGGGCTATGGATGGATGGATGACTCATTCTTTGTATGTATTTATTCATCTATCAATTTATTTATGGGTTTGTTAATTTACTCATCATGTTTGCAATACAGAACATGCAGATCATGTTTCTCTTTGAAATTTTAGAAGTAATTTTTAATTCAGAATTAGTGGTCTTCTAAACAAGTCCTATTTACTCTCTCATTAATAATTCAAATAACTTTTCTACAGATTATTGGCTTTTATGGTCTTCTTTTGTGAACAGCTGTTTAAGCTTCAGGTTCTGTGGAACATTAATATTTATCTTATAAATGGAATGCTTTGCCTTATTTTCTCTATAAATTATATACAGTAGAATATCACAATGTGGATAAGCAGGCTACAGTTACTTAAACATGAGCCTTTGCTGATAAAGGAATACTCTTGGATATTAGCATGTAATATAACAATACACTGCAGAAAAACATCTAGCCAGTTGTTAAAACTCCCGTAAATTATTTCCATAAATACATTACTCCCCTAAATACGAATGCTATTTGCTGATTACTAATGCCTTTCAATGCTTCTCAGTTCAGAAAGTGCTAGTTACTTTATGATTAGATGTATTTGTGATTAGATTTATCTAATAAGAGTTACATAACTTCTTTGAAACGTTGCCATAAAATGACTTCATAAACTTTATTTGAGTCATTATCGGATAATATTTCAAACTGCTGCTCTAGATGGAGAAGCCAGCACAGTGCATGCAGCATTGTTTTCACTTTGCAAATTTCCTGATAAAATGTGTTTTCCTTTTCTAACAAACTATATTTAAAATATGCAGTTTTCATATTTTCATTAAGTTCACCAGATTCATTGTGTCTTTCTTCAGAATACACATATTTGTTTCATTTCAATATTATTTTTGCTAGATATAACTGAATATATTAAAACTAAATTACCAAGGTAAGACACTCAGAGGTCAGTATTCAGTATTTATTTTTTTTAAAAACCTCAAGCAATGTAATGCATGCATCCTACCCATCAAAGAATACTGTTTGGCAGAGGAGGAATTATTCAGAATTATCTAGTGCATAGCCATTTTCTTATATCTTTGCAAGGAGAAGGAAATAAAGCATAAGGCTTTGCAAAGTTCAGCATAAGATTGAATAGAGCAAGCTTCTATCATAACGTTTCTATTAATACAAAGGAAGGAAGTAACTTTATACAGTCTGACAGATCCAAAAAACAATAAAATAAAATAAAATAAAAATTGTTGCATTTTTTCTAATTTTGAAAAGGTAAGATCACTGTTTTGTGGCACATTTCAAAATAACAGCTAAGAACACGCTGCCATTAAGTGACTACAGTCAGGACTTACAAAAATTAGACTGCATTCTGGCACGAGGGTGACTCAGCAAGACTGAAGACAGAAAGGGAAAATGCATTCTTCATGGTTAAAACTGATTTGAATTATTACCTGTTGCTAACTAAAATTGTACTGCTGTTGCCTGTTTTTATAAGAAGCAGATATCACTGTTCTAAATGATTTTAAGAAGCATCCACAGTGCCTGGCTAGTGATATGTTATCTGAACTGAATCAAGTAGCCCTTCTGCTGCAACTGATTGATGTGGAGACAGAATGTGGCAATGTTCACCAAATACCAGTATCTTTATAAAACAAAAAGAAAACAAAAATTGGAGATATTAACCATCTTGTCAGATAAGGATAAGGTGCAGGCAGGCAGTCAGAGTGAAGAATGAGAATAATGTAAGATCTATTACAGGTCATCTTATACAAATAGTTACAACACCCAGCACTCCAAGACAGCACACAGAGTCTGGTGTTTACCAATAATATTGTTGTGTGAGAAATAGATGTAAAGTCACAGGCACCATTAGTTAACTTATACATTTATCTGACTTGACATCAAAAGGTTAGCCTTTAATGATGAAATGTTGAGACTATAAGACTGTAGACCATAGAAAATTGTAGGAGTTGATAAAAAGAAAGAAGTGTGCGATCTGGCAGAGTGCATGGGAATTAGCAAACAGGAATGACTTTATTATGTAAATGGTATTTAACATCTACATGGCTGACCTGCCGCAACACTTCTATAACAAAATAAACCTTGGTGACCTTGACAGATTAATTGGATCAGTGGTTAGATATGGAATTATTGGTCTCCCACATAACACAGTAGTGTTGGTAGGGTGAGCAAATAAGGGACAGTCTGGATCTAATGCATCTGTTAACCCATGCAGTTAGGAGATATGTTCATATGAATAATGCAGAATGGTTGAACTGGTTGAAGTCAGTGGAAAGGAAGGCTACAGATGTTACCCACAACTCCATTGTGAACCATTCAATGCAGTTTCAGAGAGTTTTTTTTTTTTTTTTGATGGATGGACTCCAGGGAGATACATGGCATTATTCCATTTTGTCATATGCTGCAGAAGACATTAGGTATTCTGTGAAACTTTAGGTCCATTCATGTTGAACATATATACGGGATGTTTAAAATGATTACAGGACTGTCAGATTGGGATCAGAATAAAAGAGTGAGTGCACAGGTGGATATGTATTTCATTAAAGGAAGAAGGGAGCAGGATGATATGATATGATATGATATGATACAATATGATATGACTGCAGGGACCACATGGTCAAAGGGCAACTGAGAAGGATAGAACTGAGAAAAATCAGCAGTACACATAAAACAATATATTTCATTGTGAGGAGGTACAGATAATGGAGATAGGTACAAGATGATTTTGTGGAATACTTGTTCACTAGTATTTTCAATAATGGTTAAAAAAACTGATATGAAAGAGGGGGGCACTGATTTGGGGATCTACAAACCAATTGTAAAACTTCTAAAGCTCAGATAGGACTTTGGTCTTTTTCTCAACAGTTTTTCTTCTAGTATATATATATATAAATATATATATATATATATATATATATATATATATATATATATATATATGTGTGTGTGTGTGTGTGTGTGTGTGTGTGTGTGTAGATAAGAATATATCTCTTATTTATTTCAGTCCACCAGTGTATGAACAACAAAGATTACTTAGCTGTGCCAATTGGCAGTAGAAAAAGTATATCATTTTGCTATTGGACAAACATATTCCATCTAGTTTTCATGAATAGCACACAATATTGTATTCCCTGTTCCACAATTCCTTCTAATGTTCACACATTCCGAAAATAGGATAAAAATAACACCACAAAAATGAAAACCAGTGCTTTGAGAATCTATCCATGTTCTACAGAAATTTAAAATCATATCTTATTACCATGCATAAAATAATGTTAGAATTCAGAAAGATTTTTAAGTTCACTTAAGCACACATATTATGGATGAGCATCTCATAGATTATGATCAGGATGTTGATCGTAACAAAGCTATTAATGTGCTGAGGAAACATATTTGAGAAATTCACCTTAAGACTAGAGCTTGCATACCTTCGTTGAAGGTTGTGCATCAGGGCTGGTAACTCGGCACGTAAAAATCAACTACCAGTCATTAGCGGACCGGAATTCCGCTGTGGCGACCCCTAACCGGGAAAAGCCAAAAGACACAACAACCTTAAGACTAGAGCTTACAATTATTTAATCTATTTCAAGCTTACTTTAACAAATAATTATGCCTGGTGACCCTGGCATAAGTTTTGGTAATACAGGAAGACTTTTTTTATCTGCTCCAATACACTTCAAGTTTTTTAAAAAAAGTTGTACAAATGTGATGCCTAACAGCTTTAAAATCTGTCAGACTTTGAGAAACCACATAATGGTAATGAGAAGACATCTGCAGCTCTCATTTCTCAGTGGGTTTAATATTTTTTGGGCACTTTTGCTTGCCACATTGTTATTGTTTGTGTGACATCATTAAGTGTATTACAGCTTTCAAAGCTGTTTGAGTGGTACCAGTGCAATTTTGCATGCTGCCATTGTCTGTCAGCACAAGCCTCACTAATAACAAGGTTCAGACATTGGCCCTCACAATAATAAGACTTTTGGAGAGTAATCTATGTTCTGTGTAAAAAGTGATTATCACCTATGTTTTAACTTGTGAAGTAAATACATTGAAAAGTCTGATTTTAGTAAAACCATTAGAACCTCTACACTAATTACATAACAAGAAGAAACATATGGAATATGCATGTAGGCAGAAAATCATAGCAAAGTCTCAAATAAGCAGTCTTGCCCTCACTTCCACCCAAGATGCTCTACTGTTTCCTATCCCATGAGAATTGTGGCTATTTTATAATAACAATATATTTGTATACAAAGCTATAAAACAATTGCAGTACAGTAATTGCAGTAAATTTGATGAAGTCAGCAATAAAGAGGGTAGTTAATGTAATTAACTCAGTAGTTACCATGTTACAAGCATGACTCACAGACTAAAGAGCAAAAAGACATGAAATACTGCAGAAACCCCAAGAAGATAATCATTTGTGGCCTTCTCACACTAGGCTTTATCTTTATGTGAACAGCTGCTGAATTTCCAATTTGATTACACCGACAACAGACCCAGTCATTAACATAGTACCTAAGGTTCAAATTTACAAATATAAAATACACTAAATAGCATGCAACATTTTCTTGTGGATCTAAAACACTGAAAATATGGAATAATGGAAACTTTACTTACTCCCTGTTGTAACTGAGGGATGCAATAATGAGAGACAAAACACTTTCAAATGTAATCTGATATTTAAACAGAGTAAAACTCTCGGTTTATATATTTTTACTGTTTTTGCATGCAGGGTTGTCTTCTCCCCAGTGTATCACTTGTCATGGAGGAATGCATCCCATACCCTAATTCAGAAATGTAGTTCAAGGGGTAGTGTGAAAATGTTAAGGTGTAGTCGGCAGATGCTGATCAGTTGGTAATGCAGTACCAGCGTTCATTAATTTACCAATATTTCTGAATGCCAATACTGTTTTTTTTTTTTTTTTTTTTTGTGTGTGTCAAGAGCTCTTCAAAGAATCATGTCCTACTCCATATATATATATATATATATATATATATAGTACCTTGGAATAGGAAAATACTCTAGGTTTAATTTCAACAAGTCTTTTGGGTTTCTAATACTATGATGGGAAAGGACCCCATTCCTAATCAAACTGTTATTAAAGTTCATGAAATAAGTATTGTTTCAATCTTTGATGTTAGCCAAAAGTGCTCTTTGCAGCACCCGCAACGTGCCCAGAACTGACTCCTTCTGCAATTCATATGGAGTTACTTGTACTGGTAGCATATCTAAATAAGACTGTAAATTCTTTTTTATGAGACCCATTATTCCTACTACTGTTTCCCTCATTTCTACCTGCAGATCCTGGTATTTTATGCCTTTGTGTCTCTCTGTACATAAGACACTATAATCACTGGGTGTAGCAATTTCAGTGATCAGTGCTGCTTTTGTCTTCCTTTCATGGCCTACAATATCTGGTTTTCTTGCATCCATTTTTTGAACTGTTGGTAATGGGTGATCCCATGTGACATAAACGTAATCATTCTCTATAATGCTTTGCTGCTCATATTCCATTGCTTCTCAGCTACTTCAATATTGTAACCTTTTCACAATCCTCAATGCAGCAGTCTTCCCACATTATTATGCCTTTCAGTATACAGGTCCTCTGTCATTAATGTATCGCACCCAGCAACCAGACATGCAACTGTTTCTAGTTCTGTTTTACGGAATCTGCATTTGTCTGTTACTTCCATATGTTCAATAGACTGTGTAAGCCAATGTGTACTTAGTTCACTACCCCTTGCTGCTAATATTAGCTTTTCATCCTTTGGTTTAATTTCATCTCTCTTTAACTATTCCTACATCAGATCCTGATCTACATGAGATTATTCCTGGAGTTTTCTGTACTTGCAACTATATCTGTGCCTTTTCCACATTTCTTGCCTTCTCATCTAATCCTTCTTCGTATATTCTGTTTTTTTTATTTTTTTTAGCACATTTAGTTGCTGCCTGATTTTTATTTAGGAAAATATCTGAGGTACAACAACCCTGATATTAATGCATATTTCCCTTTTCTCAATTACTTGTATGTAATTCCAAGAATGGCAGTGACTGTACTAGTGCCCTGACTTTGACCTGAATAATTTGCAGTTATTTAATGCGCAGATTACAGGAGGGTCAGGCACTGAAGTATAGCACTGACCTACAGATATGTTCTTACCTACCCTTAGAGGAGGGTAGGAGGAAGGTCTGTCTCCTGTGATCCTTACACACACTGCAGAATGGATGTACACCATGCAACATACTGCTGTTCCCATTAGGGGTCGCCACAGCAGATCACCTGTTTCCATTTCTTCCTGTCCTCTGCATCTTGCTCTGTCACACCAACCACCTGCATGTCCTCTCTCACTACATCCATAAACCTTATCTTAGGCCTTCTTCTTTTCCTGTTACCTGGTAGTTTCATCCTTAGCATCTTTTTTTCAATATACTCAGCATCCCTTCTCAGCACATGTCCAAACCAATGTAATCGTGCCTCTCTGGCTTTGTCTCCAAAGCTTCCAACCTGGGCTGACCCTCTAATGTACTTATTCCTAATCCTGTCTACCCTCGTCACACCCAGTACAAATCTTAACATCTTTAATTCTGCCACATCCAGTTCAAACTCCTGCCTTTTTGTCAATGCCACTGTCTCCAACCCATATAACATAGCTGGTCTCACTACCCTCTTATAGACCTTCCCTTTCACTCTTACAGGTACATGTATGTCACAAATCACTCCTGACACTCTTCTCCACCCACTCCATCCTGGCTGTACTCTCTTCTTCACCTCTCTTCCACACTCACCGTTACTCTGAACTATTGACCCCAAGTATTTAAACTCATCCACCTTTGCCACCTCTACTCCTTGCATCCTCACCATTCCTCTATCCTCCCTCTCATTCACACACATGTATTCTGTCTTATTCCTGCTGATCTTCATTCCTCTTCTCTCTAGAGCATATCTTCATCACTCCAGGGTCTCCTCCACCTGTTCCCTACTCTCACTACAGATCACAATGTCATCTGCAAACATCATAGTCCATGGGGACTCCTGTCTGATCTTGTCTGTCAACCTGTCCATCACCATTGCAAATAAGAAAGGGCTCAGAGCTGATCCTTGATGTAACCCCACCTCCACCTTAAATGCATCCATCACTCCCACCGCAGACCTCACCGCTGTCACACTACCCTCGTACATATCCTGTACCACTCTTACATACTTCTCTGATACTCCTGACTTCCTCATACAATACCACAACTCCTCTCTAGGCACCCTGTCATATGCTTTATCTAAGTCTACAAAAACACAATGCAACTCCTTCTGACATTCTCTGTACTTTTCCATTAACACTCTCAGAGCAAACATTGCATCTGGAGTGCTCTTTCCCGGCATGAAACCATACTGTTGATCACTAATCATCACGTCCCTTCTTAACCTTGCTTCCACTACTCTTTCCCACAACTTCATGCTGTGACTGATCAATTTAATCCCTCTGTAGTTACTACAGCTCTGCACATCACCCTTATTCTTAAAAAATCGGTGCCAAAACACTTTTTCTCCATTCCTCAGGCATCCTCTCACTTTTCAAGATTTCACTAAACAATCTGGTTAAAAACTCCACTGCCATTTCACCTAAACACCTCCATGCTTCCACAGGTATGTCATCTGGGCCAACAGCCTTTCCATTCTTCATTCTCTTCATAGCTATCCTTACTTCCTCCTTGCTAATCCATTGTACTTCATTATTCACTATCCCTACATCATCCAACCTTCTCTCCCTCTCATTCTCTTCATTCATCAACCCCTAAAAGTACTCTTTCCATCTCCTCAACACACTCTCCTCGCTTGTGAGTATGTTTCCCTCATTATCCTTTATCACCTTTACCTGCTGCACATCTTTCCTAGCTCGGTCCCTCTGTCTAGCCAATCGGTACAGGTCCTTTTTTCCCTCCTTAGTGTCCAATCTTTGATACAACTCTTCATATGCCTTATCCTTAGCCTTTGCCACCTCTCTCTTTGCCATGCACCTCATCTCCTTACACTCCTGTCTACTTTCTTCATCTCTCTGACAATCCCACTTCTTCTTTGCCAACCTCTTTCTCTGTATACTCTCCTGTACTTCCTTATTCCACCACCATGTCTCCTTGTCGTCCTTCCTCTGTTCAGATGTGATACCAAGCACCTTTCTAGCCATCTCCCTTACCTCATAAAAATATAAAGTTGCTGCAACTTGGGGAAAGTTTAATGTCTCCCATTGCTGCATCCAGCATAAACATTTTTTCCTCTGTTTTCTTACTGATGGCAGTATCTTGGACTGTCACTGTAAACAAAACATTGGTATAGTTTTGTTTTGTGACAGGAGTACATTGCTGTAAAATAATTATTATTACTTAACATTTGTTTTCTGGGAAAGTTCGACTTGGACTGAGCCAATTTTCAATGGAGGCCTGGGGAGAAATGCTCCAGATGCATGTCTTTGTAATGTGTGAGGAAACTAGGGCACCCGGGGGAAACCCATACAAATGCAGGGAGAACATGCAGACTGTTCACAGAGGGCATCCCAGCTGGAAATCAAACAGGAGAACCTCTTGTTGTGAGGAGACAATGCAAACCGCTGGACCACTGCACCATCTGTTATACTGTCTGCCAGGAATTCCAATTCATTACATTCATTTTTAATCATCACCAGGATTGTATGTGATAGCTGTGATATCAAGCAAATAGCTTTATCAAAGACATTCTATTCTTCAACATTTATTTTTAAGATATTCTACTTTCAAATGTCTAGTAACCATGTTCTGTTAAGTACAGCTATAATTCCCACTACCAACTCTATTAAAGTAAATATATTTCTCGACATCTATGATAAGTAGCCTACTTGGTTTTGGGGCAGAAGGCTTTGGATTCTATTTCCACACCAGGTAAATGGATTACTGATGCTGCATTGTAACATATGGATGGTGCTATACTCCTGAGTCTTTCAGATGAAACATTAAACTGCGTACTCCATTTGCAAGAGGTAGTGGCAGTGCATAGGTTCATAGGTTCATAGGTAAGTACTAGGCTATTGGCCCAAGGGCCTATATAAGCCTAGCCAAGTGGTGCCCTGGCTTTTGCCACCCAAGACAATTACTTTCCTGTGCCCCTGTCAAACAGAGCCACAGAAGTGATCCCCAGGGTGAATTTCCTATCTCCCATCCAATCATCAAGATTTTTTTTTGAAGAGTGCTAATGAGGAGCTTTGTTTGATATATAAAGGTAGTTTGTTCCAGAGTATGGTAAGTCTCTGGGACAGGAATCTATCCCTGCAGCATGTTCTGCTTATTGTGGTGACAAGGTTTAGGTCCCTAGAGCATGTAGCTCAGAGGGATTGGGATTTCTTTATGTGGAGCATGTCCAACAGCTTTGGGTTTGACATAGCTTTGTATGTTAGGCAGAGATTGCCTCTGAGTAGGCGATAAGCGACAGAGTAAAGCTGGAGTTTTTTGAGATGATTTGTGTAGGGCATCTGTTTGAGACCAGTAATCCTCTTTGTGAGGTATTTCTGTGGCCTTTCCAATTGTTGTAGATGTCTTTTGAGGTACATACCAAAAGGGGCGTTGTACTCTATAATGGGTCTAATGAGTGATGAGTAGAGGGGAACAATGACCTCTCTTTTCCTGGATGAGAAACCTTTTGTGATGAGGTGTGCACATAGAAGGATATGTGGATATAAAATATCCTGTGGCACCTAATAAAAATAATAAGGTAAGTTGTATGTCCTGGCCAAATTTTCCCTAATCGTATATACTTGGGTATCCCCTGAAAAAAGGCTACTAGCTTAGTAGGACTAACACAGTCAACAAAGAAGGAATAAAAATGAGATCTTTGAACCCACTGTACTATTTGTCTCCATTATTTTATGTTGGCAAGGTTTCACTATAGTCATAATCTGAAAAAGAAAGATTTTTCCCAGGATGCTGCATTGTCTAATAGCAGCTTGTTATTTAAATTAAGCATTGCAAGTACACATGACAAAGGAGTAAATGGAACCTTCTGTGCAGTGGGATGCTAGCTTTTGACAACTAATTTCACTTTTTTGGCTTTTGTTCCTGAGTAAAGATAATTTATGATGGCTGTGTTCATTCTGGCATTGAAACTAAACTGCAAGCTTAGCCATTTTTGAAGTATACAGCTCAGAAATGTAGAAAGACCTCCACAGTGCAACAGCATGTTGTGGCATGATTGAGTAAAGCTGAGTGACAAAAAAATGACCTTCTCAGCACAATCATTCATTAGTTTGTCATATAGTCTAACAAGTGCTCTACGAAACTAGTCAAAATATTGGATGTTCGGCTCTGCATGGATGAGATTAGATATGCTGTGATAAAACTGATCTACAGTTTATATGAAATGTGGCCTTGAGTACATTATACACATTGCTGATTTGATTCAGTGAAAGTCTTTGAGAGAAGACAGTTTTAGCTGTATTTGAACAAGCATTGTGTTAAACACTTTGAATGTACTCAGCTCTGTTGGTCCTTTTTGCAGCATTTTTCTTTACATTATTATTATGTTACCCCAGCTGTTAACCACCAAACTAATATGCAGACAGTGGCATACCCCTAAATGTGTGGAGGATATTACTTCCTTATATATATATAAAAACACTCCAAAATAACTGTTTGCAATCTGGATAATTCTTTTGTTTATTTATTGGATAGTTTTGTTAGACGAGAGAGAGAGAGATTATGTGCCTTAGAAGTGGTGCAAACATGTCTGTTCTGTCCTGTAACTTCAAAAAGGGGAATATTCATAATAGCTACAGTACAAGGTACATAAGAATGCATTGCAATATACTTTAATGTACTGCCAACCTTAGAATGGTTCAGCTTGTTTGCAGATGAGAAAGGTTCTGACTTGGACCTATTCTGACTTGTTTACTTAGTGTGGCACCATTTTAGAAAAAGACTTAATGCTGAATAGACTAACTTGATATAAAAGTTTGTTATAATTCAAGTATTTAATATGTATATGTTACTTAAAATGGTGAGTATGATAGAAGCTTTAATTACCTCAAGGGATCTAGTAGACACTAAGGGAGCAACGTACTGCCGAAGAAGACATGTACAAGATCTGGACAAACTATGTTAAAATGGGTGATGGGCATGTGGGAAGAAATGCATTTGAACATTCTTGTGGGTGCATTTGGCAGGTGTTTAGTATAGTTCGGTTGTCTGAAGCAGAAAGTGGGTTAAAATACGCATGAGGCTACCTCTCTGGGTATAAAAACATAAGCTTTGCTTCACTAAGACTCTGCATCTTCTTAACATTAATATTCAGCACAGGATTTATACTGATTTAGAGATTTTATAGATGAAAAGATTTAGAATAGGAACACAATAACACTCCGTAGGTAAAGAAGCAAACCAAATATCAATAAAGCATTTGTTACCACACAAGTTCAAAACCAGTTTGTTTTACATTGTTCATTCACTCCAGTGGAGCTCAGGAAGTTTGCACTGTAACTTCCAATGGGTGGAGCCTAAGCCATTTGACAGAATCAAATTATGTATTCACCTTTCAAACACATATTCTTATCTCTGGAGTCATAGGGATTATGAAAGAAGTCTAAATGGCAAAATCTTCAGCACAAACTATTTTTATAATTGTAGTATTCTTTAGGTTCTATGTCTTAAACCAAATCTTATAAGTCACAGTAAACACAGTAGCTATTGTATTTGTAATATTTTGTAAACAACTTACAATATCTCAACAATCATTCAAGTTACACACTTACTGTCAGGAGCATTTTATTCATCTGGCTGAGAGCTTTCATATGAGGCTAAGCAGTTCTTTCTGTGTTCTTGATTGTTGAGATATTTAGAAAAATGTGAAAATTGTATCTATATAAATTAATATCATAAAAACAGTTAATATCTCTTTACCTGTACTAGGCAGAGGTCAAATATTAATACAGTTGAGTTTGCCATTGTGTAAGTTTTAAGATGAAATATTTTAAAACCTTGTATATAGCATATTTTTGAATTATTGATGAAAATCTGAACATGCAATATTTGATGCCTAGAGGGGTCAGTAGCAGTTAGCTGCAGATGCACCTGGAGGTGTCATTTAGAAGTAATGAGTTAAGAGGGTTTGTTTGCAGTCTGGTGAGAGCATAGAGCTAAATTCACCCCATCAAAGTTGGAAGCTACTGGTAGAAAGTTTATTGCGTGTTTAACTGAATGGTCTGTGGGCTTAACTGTTGTAAAAGTCTTTCATCCTGCTGGTATAAAATAATTACATTTTTGTGAGATTGTGATCACTTATTCAGAGCTTCTCTGTGCCTGGATTGGACATCTGTGACTACAAGACTTGGATTGCTTCTAAAATTATCTGAACCTACAAAGATGATCTAAGTATTTGTTTTCATTTTCTCTAACTGTCTTAGTGTTATTTAACACTTCTGTGCTGCATTTATTGACTGAGTTGAATTTATCACTGTTTTTTCAGCCTGCTCTTATTAAACACCATCTGTTTGTTAATGCACTGTTTTTAGGTTGTTTAAACAGTATTCTGATATTTCCTAATTTCCTCTGATACTGCAAAAGCTGTTCTGAGTTTGCTAAAGATCTGAATCTACCAAAATTTTTCTAAGTTTTGCAAAGTTTTTTCTGTATTGTATTTCTTTCACTTTGCACACTTTTTTCTGTATTTTGTGAGCATTTCTTAGGCTTAGAGAACTTATTTCCAAGGATTCCTGATACTGAAGGAATTCTGACTTTTGTTGTAAAGTTTTTTTTACTTAACTTTTACTCAAAACCAGTTTATTTTGCATTAAAAGGGTTCTGTTGCACTCTGGTTCAAGCAGAGAGTTAAAATCAACCCATCCAAGTTGGAAACTGCTGGTGAAATGTTTATTGTGTGTTTATTTAATTGTCTCGAGGAGTTAACTGTTGTAAAATTTTTTCATTCTACTGGTGTAAAAGTGCAAACATGGTTCCTTGTGACTTGTATTTAAGCAAACCTCTCCAGTTTAAAATCCTCCATAGGAAACTCTCCATAGTCTCCCACCATTCACAGCTGATTGAAGATCTGCCAGTTTGTGCAGAAGGCAGTACCACTGCAGTTCACCTAATAGTATACCACTAAACACTCTCACTTTATCCTTTAAGTGAATTTCCCCTACTCTTTCCCATCTATTAAGGACCTGGTATAATGGATAGGCACTTTCCTGCCATCTTTATTTCTGGCGGACATGGGCATCCTGAGGCAGTGTAGTAACTGCTTAATGTTTACTAGCAACCATTTAATTTTAGAACAAACACAGTGTGTAAGAGATGTAGTTATACAATGTCATTGAGGGCAAAGCTCTGACATATACACACATGAAAAATGCAAACCAGGTTGTTAGCATTGCACCCAAAAAACTCACTATCAAAACTAAGGAACAAACACACAGACCCACATATGCAGAGGCACTCACTTGTAATCTACCCATACCATCAACGCCTCCTAAAAAGATCTCTCAGTAGCACCTCACAAAACACATAACTCTGAAAATCATGGTAGCCATGCTTCTAAGCCCATAAGGCAAAGATTCTAGTTATTGAGGATTCCATTGTAAGACATACTGATGTCACCCTTACCAGACTAAACAAGGAGAAGATCACAGTGAACTATATGTCTGGAGCCAGGATCCATGAGATCACAAAGGAACTTAAGTCTTTAAACCACAAGTACCAGTATAACATAGTCGTAGTCCATGTGGACATGAACAACCCAAGACATACCTCACTGGACTATATGAAGAGAGACATGATAGAGCTCTTTGAATATATGTTGCAAGTGAGTATGAAGCTAGCCTTTAGTAGCATCATACCTTCACCAATGATGATGCCACAGTACCAGCAAAAAACGATTGAGTTCAACAACTGGCTTAGTTTCTGGTGTCACAGCAATGAGATCCAATATCTGTCAGCCTGGGGAGACATGATCAACAAACCATGATGGTTTGTCCTTGCCATCACTTATTTTCTGAATATTGGCAAAGGTTTTATCTATCTCCACAGTGCCTTCTTTAGGCCGTGCCAAGCTGGTAAACTGTCCAATATAATAAAAAATCACTCATGGCTACCTAAAGGGACTGCTGCCCAACACGAGGAATTTAAATAAAAAACTCAGCTCCCTGGATAATGTAGACATATCTGCAGTCACAGAAACATGGTTCAGAACCCTAGAAAACTCCTCAGCTATCAAAGGCTACAATGCTATGTTGGACATGCTACACTTAAAGAAATCCCAATCCCTCAGAGCCACACGGTCCAGGGATCTAAACCTTGTCATCACAGTAAACAAAACATGCTGGAGGGATAGGTTTCTGACACAGAGACTCCCTAGACTCCGGAATAGACTGCCCATGCATATCAATCAGAGTTCCTCTTTGGCCCTCTTCAAAAGGAACCTTGATGATTGGATGGGAGAAAGGAAATTCACCCCGGGGATCATGTCAGTCACCCTGCCAGACAGGGGTCCAGGGAAGTAAATAGTGTGAGAAGAAATAGCCAGGGAATTGTTATGGCTAGGCTTGTATAGGCCCTAGGGCCGATAGCCTAGTACCAACCTATGAAACTATGAACCTATGCCTTTCATACATTCTGATCCCCCTCAGCTCAGGAAAAATAAATGGGAGAAGGTGTCCAACTAACCACAGTTGCAACCCCCTATCATAGCCTTGCTAGCTACAGATCCCCTAATATGAGTCTGGAAAACTACACCTCCTACCTAAATCTTCTGTTATCTCTTAACATTTAGCATAATACCATACTTATAGGTGACTTCAACTACCCATCCAAAAACTGGAAGACTTATAGGACCCGTAATTCACTTGCTCAGAGGTTTTTGGACTTTGTCATTGCAAATGCCTGGAGCAACTAATTAGCTCCCCAAAGAGAGGTATAAATATTTTAGACCTAGTACTCACGAACATGGGGGAATGCTGCTACCTCCCATGCTTTAAATCCTACCTGGTAACATCTGACCACAAAATGATACCCTTTAGTTTTAAAACTAACCTAGATCCCCCATCAAACTTCAAACCTGTTAAGAACTTTACTATGGCCAATTACCTTAAACTAAGTAACAGCTTATTAAACTTCCAAGACCCCTCCCCCCCAAACTCAGATGACACTGAGGCCTACTTTGAGCTGTACACAAAAGCACTGCTACATTCATAGCTGCATGGAAGAGGCAGTACCTGTCCTAGTCAAACTTAGGATTATTAGCAAAAATAAACCCCCTCAGTGCACCTCTATCATAAATAGGCTATTCAGCAAAAGGAAAAAAAATCCTCTCCAAAGCCAAGAAGGAACAGACAGATCAGTGCAAAAAGACACTCACCAGTCTAAACAAATTAGAGAGCTGGTCAAATCTGCCAAAGCAAGCTATGAGGCAAAGATATCTTCCCAGGTGCAAGATGACCATAAGGCTTTTTTAATTATGTTCATAACCTCAAAGGAAACACTCATCAATGTGCCAAGTTAATCATGAATGGCAACACTTACACCCAGCCTGAAACTGTAGCAAACCTGCTGGCCAAGTTCAATTCAAATCCCCCCCCCCCATCACCTTCTACCACACCCAAAGAAATACCTGCAACCGCCCCCTTACCAGTCATTATGAGAGAGCAGGTCCTTATCGCACTCACCAAAGTCAAAAACACAGCCTCCATAAGTCCCAACAACATTCTACAATGCTTCTTAAATAGCCTAAAACAGAATCTATCAGGGCCACTAGAAATCTTGTTTAACCACAGCTTTCGAATGGGCTATGCCCCAAAGTAATGCAGGACTGCAGTAGTCATACCTGTGCACAAGGGGGCCCATCAACTGACCCAGGGAACTACAGACCCATAAGATTGACCAGTCTTACCTGCAAGGCCATGGAGAGAATTATCGTGGACCTCATCGATAATGACACAGGAACCCTCCAAAAACTGGACCACACCCATTTGGCTTTGTACAAGGGAGGTCTTGTCTGTTCAGTCTGGTGGACGTCATTGAGAAAGTCATGACAGATGAGGGTAAAACAGTGCACACCACTTATATAGACCTGGCCAAAGCTTTTGACACAATTCCCTACTCTGGGATCATAGATAAACTTACTGAGGTAGGCATAAATCCCTACATCATCAGATGGATAGCCAACTGGCTCACTGACAGGACATTTTGTCCAGATAGGAGAATCCACTTCCTTTTAGAAACCTGTTACTAGTGGTGTCCCACAGAGCTCAGTGTTGTGACTCCTCCTATTTGGTATATACTTCTCTGAAGTGAAGGCCAATGTTGGGGGCTTCTGTCTTGGCAAGTTCTCTGACGACTGCAAGCTGGGAGCAATCATTAAATCCCCAAATGATGCTGACATCCTACAAAACCATGGTCTGAGACTAAATGTTAAAAAATGCATAATCATACTCTTCAGTAAACCAGAAACCTGTGCAAATTATAATATTGATTGCACACCCATAAAAATAGATCTAGTGGTGAAGGACCTAGAAACACAGATAGATAGTAATCTGAACTTTGACCATCAGGTAGCTACAGTAGTGAGGAAATCCTTCTGTCAAGATCAAAAGAAGTCACAGTGCCATTGTACTTGACCCTTATCAGGCCCATAATCTAGTACACTGCTCCCTTCTCCATGTTCCTAATCGGGCACTTACACCAAATGGAGTGGCCCCAGAGGTTTCTCAATAAAAAATATAAATTATAAGACAAATATCTTATACAGATTGACTAAAGCTCCTATCCCTTTATTCCATCTCATATTGTTTACTGAGAGGGGACTTATGCTTGACATACAAGTCATTCTCTGATCCAGCCCCTATGAAAATGTTACATATTCACAAGAGAAGTATACAAGAGTAACAGGTTCCATGGGCCTGAACCTTATTTCTGACTCTAACAGAACTTGCTGGGGAGAAAGATTTGTATACCAAAGGCTGCCTCATCTATGGAACAAACTTTCCATCTTCCTAAAACAAAATGAGTCCCTCACTCTCTTCAAAAAAAAATTTGGATAAATGGATGGGGAGCAGTAAATTCACTCCTGGGGTACTGATCATTTCCCTTATGGACAGAGGCAGCTTGCAAAATGACCATAAAACCAAACCAGAGGAACATGTGCCTGTACAGGCAATACAAAACCATGAAAAACAGGAGGAACTGCTCATGTAGTGTAATCTGCCAAAACACAAATTAGCTTGTAAAAATGTAATCCACTCGCAGACTGTAAACCACAGGAGAATAATGTAATAACAGGAATAAGAAAAACTGGTTAAATTAAATTAAATTAAATTATTTTACTGTAGTTTACAGTCAGCGTGGGATGGTATTAGGCAAAGGAGACCATGCAGAAACACAAGTATATCTGAGAATCTGAAAATGTCATATGTTCTGTGAGTCTCTGGGACACAGCAGCACATATATTGTTGTGGATGTGTAAAAGTGTATTTCAATCTACCTTGAGTCGACTGCCAATACATGTCAACTGACTATGACATACACTGTGAATATAATTTGCAGCATGTCTGCCCGCAGAGTGTACATAACAGTTATAGGTGGCCTGTCCTCTGTATTTGTCAACTAAGCCCACAAATTTGATCTCCTTTCCCAAAACAGAATCACAGAGGGCAACAAACAGCACATGTACAAATTAGACGTCAAAATTTGAAGGCAATACTCCCCAATTACTTCCCTTAAGTGTTGATAAATTAGGACACTTCCTTGTTTGTTCAACTATATGCACTCTATGACACTTTTCACTCAAAGCAATTTCCATAATGCAGTGATCAAGGTAATGGCCATGGATTTTTTGTCTCACAGCTTCAAGACTCTTAGCTTGGTCATTATGCTAATGATCTTATTTGGAGTAAATGTCTCTGAATAGCACTTTTCCTCAATGTGCACATGACCAAGGTGCACAATGAGACTCGATCAGCATTGTGTACTCCCATGAGTACCTGCAAAGCATACTGACCATGAGTGTGCATATTTATGACTCAGGCAGGAATGTGGTTAAACACTTGTATTAGTATGGCCTTTTGATGTGCTAATGTGCAGAAATGGAAACATGTGTAGCTACTGTCCTGTTATTACACTCTTGCATGCTATAATACTGTTCTTCTACATGATATGTACATGAGTTATAATATGATAGCACCAGAACATATCACACTAACTATGGGTGCCTAATATTATGCGTCACATATTGACAGCAGCAAAATGCATGGACAGAGTTCTTTGGACTGTGACCTGATATGTGGATATGGCTTCATGAGGCACTGTGTAGAGAAGAACAACAGGTGGTGTGCAAGGAATAAAAAAATGATGTACCATATGTACCAAGACCATTGTGAGTGCCTACTGAGAGACTTCTAGGAACGTCCCCAGTTTTACAGCGGATCTTTGTTAAAGCCTTGTCAGAGTGTTACTGCTGCTATTGCTATCAACCACTATGATGAAGAGTGCAGGCAATATTGCAGAAATTGGAAGAGGTGCTATCTCAACCAGCCACTCCAGTGAGAGGAAAAGGTCAAAAGTAGTGGTCCTGAGATTCAGTGTAAATATATAAAACAGCACATTATTTTGCTTATAGCAATGGTGCAATCACCTTTGTTTGCGGAAATTGTTATATTAACAGCCATACGTTCAATAGTGAGGTCAGTAGTCCCAATAAATATCTCAAATAAGATGCCTAGAAAAAATCTACCTCCTCTAACTCGCAGTGAGGTGTTAATCCAATTCAGCTCCATTTATGATGTCCCAGTAGTTGGTTAACACAATAATGCAGAGTTGTCCTCACATACTCAATCTAAGGTATTTAGTTATTAATGCTTCCTTTGTTTCTAGTCAAAGCAAAAGATTATGGAGTAATAGTGAGCAATTACATGAGTAGGACCAATTTCAAGAGGTTAAAAAGAGAAGAAGAAGGCCCTCTGGAGTACTGGCAGAAATGGTAACAATTCACCATCCAGTATTGTAGGTAAGGAGCCATGTCATAATGAGACAAAAACAGTGTTCTCATATTGGCTGATTCCTTGTTGAGAGGAATTCTAATGTTCTGCCAAGATCCGAGCATTGACTGTTGACAAACATATGCACTACACAGCATGCCCTTGCATCATGTGCAGCACCAAAATCTTTAGACATCTAGGTATGTTGGCACACTATCATGATCTGTGCATTGCCACAGAGCAGTGGTTATTACAGCAAGAAAGGTACAAGTCTCCTCATATGAGCTAAGCATTTCACTACCAAATGCCCATGCAGGGGCCATTTCAGAATGGAATACCCATGATATTTCTACTTTATGACAACTCTGTTCCATAGTAAATACCTTCTAACAGTATGGTAGTTGCCTGTCTTAGGATGCCAACTGACCTTATTGCTATCACTGTCTTGTTGGCTTGTGGTATGATACATCGGTATGGTAAGCCCATAGGACTGCATAGTTTGCAACAGTATCCATGTCAACCTGACCTTGCATTTTCCATGTCCCTCATGGCATACTCACACTGGCACACCCACACACACTTTCATGGCCTCTGACAGCCAGATCCCATTGGTAATCTTTTTCTGCAACTTTGTATGTACATCTTTTAATAGGAACATATGATATTCAGTACCTAATCATCATTATGGCCTCTGGCATCCTTGCATACTAAGCAGATGTTTACATCACTTGTAGGAACATGTAGAGCTGACTGTTAGATGCAGAAATGATAATGATGATTTTGTTTTCTCTGCATTTCTTTGTCACTATCCATCTTTTTTATTTGAATATAGTATTTTTTTTTATTTCTCTCCAATTGTGATACTACTTTATGATGTATCAAACAACATATTTCGGTACTTTGGCAGTGGTTTCTGCTCCATCTGCCTCCTGACTTCTCCTTCCATCTCGTCATCTCCGTTCAGACATGCCTCACCATCCAGTGATTTATGCCATGTGGCAATAATGTAAACTGGAAGCTTCCTTGCTGATCTCTAGCTATAGAATAATAGAGGGGATGGACAGGGTTGTTTTCCGACACTGCTATGAGTCTCTTAGTAGGTGGTTAGATCATCTTATCCTACAAGAGATGGAGAAGATGACTGAGGGCTTTGTGGAATGGGGGTATGATATCCACATTGGCTGACAGAAGACCATTGTCATGTGAATAACTGAGTCTTTCCTCTGCCTGGCACTGCATAGTGTGCTATATGAGGTAGGGCACAGTTTGTGGCAATCATGGGGCTGTAAGACATTTGCTTGTGTCCCATTCAAAGCAAAGTGAAGGAAATCAGGACCCCACTCCACCCCAATCATGGTGTTCCTGACTCTTGTGTGTCACTCCTGTTTATAATCCAGTCATTCCCATAGCATGAGTCCTCCGTCTGTCAGGAAGTGTGTTTGTCCGTTGTCACCTACATTTGTGCAGCAGCTTTCCTGCTGGTGTTTGTCTGTTATAACACACACACACACACACACACACACACACACACACACACACATATATATATATATATATATATATATATATATATAAATATATATATGGTTCTACCTTGACCCACCAAAATTACATTTCTCCAAAACATAACTTCGCGACCCCATTTTTCCAAAAGTGCATTTATCGGAAAATTCACTTTCATGAAAAACCGAGTCAACAAAAAGCAACCAAGGTTGTTGTTGTAGATGAGGCACAGTGAGGATAAGGAAATATTCCTTTTTCTCTACTGTAGTGCAAACTCGGAGTTAGAATATATAAGTAGCGGAGGGGTTGCAGGTTTTTTTTTTTTCGTTGACTCGGTTTTATATGGAAGTATATTTTCGGATAAATGCACTTCTGGAAAAACAGGGCCATGAAATTGCGTTTCAGAGAAATGTAATTTAGGTGGGTAGAGGTAGACCCAGATATGTATATGCGTGTGTGTGTGTGTGTGTGTGTGTGTGTGTGTGTGTGTGTGTGTGTGTGTGTGTATATATATATATTTATATATATATATATATATATATATATATATATATATATATATATATATATATATATATATATATATATATATGTGGTTTACTATCAAAATTTCGAATGCCACTCCGTCGACTGTACTATCGTCGAACACAGAATTTCGAAAACAGGAATGTCGAAGTCAAAAAAACAATCTAGGAATGGGTTTTAACATGGGTCGAGGTAAGTGTTCAGTATTATTCCGAACTACAAACATCTCCCCTACCTCGACCCATGTTAAAACCCATTCCTAGATTGTTTTTTGACTTCGACATTCCCGTTTTCGAACTTCTGTGTTCGACGATAGTACAGTCGATGGAGTGCGGTTCGAAATTTTGATAGTAAACCTATATATATATATATATATATATATATATATATATATATAGAGAGAGAGAGAGAGAGAGAGAGGGAGAGATAGATATATACACATCAAGGTACAACAGGGTCTGGGAATTTTCCCTTTCCCTGCTATTGTGCAATCTCAGAGATAGTATATGTTATTAACAGGCATGAGGCCCACCCACAAAAAATATATATTTTTTTTCTTTTTTCAGTCTTGTTAGATCACTTTTTATTATTTGGTGTTTGGATCATTTGAGCAGTTGATGTTTCACTCTAAAATAACAAACACACACACACACACACACACTCACTCACACAAACACACACACACACACACACACACACACACACACACACACAAACACATGTATCATTCTTTGGGTCCATCTGCTTGCTTTTTCTATTTCTGATGTTTTTATACTCCAGTTTTCTCCCTATTTAAAGGAGTAAACTTTGCAGGGTTCTTGATATGAGCCACATATTATGGCTTGTTGCATTTCTCATATTATTATGAGGATATATGAAAGGAGGCGCCTACTTGCATGCATGGAACATTCTCACTACTGCTGTTGTGGAGGTCTATAATTACACCCTCTTCTCCATTCACGAGCACTGACATTTACATGAACAGATTTCTTAATTAGTTAATAGCTAAGATGTTAATTGTCCTGTCTTATTCTCAGTTGATAATTTCCCTCATGCTCCATCACAGGACTTGTACTTGGTATCATTGTGGTAATTTTACACAGCCAAATTAAGTTTTTGTTTCTAAATCCCAGAGACAGATATGTAGACTGCTATATAGTAGCTAGAGTGGATTGATAGTTTCATAGGTTCATTGGTTCATAGGAAATTACTAGGCTAACATGGCAAGAGCCTAACACTCCTAGCCAATATAACTCAATCTTTAGCCAGTATATGACCACTAGAGCAGGAAGACCGCATTCAAATAGGATTGACTACTTGGATATTTATTTGTACAAGAATTTAACAATACAAGTTTTGCTTCTACTATTTTTTGTTCTTAATTCATTTTTACATTTTAACAGTTGTCATCCCTTCTTTCAGAAAAGGGGTATTGTGAAGAAGAAAATAGTGTGGTTGTCAAGATTAATTACTTAATATGGTATTTTTTTTTTTTGTTAGAAATTGTTCACCTGATAGATATATTTGTAGAGAGAAGTTATCCAGTTTGGATGTTGAATAACATTAAAAAGGATTTTCAGAGATTGACACCGATCAGATTTGCCCCGATTTTAAACCTGGAAGTAGGAGGAATACAGATGAAAAAGCTAGGACAACAATGGAAGACAGATTTGGGGCTATGGTTGTGCCATTCAGTCACGATGCTTTTATGATTAATAAGACAATTAGAATGGTTAGGAATATGGCCATTCCATCTGTTGTTAAAAATAAATTGGATTAGAACCCGCAGGTTGTTTTCAGCAGGAACAAGAATATTAAGGGATAGCTCAAACATAACAAAAAATCTAATGTTATCAGTTTTAAGTCAGAGATGACCAACTGTGGTAGTTGTAAATTTTGTAAATTTATTAATGGCAGACCTTACGTAACTGTTTATAACTACAAAGAGCTATTGATTATCCTGGGATGTGTAATTGTAACACCGAATTGGTGTTTTACCTAGCTTCATGCACATTATGTAATGCCTTCTATATAGGAAAAATGGTAAGAAGGTTGAAAGAGTGGATAGGTGATGTAAAGAATAAGAAGGTGACCATTGCTCTATTCTGACACTAGTGGGAATGTGTGAATTTTAAGAGATTATGGTGCTGCGGTAGCATTGTCGCCTCACAGTAAGAAGTCCTGTTCGATTCTCAGCTAGAGTGTCTTCTGTGTGGAGACATGCGTGAATGGGTGTACCTTCATTGAAGGTTGTGCGTCAGGGCTGGCAACTCAGCATGTAAAAATCTACTGCCAATCATTAGCGGACCGGAGTTCCGCTGTGGCGACCCCTAACCGGGAAAAGCCGAAAGATACAACAACATTATTTGTTATTATTGACTGGGTGTATATGAATGATAAGGGAGGTGATATTGAAACTGTATTAGAGCACAGATACCTTGTGGCAACTGAGACTGGATGCCACTAACAGACCAGGTATTAATGATTCCTAGTTAATTACTGGTATTTTAAAAATCTGAGCAGGTATTACTTGAATGGTGGTTGGTTTTATATTTATATTGTGTATATACATTTTAGACATCACATTTTTTTTGTATTATTTTGGATTAAATACCATTATTTTATAAACTGGGGTATTTTTTGATTATGTTAGCATATGTTTGCTGTGAATAATTATTTATTTTCTTGGTTTTGATGATTTAGTTCATGAGTTATACACTGTTTAATTGTTTCAAAATTTTGATTGCCACTGATATAAAGACACGTCTATTTAATGAAGTTTTAAATGCTGCAATATTGACTGTGATGAAGCCTGGATATTTTATGTGCAAAAGTGCTTAGTTGTTAATTTATTTTGCTTTGTTATTTAAGTTTGTTTCTGTACTGTTATTATTATTTTTAATGCCTAAAAAGGCAAAATAAGGGTGGAAAATGTTTTGCCAATATCAGAAAGCCCAGAGATGACAGATGGAGACCAACTCTAACAGATCTGCATGGTCTCTCGACTATGTCCTCCCAGGCTGACAAATATTGGACCCCTTTGTTATTACACCAGTATCTAAGCCTATTGTTAAACTCAGTTATTTTCTGTCTGTATTTTGACATCATCCTTGGGGATGGCAGAATGCTGCTCAGTGTTAGGCTCATACATGCCTGCGACACATACTCTGAGACTTCAAGCATGTCTCTTCATATAGTCCAGGCAAGTGCTCCTCAGTTTAGATACACCCATATGGATACTGACTAAGTCATATTGGTACTTAGGAGTGAGTGACCTGAATGCTTGTGTGATTGGCAGAATCCTGGCCCCTGACAGGCAACTAACTGTAACCTTCTCTTTATCAAGCCTTGCATAGGTGACATAGGTGTATCTCACAATGGAGTCACCTATAACCAAAATAATGGGTTGTGAAATATTTTGCCTTATGGGCTTGGTAGTTTAAACACACTGAGATGTGCCTTTATGTGTTATGCTGTTAAGTGTCATGTTTGTGTGAATACGGAGTTTCTGAGGACTGCACCTGAAAGAATTTAAGGTTTGGGTAGGTTACATGTAAGCACCTCTGCATATGCAGGTCTATGTGGATGCTTTTTAGCAGGTGCAGTGAGTGGTGTGTGTGTGTGTGGGTTGCTGACAACCTATTTGTTCCATTTTGTGTCTGTATGTGAGAGTCTGGCCTCCAGTAACAATGTGTAAGTACATCTCTCACATACTGTATTTGTCTGTTTGAAAATTAAGTGGTTGTCAGTGTACATGAGGTAATTGCTACATTGCCTCAGGACACTCATGTCCACCATGCTGGAAACAGAAATGGTAGGACAGTGCCCATCCATGCTCGCCAGTCTTAATGTACTTGAAAAGAACAGGAGTGGTAGGTGTTTATAACTGTATGGGGGGTGCTTACTTGATGTAATCTGCAACTAACTTTGCCTGTGATGCTGGCCAACCCCCAGACCAGCTGCTCACCAAGCAGTGATAGTCGTGGGTACTATGATAAGGTAGTACAAAGTAAAATATTCTTAAGTGAATGTGTAAGCACTGCTTACTGTACACACTATTTGCCTAGTGAGTGCTGGAGGACTGAAGTAATATTCAAATGTAGTGTTATAGGGAAAGTTCAACTTTTGGTGTTTGCGTATATACAGGGCACTGAAACCACGGTTGCACAGACTGCTGCATAAAGAGCAGCTTCACACAGAAGTAAGGCCTAAATACATTTAGAAAAAAACAAGTTTAACTCTAACTAAGCCCACAGACCAATCAGATAAGCAAACAATGATATTTCTACCAGTAATTCCCAGCTCATATGAATAAAATCAGCCCTCTTCTGACACAAGAGTGCAGACTTAAACTCTTTCAATGTAAAATGGTTGGTTTGGAGCCCAAGTGTGGAGAAACAATACACAGATGCCTAATATTAACTTAACAATTCACTAGATACACTATAATTTGTATGGAAGAGCTGCTCTTACAGCAGTTTGAAACACAGCTTAATCTTAAAAAAGTGTAGAAAAGCAATTAAATATCACTGTAATGATCATTCAAAATGGATGGGAACTACACAGTGCAAGTGCAAAAATTATACTTAGATTCCTTTTCTTAGACTCTAATGGCATCAGTTACTTGTAAAATCACTGGAAGTCTCAAGCATCATAACTAAACAATAAGAAGCTATGGATAAATGAGCTAAGACTTGCACAATTGTGATTCACTAGATACACAGTAATTGGTACAAAACAGCACTGTAATTAGTACAGAACAGCAGCCCTTACAGCAGTGTGCAGCAAGACAGAGAGCTAGATAAGGCTGATATATAATAGCTATAGGGGTAGTCGCACAAACACACACACACACACACACACACACACACACACACACACGCACGCACACGCACACACACACACACACACACACACACACACACACACACACACACACACACACACACACACACACACACACACACACACACACACACACACACCCACACACACACGCACGCACACGCACACACACACACACACACACACACACACACACACACACACACACACACACACACACACACACACACACACACACCTCACATATCTATCTATCCATATATATATATATAGATTCACTTCATAATCTCAAAATACTGAAATCCCGAATTTCAGTATCTCGAGACCATTAAGCCTAAAATCCAAAAACCCAAAACCCCAGAAGCGCAAATTTTAAAATTGCGACTTCTACGCTAAACATACTGCAAACACAAACACAAACATACACCTCCCTGTGCGTACACAAACACCTACCCTACATACAAGCAGGGGGACAAGCACCCCTTCATCTGCCATGTGGGGGGCTGCACCCCCCACACTCCCCCTACTTAAATATACTAACTCCGAGGTTGCACTACACAAACACACAAAAAAACACCACACAAGCTACATGCCCCTCGCACACACACATCACACTAACAAAACACACAGACACACACTAAAACTCTACCCAAAACCCATAAAACACACACAATTACCTACATCTCCAACCACCCACTCACACACCGCGTCACCAGAACCGCTAATTCAAAATCTCCAAACTTTTGGGATTTTGAATTTCGCACTTCTGGGATTTTGGTATTCTACACTTTTGCTCTTCTGGTCTCGGGCTATTGAAATTCGGGATTTCAGTAGTTCGAGATACAGAAGGGAACCCATACATATATATATAAATATATATATATATATATATATATATATATATATATATATATATATATATATATATATATATATATATATAGAGAGAGAGAGAGAGAGAGAGCAGACCTCTCAACTGTCTCTATTTTGAAGGGATGCCTGATGTTTCTCAATGCTTTGTTCCACTCTTCCTAAAATTGGAAATCATTTTAAGAATTTCTAAGATAATAGTGCAAGCAATTAAAATGTATCCCTACTTTGGGACCTCTTCCTTAGCTACTTTTTTATTTTGTTCCAAATTATGTTGGTAAAAATTGAGAGCTCTGATATAAATATATATATATATATATATATATATATATATATATATATATATATATATGAGAGATCATAAATATTTAGATAATAGTTATTTTATTCAGATGACTGACATCTGACATTTTTCTGCTGTTGTTTTTTTAATGATTTCATTTAGTAGGGATGACTGCTGTCCACTTAATATCCACATATATATTTAAACATTCTGTGAGGTACATGGGGTTTTGGAATTAATGGGAACTGTCCTATCGATCTATTTACAATACATATCTGCATGTGTAACTTAAATTTATGGGAAACATCTATCTATCTATCTATCTATCTATCTATCTATCTATCTATCTATCTATCTATCTATCTGTCTATGTATTTATCTGTCTGTCTTGCAGATCTGCTTGTGTATCTATTTATTACCTGTCCCAGTTCTCTTAACATAGTGATGACCATTAGAGAAAGAGGCCATTCCATTCATTCAACAACAAATAGATGATTTAAACCTTGCCTGTGATATAAATAGGACCTGCTAGAGAGATAGATATGTATCCCAAAGAATACCCCATCTATGGAACAGGCTCCCCATCCATGTGAAGCAGAGTACCTCCCTAACCCAGTTCAAGTGCAACTTGGACAACTGGATGGGAAACTGGAAATTCATCCCTGGTTTGGTACCTATGTCTCTAATGGACACAGGTAACCTGTAAATGGTTCATCTCCCAGCCCTCTGCTTATACTTATCAAGGGTATCAGAA
>NC_056729.1:900945904-900975904 GCF_019279795.1 Protopterus annectens
ACACATAAGCGCTTTCGTGTATGTGTGTTGGATGTTTTGTGATTCGGACATATGCTAGTCGACCATGTGTCTGGATCCCATATAAATATATATATATATATATATATATATATATATATATATATATATATATATATATATACATACATAAATATACAGGTCTACTTCATGTACCCAACATCCCACATAACCAACACGCAAAACATTAAGCCGACAACATTGACATTTCATAACACCGAAACAATACAATCCCGACACACACAATACCGACACTTCAAATCCCCAACACACTTCTGTACAACATACAGACAATAACACAGAGAAGCAACATACAAAAGGAAAAACACAGCACTCGACATTAAAGTACCTAGTAACCCCTCACTCACACCCTGCCCACCATCTACATTAAACTAAACCATTATCACTAAAACAAAACATACACTACAAATAAAAAAATCTAAAACACTTACCTTCACATTTCATATTCTTGTAGGGTGCACCCCCGTACCCCCCTTAACTTAAATATACCAACTCCGAGATCGCACTACAATGTCCACAAAGCGGATTTTCTGTTCTGCTCAAGTTGGACTGTCGACCATTCGGAATTCGACATTCTGATGTGTTGATCATCTGACACGTCAAGCTTTTCAGCTCAATGTTTAGTATGTCAGTCTGCTGGGATTTTGGTAATCTCAAGTAGACCCACATATACATATATGTGTTTATTATGTATATATCAAAACTATATGAATTTAGTCAATCTAATCAATTTAATCAATTACTAACTTCATCAGTTTACACCAAATAAAAGAATAACCTTGACTGCACACTATCTCATATATACGTATGCATGTAAAAAGAAAAAAATGTTTTTGGAGATGAATAACCCTTCCACCTACATCACCCAATCTTTTATATATGCTGCACCTGAGATTGCGCAATATTGAAGAAAGGGCAACACTTCTTTTTCCCATTGTCTGCCAGTCTAACAACAGCACTTCTTACCCACACTTACATACAAGCATACTTAAATGCAACTACTGTACATACATACATTTTCACATCATCTCTCACAAATTCACACAAGTTACCCTAATTTATACACACCTAAACTACTAATCACCCTCATACTGCATGCAATTGTAACAACTATTTTGACAAAATGACCTACAGACAAACTCATTTGAAACTATCGATAGTGAGATAGACACAGAGAGAGAGAGACAAATACAATGTAATTATATGTTTGTGTGTGTGTATATCTATCTATATCTATATATATATATATATATATATATATATATATATATATATATATATATATATATATATATATATATATATATATATATATATATATATATATATATATATATATATATATATATATATATATATATATATATATATATATATATATATATGTGTGTGTGTGTGTGTGTGTGTTTAGGTTTAGTTAATTTTGTTAAAAGACCAAAATGTTGTTATTCACATTGTCAACCAAAACATCAAAAGTGCTATTGATCATACACTGAGTAATAACTTTGGCAGTGTAAAAACTTAAAGTTAAATAACTTAAATTTAAATAAAACAAAAAACAATTTTGTGCAGGTGGCCATCACGTGCGCACCCCACCCCTATGTTAATTATATATACAAACATTGTGATTGCATAATAATGGTGAAGGGGCAATTTTCTAAACCCCAGGAATTGTGCAGTCTCATACACCTGTTGACAATCTGTGTAGCTGACCAAACTTTGTTGACTAAACAGATGCCTACCATGTATGAATTTGACTTAATTTGGTTCCCTCATAGATATGTATATATATATATATATATATATATATATATATATATATATATATATATATATATATATATATATATATATATATATATATAGTCATGTGTGTGTGTACACATACACACACACACAAACACAAACATGGAAATACACACACATATACAAACATCTTTATTTAAATTTACTAAAGTTCACAAATATGATACTATTCAGTATAAAGTATGCATAACTGTAACTATCTATATCTATCTGAATGTAATGCAAGTTCAGATTTTTGCTTTTACAGTAATTATCTGGAAATATGGCCCAGCGGCTGCTTCACAATCCTCAAAAACTGTGTGAGACGTCAGTACTACTGAAGACTTCAGTTATGTTCGCCATTTAATGCTGCTTAAACTTTTCTGTGTGTGGAATGACCATCTCTTATGAGAGGTGATAATTATAGTTGATTCATATTTATGCAATATTTTTGCTTGATACTTGGCCACAAGAATTGCAAGAGCTTCTTTTCTAATTTTTTAAAATCATTATAAAAATGCAAAGGTATAATTTCACAGATGTTTCATATCCTGTCTTCTGAGAGGTTATGCTCTGATTCAGTTGAGGGTATCATTGTATACAACATATTTTTATTTAAAAGTAAATGGCGTGCACGTCTGATTCCTAGACTAAATGGTTATGTATGCTGATTGAAGGTTAGCAAACACCTGTTAGTATGAAGCTGGCTCTGAAGGATTTCTGTGCTCATTCTATGGTACTTAAATGGGTATACTAATGTGATCTTAATAATATCAGGATATGTCTTTAGTTTCTATATTTAAAGTTTATGTTTACAGATAAGAAGGAAGAGATTATTGTAGTATCTGATTTGGTCATATCAGAGTGAAGCTGACGCATTAAAATAATTTGTCACTTTAAACTGTAGTGTAATTTCTTCAAAGTGATGCAATACCTATTAATTTCGACAAATACCTATTCCTAAAGTTATTATTAGATGAAGAATGTTAACAGATCATATAGTTGTAACAATGGAAATTATTATTTTGAGCTAGGCATGCGATCTGAATTGTGTAGACATAATAAGACCTTAATACATTTATTATACTATCTGCCAAAAAAAGCAATTACTAAAAAAAAATGGAAATCAAAGTCTAAATCAACTGTAATTGAAGTACTTAAGTGTTATAAAGGAGATAAAAGAACTGGAAGTGAGATTTTTAGAAAATGTAAGGAGCAAATTACATAGAGATAAATGATATTTGTCAGAATACTGTTCAGGAGGAGTGAATTTTAAAGGAAGGCAGGACTTAAGCAATTTATGGAATGCTGGATTGAATGTCATAGTGTGATTTATTTTCTATTACAGTATGTGTACCTATGTCACATTTTGGAAATATCATGTTTAATATTGATGTTTAAAAATAATTTCATGGAACAAGTTGTGATGGCCATGCGCTGGCCCAGTAATTAAGGAGCCTCAGTCCTTATCACTAGCACCAGTGAGGGGAGTGCACCCTGGGGGGATAACAAGTACACACAAAGTAAAGTACAATGTCCCTTAAGAGCACACAGAGATCACAGTCAGTCTGGGGCTGGTTTCTCCTTTTCTCTCCAGATCTCCAAAAAGAATCCCCACTGGCACAGTTATAGGGTCCAGACCTCAGCTTAGTGGTCAAGCTAAAGCCTCTAACACCCTCTCTGTCCAACCAGTGCTTTGTGTCCCTGCCCAAGTAGCTGACACTCACACTTTAATATTTGATTTAGATACAAACACACAGACACTCCTGAGGAAGGCTGGCACAGGTTCTCCAGCTGTGCCCCCTTTCTTCCCAGACTATAAGGTAGTACCAACTGCCACCAAGTACTCATATTAGCTACTATAAGGCCCTTCCCAAAGGGTGACCAATTTCACTGTGTAATATTAATGTTATCCAAATAGTAAGTGTGATGAACAGCAAGACTATTGGAGTGGCTTGGACAGTATTACCAAACACATGCAGGTACTCTAGAGCTTAAATTATCTCTACACAAAACAGCCACATTTGAAAGGTTTAAAATATTTAATAATAAATAATAAAAACACAAGGCAAATCTCATCATTTCAACGCAGTGCTAATCAAGGGTTCAGAAATCACAGGAACTTTAAAACTATATTTTAGCATAGTCTGACATAAATATAGAAAATCGCTAGACTAATCTGGCTAAATTCCTATCTAACTCTAAGAAAAACTATGCCCTAAATAAATTTACTTGTTTACTTGAGTTGTTGTCAGCTTCAGACAAAATCCAAAATGCTCAATCTTTCTCTCTGAGAAAGTTTTAAATTGATAACCTCAAGTACTGCTGGGTCATTTCACATTACATCATTTTTATCACTTCACCTTTAGTTCCCAGCCTAACAGAAACTCAAAATTTACATTTCTTTGCAAGCTGCACCTGGCCAGGAAGCCACAGCAATAAAATACATGTTTACATGTAAAATGCAGCACTTATCTCTATCTTAATAACAATAGAAAGAAGTTGCAAGCACAGGCATCCTATCTTTGACCTTGAAATCAAGCATAGTTATAAGTCTTTACTTAACAGCTTTCTTCCAACAGGGTGCACTGTGGTTGCATTTTTTAAGTACAGTACAACATATAGTTAAATCATAACATATAGTTCTCTTTACATTTGGAAAACAAGCATGTGGATTATATTAATGTTTACAATTACATAGAAGTATGTACAAAATTCTATCTAGCAAGTCACAAGTTATGTCATATTTATTTGAGTGACATCAACAGAATTATAATCTCAAAGTCACTGACTATCCTTTAATGGGGACAAAACTGAATTATTGTTATAAAGTTGCTTCAGATGAATCATGATCCAGTATTACAAATCTAGTCACCCCAATTATATAAAATTTCAAAAAATCACTCTCAGATAAATAATCTCTATCTACCAATGGCAATGATAACCAGTATGCTTTATGTATTAGCAACATTCTCTGAGAAAATCAATCCAATGCACCATCTTCGTTTTCACATTTCAAGACAATAAAAACTCTCCTCTACTTCCAAAACTTCAGTTAGTTTCAAATTACACTTTCTTGCCTTGTTTTAGAAATTAACCAAGATTTACTTGGTGTCAGCAGTTTGCTTAATTTTGCCAATGTATTTCATACATCTGAATTTACTGTACTACTGACAATATAAAATAATATTGTTCCTTAAGAAAACAAAAATCACTGTCATGAGCCCATCCCCATGGCAAAGATGGATGAATCTCAGGTCAGCCATGTTTGATTAGCAGCACAAGCATGGAGAGGTGTTTTCAATGGCTGGGATGGATTGTTCAGTGTTGTATTGGCTACATTTGATTGTGGAAGATTAACTTTGTCTCACAAGTTGGGTACTAGATAGAACCTAGAGGAGGCACTGACTGTTACAGCCATGAATTGTCAACCTGCTGACCAGCACAATAATCCTGGCAAGCTGAGTTTTGAGGCACATATGCTTTCTATGATAGGCAGATAGACTGTAGCTCAAGGCAGCCAACATGGGTATAAGGAGCACCATGTGGTAGGGCAGGATGTCTTTGAGAATGTCAGACTAGCCTGCTCTGTACCACCCAATTCTCACCTCTCTGAGAAATTAAAGAATTCATTGCAACCATAAAACAAATGGGCACTTACCAGGGTGGGAAGGTGCCTGTCCCTAGCCCCACCAGAGGAATGAAAGGGTCAGTTTGATGATGGAAGACTTAAGAGAGGAAGCTCACCAGCATCATTAAAAGAGGATTCAAGTTACTTCACATAATGAATAAGGGGCCTAGAAGACACTTTTGATTTAATGTTTTACTGCGTCAATAGCCCCATCTTCCTTTTATCATCAGCAATAGATGGCATATAATCAGACAAACGGCTCCGTACTTCCTTCTGATTCTCCGCACCTGTCTTTCTTGCTTTTACCCAAATCTAATGTCATTATCTTCACAGCAATCACTTACACCACCACATGAACCAAAATTACCGTTAAGCTCCTTAATTTTTTTTAAGAAGGGTTTTTTGAAATATGGTCACCCCCAGTATTGGTTGATGTTCTGTTCTTGTTGTTTGAAGAACTTCTTTGATCTTGAGCAGCCTCCTAATCTGAAAAATGTTTTTGTGGTTTTGATGTTAACATTGGCCACTAGGACATTAATGCTTGAAGTGTAGGAGAACATTGTTAAAATAAATCTCATTAGTGCTGATAAAATAGACAAAACCTGTGTAATGCTGAATATGGAAAATTTACTGAAAATAGTACTAATTATTATGTGTTAACATCTGAAACTTGAAAAATGTTTTAAAGATAACTAAAGTGCTACTGCAATCTGTAAATTTTTTTTATTTACTTTATTGTATAACTGTTACTGGAGCTTTTCTCCCCGGTCCTCTGCTGAAAAAGGGCTACATTACCAGCTCAGTTAGACTTTTCCCAGTCAACAAATGTAAAATAAAATAAAATAAATAAATTAAAACAATTAGACATTGTTATTTGTATGATTCCTGAATGACCTGAATAGAGCTAATCATTACTATCTCCCTCTTATAATATAACATTCAGCATAATCGCAGGGCTGTGTCCATGATTCTCATGTCCATTGCTGCCACTGCTAGCTAAGTAGCTGTTACTTTCTTTAATACTGATTGCAAATGCAAATGTGAATGCGATTTGATACTGATTCATTATAGAAGTCTGAGTTAATCCCTTGATTTACTATATTTTCCTAAGTTGGGGGAACAACAGTAACACAATAACTAACTAAATAAATATGTCAATAAATAAATAAATAAATAACTGTATAAAAATTGTATAATTGACCTAAGTTAATATATTGGGTAAACTCCCAAGAACTAAAATAAGCTAACTGGTCGAACCTGTATTTCAAACTAATACGTTTAAGAAAAGAGTTTAAGAAGTATACTATAAAGTAATTATTACTCTTACTCCACTCAATCTCTAAATAAATTCTTATTTAAACTGGATGAATCCATATATAAACAATGAAAAAGCTGTAATAGTTTACATAGTGACCCAAAGAAAATGTACTGAAATATATATTATGAAGTAGTAATGTCTATATCTATGAATTAATTAAAAAAGTTAAAATTTTACAGTTATCAGATGTGGGCATAGAACCTTCAGCCTTTCACACCAGCAGCAAGTATACTGACTGTTGACCCATTAAACTCAGCTAATAAACAACCTTGCTGCATACTTACTGCTTTACTAGTTTGAACAATTAAAATTAATAAGGTTATAAATAAAATAATACTAAGACATTTAAGTGGCACTGAATATGTTTTGAGTCCCTAAATTCAGATTAGTAGGATTGTTACTGAAAGTCACTACGTTCACATCTTTTACCAAGAAATAAATCTGTTGAGCCCAGAAAAAGCTTTTCTGCTATATAGCCCTGCAATGTTCAGTGTAAAATTACCCACAGGAAGCACACGCAACTTTGAAAATTTTGTTCACAATCTGCACAGAAAATGTATAAAGATGTGAAACCACCACTAGTCAGAATCAAGATCCAAGAACTATTGCAAACCAAGAAGACCAAGAAGAAAATAAACAACGAAGCCTAAAGGCTATATTGACCAACACTGCCAAAACAAAAAAACTTTCAGACATTTCATATGAAATCCCTGATCAGATTGAACCTAAACAATCCACACCAGAAACTGTTGTATTGGCTTGCCACCAGACCAATCAACCGATATATAAGTTACTCCACTGCTCAAAGTAAACAATGGCAAGTAAACTGAAATAGTGTCTCACATAACCCAAGCCTCAAACAAAACTTTAACATACTTTGGTAATATATATAAATAATTGCAACCGTAATGCTTGCATAAAAGGGAAACAAGTTGCAGACCCACCCCAAGTGAAAAACTAAAAACTGATGGCCAACACCAAAGGACTGACTTAGATGCAAAAGAACACATTCAAAGACAGAACAACCTTGCCAATCAGCAACTAAGGCCAACACATACCTGAGGAATGACCATCTGCGCACCATGGGCACATATGAAATTAAAATAATTTTACAAGAGCTGCGGTTATGGAATACATTTTGTGCCTAAAATTGAATGTTTCTCCCTGATATCCTGCCACCCAAGGTAAAAAGACATAACAATGTACCACAAAAAAGGCAAAAATACTTCCACCAGTAAGTCTTCTTTTTTTAACTTACTATGTTGGTCTCTGGAGGATGGCTCCATTATGGACACAATAGTAAACTAACAATGTTAGCAATGTGTGCTTAGCTGATCCAACCACTGGAATGACAATCATGGCATGAAAAGAGCTTAAATAGCTGTTAACCAAGGAAGCAACACGATGTTTCCATGTAAGCATCTGTTGTAGTGTACTTTTGTATTTGAATCTATTAGCAGATAATGCAGTACAGTAAGAAAAACCTCAGACACAGATTTAAGATATCCATTATGCTGCATTTCACACCATGGTCTTTACAAGATGCATTATTTACATTAGCAAGTGTCTTTGAAAATTAGCTTCTAATAAATATTTTGACAGGTTCCTATAAATTGATGACAGTATGGAATGGAGATGAGACAGGAAGTGAAAGTGCCGGAACAGCATGGAGGTGAGACAGGAAGTGAAAGTGCCGGAACAGCATGGAGATGAGACAGGAAGTGAAAGTGCCGGAACAGCAGAACCATGAAGGTGGATAGAAGATTTAATAGTCTGTGATTTATTATCACTTATAAATCTGTTTTATATAAACTGAAGATGTACACACCATTCCAAGTTAGAAGCATTAATTAAAATTCTCAGAAAAAAGCAGAATGTAAAACTGTAAAGTAATCCTAATAGGTTCATAGGTAAGCTGTCCTTGTGAGCTATTTTAAGATCAGCCATTTTCTCTCAAAGTTGAGAATCGAACTCTGTACCTTGTATTTGTGAAATAAACACCATAACCATGATGTTATAAGAAATGACTTGCTAAGGCTAATACTTCATAGTAAGGAGGCTATCTCAAGAGAGACAATCATAAACTAAATAATGAGATTTCATGTAAAAGACTCATCAACATGTTCTCCCAAACAGAGAGCTCTAGAATTGATAAAATTACTGAAAAAAACAGCATACAGTTTCTTATCATCAACCATTAATTATATTATTTCCACTAATTATAGTCAATTCTACATCTGCAGCCACCATAGGCAAGAAATGTGCATAAACTTATCTGAAAAATAGTTTCAGTCTGTTTTGCATTGAGCAGACACTAACATAAATCATTTTGTAAGCAAACATCCTGTTGTCTGCTTGTACCCATCTGACAGTAGATATTCACAGTGTGGAAAGTAGGGCAGTACAAACTTCCACACAGAATATTCCCTCATTTGTATATGTTGGTTTACATTGCTGAGGGGACCACAAGTCTTAGGGGGTTGGAATATGTAAGCTGCTTCAACATACAAAACTGTATAGCAGCTCATTATTCGTTAAACTGTGATATTACACAATATGATTAATGCAAACATAACCTTGTCTGCTCCCTTCCTAAAGACGAGATCCTATTGCAGCTTCGGGAACAAAGCTCTCCTTTCCTCTTTGCAAACCTTTGTTCCCTGGTTAGCAAATGGCACCAGCTAGGCTGTGGAATGTAACTGCATGTGCTGTTAGAAGCAGTGATGCACTCAATCAAATCTATTGCTTACATTTAACTCAAATCAAACTGATTACTTCATATCAGGTGGAGTATTTTCAATGCATACCGGCAACTGAAACTTGTTCCTTTCTGCTGCAAGAACTTTCTGGTACAACAAAGTACAGCAGATGGCTAAAGTCTCTAAAAATATATCACTTAATATAAAACGTTTTTATTGCTCTTTTTGCATCACCACTCAAGTTTTCCATGCACATTAATCCTACATTATAGGGGAAAAGTAATTTAATATGAATTCTTCAAAAACGTAATCTGTTTCTTAGCTTCAGTGCCAAGTGATTATGACATTTGTGCTGGCAGGCTGCTGAAACTGATGAACTATAACAGATAAAGGATCTTGTTTTTATGCAAATTAATGATAAGTATGAAAGACAGAAAGAGTGAGCCATAACACATACGAACGATGAATGGTTATACATAAACTAGATGCATACACAATTTTGATATTTCAATACTTGCAACATTTTCTTTTAAGTTTGAAATAATCTAGCAAAGCATTTCATTTTCATTGTAACAGCACAACAGTGGCGCTGTTTAAGTTTAGTCACAAAGAAGAAAACAAAGTCAAGGCAAACTATACATTAAATAATACATTTTTATGCTACTATGTTAGGTATTTTGGTCCTTCATGTTGTTATAAACATTACTTAACAGCTGGGAGGCTTAGTCTTCAGCTTTGAATGTACAGTGTGGATGAATTAGAAATCTGAAACATGGAACTAAGTCATCACATGGAGTACATATACATTATTTTTATCATACTTGGGACATTCTACATTATATGGAAAGGAATGAGAATGGAGTATATGCGTTCCATTGTTCTGAGAAATGCATTTAAATAACATTATTCCAAAAAAGTACCTGATAGGGAAAGAACTAAACAAATTTCATGCATGGCAATTTGATGACATTCTCTTACTGACTGCTTTCCAAGAGGTAGGACTTAACTACCAATATCATGAAAGGCACATCAAATGTAGTTCAAAATGAGATATTAACATCACTCTATTTTAGTCATATATTGCCACTCCTTTTTTTTTAATCTTTGCAAGTTTAGCTTTAGAAACATATGGCATTAAAGCTGAGCATGTAGACAGATCTGTAATTAATGAATCAACACGTATTACTCAGAGAAGCAGGCAGAACAAATGCTTGTTTCATTCTTAAGCTACTAAATGAGAATCAATTTGAAGATACAAAACTGGAACTTAAGACAGAATCAATGCGTTATGTTACATGATACATAACATCTGAAGAGACAGGGAAGCAAATAGAAGATTCATAGTCAGCTACAAACAATGATAAATAACAGAAGCAAAAAAAATCACAAGGCCAAAAAAGGAAGGTTGACTGAAGCATATAAAGAAACTCTCAACTTACAACCTTGAAGGAGAATACAGCAAAGGCAGCCTGGAGAGAGCCTGGAATGAGCAGGGAGAATGCACTTTCCCTACACTAGCATGCCAACCTTGTTCAAATGTCTGAACATCATTCTGTAAGTTGTAACATTAGTATTCAGCATGTTTTTATCATAACACCTAAGAATAAAGTAAAAACAGCATACATAATGCAAGCTATTACTCAGGGTGTGCTTTCATGATAAGAAAATGCTGTTATTCCTACAAGTTAAAGCTTCTGGGTATCATCTCACATGAAATAGTATTTCATTTTTCCATGTAATACTGGTAAATGGGAAGTATTTTTATTACAAAGGAACAGTTCAGCCTGGTAATAATGCAGCTTGATGCAAACGGATTTTGTCTGATTAGTGGTATTCCATGTATTTGTTACCTCATCCATATATTCTTTTATGAACTCTTGCATACTTTGCACTTTCTGTGCTGTGGAAAGAACAATATTGAAAAGTTGTACATCAGAATGCAAGCACATCTAAACATTCCTTGCCTGATCAGAAATAACTGTTGTTATTATTATTATATTGTTATTATAAACATTTTCATATAGCGAATTTACTAGTATAAGTCTTTGCAAATATTGATATATATTTATTTTGTTGTATACACTATATTCTACTTTTCATTTGAAAGCATGGGATCTTTTTCTCCCCTTCTTATGTAGTTATTACTTAAAGAATGACCTAAATGATGGCATGACCACACAAAGATGCTCTTTATAATGGCATTAAATGAAACAGCGCTATCCACTCCTCTTTTTGAACTTCATTGCAGATTACTAACCACATTTTTCACAATGACAACTTAAAAAATGTCCACAAGGCTGCCATTATATGTCAGATTCATTCATGGAACAATACAAGCCTGGATCTGCCAATTTCTACGCATCTGCCCTTGCTACATGTATCAGCCCTTGTTACACATATCACAATACTACTTAGTCAATACAAAGCATTGTGTTAAAGAATATGCTATTATTTTTTTCCTCTTAGTTAGAAGGGGAATATGCTCTCATTTGCAGAATCCCCTCCTCTCCTCTCAGAATAATTTGTCCTGAATTTATGTGGAAACTTGGAGGATATGGAAATGGAAAAAAAATACTTGTTATTTTTTGTTTTTTTTTGGGGGGGGGGTTATTTATATTTGTTAACTGTGGTAGAACTCTGATTTCCATGGATATCTTTCAAACTAAACCTATAAGTGCTTCTTGGTTAAGTAACTCACTCAGAGTCAAGAGGTTGGGTAATGGAAGCTGAGAGAACCACTAAAGCAACTCTTTAACAGGTCTTTAATCCTTGCACTAACTGCCAGAAGGTAGCTTTGTTGAGGTAGATGTAAAAAAAACTCTCTGAATGACACCAGAATATTTATTTAATTTACTGACATTTGATTATTGGGCAATTCCAACTGGGTAGGTATTAATTTACAGCAAAGGTCCAAGGATAAAAGATCCAAAGTATTAAAAACACATCTTAAGAACAATAATATTACAGTCTTCAAAAATAATGCAAAACACATACAATTTAAGTAACTACACAAAATTAGACCTAATGTGAAAAACATTGGTTAAGAATAGATACAAGTTGCATACAAACAGGAATTGCAATGTGAAGTATAAGAAAAAACAGGGTTATGTTCTATTTAGAAAAGAGAGTCAGGGGAGAGAAAATGATTGCTATATAAAATGGGTAAGGACTGGAGAGTAAGGAGGAAAAAAATATGACTAGGTTGTTTATCCTAGCTTTGAACAAGAACAGAGATAGAATTTGTCAGTTTATCTAAGAAGATTTCAGAATGATTTTAAATTACTGGAGGGTATTCACCTGATGGATATAAAAAGGAGTTACAGACCTAAGTAACTTAATGATATGAGTGCAGACTATGTCCAGCAGATTTGTTAGGTTTGTGGACAGTAAACAGTTTTTGGTGATTAGATTGTAGTGACCTATTGGGAACATAGTTATGTAGAATAATATTTAGTGCTGGACTAGCAGATCGATGTTGGATAATTTTTTAGGTAGTAAGACATGGTGTATATGTTAGTTGATGGGGTAGTGCTAAACAATTGAAGCTTTTTAGTGTTAATATAGTGATGGGTTCTGTAAGCGGGATTTATTACGAATTTAGCCTCTTCATTATAACATTGTTTAACTTGTGCTTTTTGTGATGTCTGGAGGTTATTAAGGATGGGAGTGCTATAAAACAGTGAGGGAAGGAGGTAATTAATGGCAAGTGTAGTTTCATTTGTGTTGGTGAGAAAGTTTTTGACTCTGTAAAGCATTCCTAGTTTTTGTGAATTTGTTTATGCAATTTTGAATACCCAGGTCAAATTTAAGAATGTCATCCCTAACAATTTGGTATGAGAAATGACTTCAGCTGTTGTATAATTTAGTTGTGGGCTAGTAAGCCAAATTTTAGTGGCTCTGAAAGTTTCCTGAGTAATTTGTTTGAGTTATGCCAGATTGTAAGATATGCATATGATTGTTGAGTCATCTATGCATTGTATTAGGGAGGCTTGTTGTGTGAATGCAAGGAGGGTGTTTGGTGAGAATGTTAAAATGGACAGGATCAAGGATAGATTCTTGTGTTACACTGGTTCTGTTACACTGGGTGCCATTTTACTGACTGATACCTATTAAATAGGTAGCTTTTGAACCTAGAAGGGTGGGCTGAGAAAGACCTAGTCAGGACATTTGAAGTAGAACTTTTATGTATAAAAGCTTCAGACAAGTCTAGTAATATGGAGGAGATTACGTTACCATTATCCCTAGCTCTTTGTCAGTGTCTGTAAAGGTGAGACATGCAATGTTCATACTATTGGAGGGGCAGAAGCCATGTTGTATGGGAAATAGGAGTTCTTTATGCAGGAGATAGCTTAGCAATTGTTTTTGTATACATTTTCAAGTATTTTGGAGAGATGGCTAAGATTACTTTTGGTCTAAAGTTAGTGATGTCTGTTGAATTTCCTCCTTTGTGTAGAGGGATAATATGTGATTTTTTTTTCAGTGAGATCAAATGTGGGGTTCCTGGATTGACCTATTTATAAGGATTGAGACATGACGCCAAATCTTTTGGCTGCTATATTAAGGTACTTAGAATGTCATCAGCTGAAGAAGAACACAGTTTTAAGTTTGTTTAAGAACTATATAGGATGTAGGAATAAGTTTGAAGGTGAAAGTGGATGTAATGATATGTGGCTGTTAGGCAGTGTTGGGATTAGATGGTGAATCTTTGGTTAGGGATGCTATACTGTCTATGAATTAAGAGTTGAACTGCTCTACACTTATGAGTAGAGAGTCATTAGGAGATGGGTTAGGGTTGATTTTTGGCCAGGATATAAGATTTCTTTGACGGCTGAGCAAACATTTTTAGGGTTGTGTTTACTGCTATTTAGAACATTGTTATAGCATAGTTTTTGTCTTCATTAATTTGCTTTTTGTACAATTGCAGAGTGTTCTGAAGTTTCTGAGACAGTATAGTGTTTTATATTTTTGCCATATTCTTTCCACAGTTTTTCTCAGTCCTGCATTAGCATTCTATTCGTGTTGCGTAGCCAAATTGCACTCTCTTCCTTCTAAGAGGTACAGGGCTAATTAGGATATTTTGGAAAGCTGAACTGAATTCAGTTACAACATCATCTAAAGGGAGGATTTTTAGGATGTTTCAGTTAATAGATGATAGGGTAATAATGAATATTTCTGGCTTGAACTTGGACTGGTTGCATGTTTTTTTATAAGCATGCAGTTTAAGTGGATATGTGAGGTGTCTGGTTATATATATTGGGAGAGAGTCTCTAAGAGAGTCTAACATTGTAATGTTGAATTTGCTAGGGTCTGATACTAGGAAACAGTCTACTAAGGAATTTGTTCTCTTTTTATAATGTGTGGGGTTATTAATTAGTTGTGTGAAACTGTATATATTTATGATAGATTTAGGGTAGTTGAAGGTTATGTCCAATCAATAATATTGATATCACCTAGTAGTATTATTTCTTGCAGAGTTTTTATAGATATCCAATGTCAAATATCTTGCAGCATAGCACCATTGTCACCATGAAGGATGTAAAGGGCAGTAATGCATATATTTTTATATTTGTTTATTTTCGGGAAAGTAATACGAAGCTGTGCTGAACTGAATTTGGGTATTGGCTTGTTGTAGGGAGAAATGTAATAATTGTTAGAAAATATTAAAGCAACACCAACACTTTTCCTCTTTATACTGTCATTACAGATGATATTATAGGCTGGGGTGTAATTTTGGACATGTTTATTCTGGGCTTAATCCAAGTTTCAGTTATTATGAAAATATCAGGATTGTGTTGGGTCATCCAGGGACATAGTTCAGTAGTTTAATTTTTTATGCTTCTTATATTTATGGTTGTAAATGTTTGATTACCAAGGTTGGTGGTGGAAGGTTGGGAGGTCAGAGTAATGTGTGGAAGAAAATTGTCATGATGTTGGTTGCGATAGGTAGGGCTAGGATTACGGTAAATATCTCCTCCTAGGAATACTTTAGTATTTTAGGGTATTATTGGATCCTCTTTTCTAGAGACTGTTTTTCCACTTAATTTTATGTTGAAGTGCACTGAAATGGAGTTAATCAGTCTATACTTAGGGTAGAGGTGAGATGTGTCATCAAATAGGTTTGTTGTGATGCGTGAAAAGTTTTGAGATAGGTGTTTGGGACAGAGGGGGAGATATTGGGAGCTATTATAGAGGCATGGTAGGATGGGAGATGGGTCGGTAAGAGAAGAAGAAGAAGAAGAATGGATAATCTGAGGGCTAGCGTGATTAAGTAGTGGGATCTGTGTTTTAATGATGGCAGGTAGTGGGGAAGTAGGAATCAAAATGAAAGCAAGGAGTTGCAGGACTGTAGAATATTTAGTTGTGGTGAAGTCCAAAAGCTGGTAGTGGCTTGTTAGGAAGGAAGTATTTTCTATGAAGGTACGTCATCCCAGCATACCTCTCAACTGTCCAGATTTTCACAGAATGCTGAGATTTTTGCCTGATATTTTTGGTCTGTTCCTCATAAAATTAATGTTTGAGAACTAAAATCAGAAAATAATGGCAGACATTTGAGTTTCAAACTTCATATCATTCGAAAAATTCATGTGAATGCAAAACCTGTCATTCCATCCACTTTCTAATTCTTCAAGAGCAATATTTACCAACTGTCCCTGTTTTGGGCCTCTGTCCCTATTACATATGCTTTTGTTCAGATTTCTTGCTGTAAGAGATTGAGAGTTATGCATTCTAGTATCCTCTTGTATGTTTCTGAAATGTAAGAAGTAAAGGCATTAGAAAGAATCGAGTATGAGGATGTTGTTATGATATGGTTTATTCAGGGAAAGTAGAAGCATAAATGTAAAATAAAAGGTAATGTTAGGAAGGTATCTGAGCATTATCAGATACTGTGCAAAAAAGTATGAGAGAAAAAGGTTGTTGGGAATGGCGCTAAATGTTAGAAGGAAGTCAAAAATCGGAAAATGGAGACAGGAAGGTTTAAAAATTCTCTTATAATGCTATTCCATGATATTTATTACAAAAGGTTTCCTTGCAATTTAAGTTTAATTTATTATTTTTTTATTCATATTTTATTAACTTTCTTCCTTTACACTAATGAATACTCATCACCTTTATAGACGTATCCTTAAAGAACCAATAGACCATGTTATTGCAATTTAAATATATGTATATGTATATAGTAACATCTCTTGTACATTACCATTTACTGTTTGTGTTATACTCATGATGGGTATTGTATTTTTTATTAATGATTTTTTTATTAACAATAGCTGTTTTTTAAGCTTGGACTGTTGCAGCTTTCTTTATTGTATTTTGTATGTGTCTTGGAGCTTTTCTCCCTGGGCCTCTACTGAAAATGTTCATGTATCCAGTTAGACTAACCTGGTCAACAAATGTAAAATAAATATTGTTGTGTCTTTCGGCTTTTCCTGGTTAGGGGTCGCCACAGTGGAACTCCGGTCCGCTAATGATTGGCAGTTGATTTTTATGTGCTGAGTTGCCAGCCCTAATGCACAACCTTCAATGAAGGTATGCCCATTCACGCATGTCTTCACTTAGAAGACGCTCTAGCTGAGAGTCGAACCAGTCAGCATCTTACTGTGAGGCGACAACGCTACCACAGCACCTCATAAATAAATAAATAAATTTGATAACTATGTTAGTTAACCAGTTCATCACTGATCATTTTCAGTCCCAGCCCTCGTCACAAGGCAAGGTTAAGTGTAATTTACCTCTTTATTAAACAACATCTAATTTTATTTTTATTTCTTTTTGTATGCTAATATCTAATTTATTTATTTGGTAACCAGCTAAGTGAACTGATCCATCATTTTTTTTCAGTCTCAGTCCTGGCCGCAGAACAAGGCTATCTGTAATATAACTCACCAGTAATCCACTATATTTTTTTCTTTTGTGAAAGAATGGGATGAAACTGAAATACACAGAGAAAATCCATGCAGACATTTGAAAAACATCACAGTGTACCAAAGAAATTACTTTTTGGACTGATTTATAGTGATGGCTGTTTTCATGGAGTTGAGACACATTTTTGTTTTAACAGCAGGATTACACCTGTTCTACCTCTATTATTGATTAAGTTAAGGAAAGCATGCTATAACCCCTTTCTAATCTTCTTCTTCTTTTGGATTTTCCCGGTCAGGGGTCACCACAGCGGATCATCTGTCCGCTCATGATTGGCAGTGGAGTTTTATGCTGTCGTGTTCCCAGCCCAGCACCCAACCTTCCATCGAAGGCACACACATACACGCACACATGCACACACTCACACCTAGGGCCAATTTAGAGTGTCCAATCCACCTACTGCATGTCTTTGGGATGTGGGAGGAAACCGGAGCACCCAGAGGAAACCCACATGACCACAGGGAGGACATGCAGACTCCGCACAGAAGGCACCTCCGACGAGAATTGAACCAGAGAACCTCTTGCTGTGAGGCAGCAACACTAACCACTGCATCAAAGCTAAAATTACACAAGCAATGAATTAGAATTGTTTTACTACTCTTATCGGTAACATATACGGAAAGGGTTACTTTGTAGAAAAAAAGATCAGAGCTATATCTATCCACCCCTGTTATTAGAATGCTGTTTAGTTGGGAATTATTAATCCACAATCCCACTATCCTATCATTTAACTTCAATGACCAGCACTTGAAGATAAATCAAATGGAAGACCAACAAACATGCAAATGGCATGCTGTGTCCACATTTCAAACTGCAGGGTTAATACTGATTCTGTCTTGTGATTTGCATTCATGAAGTGTCAGCACCTTATTTGAATTATTTTTGTAAGGTAGATTATGGCTAGGTCTCATCATTCAAGGTTCTTTTATCTTCCAAATTGAACTGTATAAATTTTCTGTGGCAGAAATGTTGTTTAGAATGCCACAAATCAATCCCATAATTGCAGTGTAGCTTGCAGATAAGATAACTTGTAGGAGGTCAGCCTGATAGCACAAAAGTACTATTGTTTGTTGTGATAACAGTGATCATAAATCTATACTGAGTTTTCCTCAATGGTAGTTGCAGGGTGAGAAAGACTGAACACCCGTGGAGCTACTTTCTTTCTGTGAATGTCTATAATAAGACAATGTTTTAGCACCAAATGAAATATCATCAGGAGAATCATAAGCAAGTGAAAAGACTGCAGGGAAAGAAAAAAATGTGCCGCTTTTTATGTAAAATCTCATTTTGTGTGTTTGTGTTTGGAATTATAGAGGACATATCCTTATAAGATGCAGACACATAAACACATAGTGCCTGTTATCTGCAAATAAGTATCTGTAAAGGAATGTATCATATACAGTTTTCTATGACCTGAAAACTACATGCAAAACTGACAAGGTGAATATATTTGAATACATCATTCTTGAATCAGACAGAAACAGAAAAGTGAAAGCACTCTGAAGATGTCATGTGATACATTATAACATGAGGGTGCTAATGAAAGTCAGCAATGGAGAAAACAGGCATCGAGGAGTCTAAACCAGAAAACAATATCACTTACTATATTAACAGCTACATTACTGAAATCTGGAAAAAAACTAAATCACCTTTACAGGTGTTACAGTCCCCTTGGCTTGGGATGCTTAAATGTTACACAAATATTAGTCACAGGATAGAACTGCAAATGATTGTTATTTATTTATATATAATATGCAAATTTCTCCTAAAATGCAGTTAAAGAATTACATACTGTATCCCAACAATTAAATGTGGAGCATTATCATATTTTTGTGTTTACTTGTAGAAAGATATTTGCAAATCTCGCTATATTAAGTTGTAATGAAAGATATGCATCTTATACAGTTTTTTTGTTGTTTGTTTCAACAGTCTTTGTGTCGTCTTGATAATGTAAATGCATATGAGGCTTCTTGCAAATGTGAGTGCTTCAGAACTTCATAAGAATCACAAGTTAAGCTATAATCCTGAGATCAAAATAAGAATGAAACATGGGTGGTATTCATAGTCATTATGTAAACACGTTAACAATATCTGCTTCCTCCACAAATAAGTGCAGCAAAGTTGCAATTAATAGAGGCCACTTATACTAACCCACAATGGCCACAAATGAGCAAAAGTGAATGAAATCATAATAAGATGCAAATGAGAAATTTTGTAAAATGCTGCACGGTAATGAAGCTTTTCCTACCTGTTTGCAATTTGTAGTCAATCTTTGTGTGCTTTTCCACACTATCCACTGATTTCTTATAAAAGGCAGACTTGTGCTTTTTCCATTTACTTTACAATTTGCATTAATGCTGTCACTCACTACTAGTCTTGCTAATTCTTGATGTGAACTGCTTGCCTTAGCTGATCCAAAACTGCTTGCATCCAGTGGCATTTACCAACTAAGAAGGCAGAGATATAGGCAGATGATATATCTCTGTTATTTTGACATTCAGGAGATACTTGAAAGGTTCATAGGTGACAGGGATAGTGTAAGGGTTTTAGTTAGCATATAGCCCCCACAAGGGCACTGTGGATGCATGATCTTCCTTTCCCTTTGAATACAAAGGGTATGTCTAGCCTCACTATACTTACTATGCAGATCTTCCAAAGATGGCCTCAGGACATGTTGGGTATCTCACAACCTTCTACCTTAAGGATATTCCAGCAGTTCCTAAATGTACTCTTGGTAGATGTACAAATCTATTTGTCAGTGTCACCTCAGAACTGAGATCACAGAGTGCATGCCTTTTATGGGATGGCATATTTCCCTGAGGTACTTAGTGTAATAGATTGCACCCATGTTGCAACTAATGCACCTTCTGGTCCAAGGGGGATTGGCTACAAAATAGGAAGGGCTACCATTCCATCAACTGCCATATATTGTGTGATTCACAGGGGTCCATCATCAATGTCTCTGCCAAGCATCCTGGTACACTTTTATCACTTCAAAGCACTCAGCATTTACTAAGAGTTGGTACTCACACACTGGAATATTTATTTCTGCAAAAAGTGCCCCCCCCAAAAAAAAAAAAATCAGTACTGGTGCTATACTCATTAGAAACGTATAAATTACATTAAGCTGTAAAAATCCAAAAAGGTAGTAAACACAATGCACAACGCTGCATATTTGAAGGTATTTTAAAGAAAAATATGTGCAAATGCAAATATGTATCTTTAATATGTTTTCTAATGCAAAAGAAAACATAAACTTAGCTGCACACAGAACTGCTGCTTTATTCAAATATATGGAATGCTTATGTGATAACATAATTTTATGTATTAATACAAATGTAATAACTGTATGAGTATAGAAATATGTGTAAGTATGCATAATATATGTGTATAAATTATAAATATACATCTATATGAGTACACTTACAACTATTATTTCATGTGAATAAATGTATGTATTTAAACACAAAGAAAAAAAAAACGATTTGCATTGCTACATGATTTCATTTACAATATGCATTACCTAAGTTAGTAGTTGAAGTGCATGCAGACAGTTTTGTAAAGAAATTACTTTCTTTGCATAGGTGAAAAAATATGTATTAGTATAACAAATATATAAGATGTCATTTTTTCCACAATATAAACTGCACATATAAGATGGCTGAACTCAGTCAGGCATCATGACCTAGTTTGAGTCGAGTGTAGAGTAGAGGAGTGGAGGTTACAGTGTCAAGTGAATGACCAGCACATTAGTGAGAAAGGAATAATTGTATTACCTCTGTATACATTTTTAAACCATCCTCTTATATCCTTACAATTATTAGGCAGAAACTGTCAAAGTACACATTATTATCCTGAAGTATATATACTGCAGCCATCTGTACCAGTATTATGTTTTGGTTAATTGAAGGTAAAACTGAAAGGAACTGAAAATGTCCTTCAACTGCTACATTTTTCTGTGTGTGTGTGTGTGTGTGTGTGTGTGTGTGTGTGTGTGTGTGTGTGTGTGTGTGTGTGTGTGTGTGTGTGTGTGCAGCTTTTGATTCTACCTGAACAAAATTAACAGGACCTAAATGAAGTTTATATATGCAAACAGTAACAGTTTAAGTAGATGCTAGACAAAGTGCATACAAGGATTCCAAACAACATCCCTCCCCCAAACAGACAAGCTGTGCACACATATAAAAGTGTAACAATTTGAAGAAAGATGCAATCCTACTATTTATAACTTGTATTTTTGGAAATAGTGGCACAGTATATTTAAACAAACATACTAATCAATGCAGGAGTAAGTGAAATGCTATGCTGTAAGTAGTTATATCAGAAATGTTAGGTAAAAAGAGGTAAAATAAAGGAAAACAACAATTGTCATGTCTTCTCTATCTATCAGATGAGGAGATTAGCTACACAGCACAGTAGGAGAAACATGAGATTAGTCCAAGCTGCTGTGGCACGAATAAATTAGTAACTAAAATATTCTGTCTTTAATGGATTTCATTGCTATATATAATTGTAAGTATTTATGAAGAATGGTATATTATTGCAACCAAATCTAAAAGACGTGAAAATGTATAAATTCAATATTCTGTTGTTAGCTAACTTCATTAGTATACTTAACTGCAAGTATTTATAATGGATGGTAAACTAAGGGGTACATTGCTTCGATGGGCGCATGACTAAATCTGATAGATACATCAATGTATAGATAAATGATTTTATTGCAGTATATCAGTGCATGTAAGTGCCCAGAGCAAGGAAAGACTACCATTCCCCACTGGAAAGACATAAGAGCAAGGCAGTAAGACAATACAGCACGGCAGCTTCTACCGAAGAGCCAAGGTGGATCACAAATATAAAACTTTATTGTTTGAGACTGCTGCCTGTGGGTCCAAGGTACACTAAATAATTTCCCTCACGTACCAGGTTTTCTCCCAAATAACGACCTTAGTGAATACGTTCATTCCAGCTAAAAACCTTAAGTTAAACTACCTGCTTTTACAGCTAAATACATACCTAGCTGAGCTTTAAGCTGTTTGATATGGTATAACCCCGCTCCCCCACGCCCAACAAGTTAAGTGAGGTTTCATATACACCTACTGAAAACCCGCCAATTTCAAATATCTAGAGTACCTTGACCCTGTCGGCAGCATCCTCAACTAACTGGTATGTCTATATAAAATGTTTTCTCCCATGTTGCTTTTTTAATGTTACAGTAGACAAATTCAAGTTAGTAAAACGCTCTTTACACAGCAGGAGAGTTTTTCTGATAAAGCGAGCAGCCAAAATCACTTTGTTTCCTCTTACATTGGCTATATTGTTGCCTAAGATAAAGTTATTAAATTGAAGTGATGAGCCTAATTATACAGCCTGTTTTTAAGCCGAAAGCATAGTAATCTATTTCAGTTGCTCAGGTTTAACGCTTCATGTGATAGCTCTACTCTAAATGCTGTATTGTTTGGTTAAGTCGGTGTTAATGAACAGTAGCAGTTGTTAGCACTATCAGCTGCATGCCTATGACTATGTACGATCAGCTTTTTAACCCAAAACAAACTGTTGTATTACAAATAAAGTGCATGCATGTTCTTTTGTAATATTGCTGCTACCTATCTTGTTGGACCCTTGCGATTGGGTTCTTTAAGCAACTAATGAATTGTTGTAGAACCAGGATAATCTTATCATAGCTGTAGCTTGCGGAACCTCTAGTGGACCACAACCATACTTGGAAATTGTAAAGTGCATTTTTATAGCACTACAATCTAGACTTGAACCACTCCTTTCCTAATTTCCCTTCTGGTCTTTCTCTATCTCTCTTAGGCAGTTCCCTTGCAACTTAGCCCCTCTAAGTGCCCAGAGCAAGTAAAGACTACCATTCCCCACTGGAAAGACATAAGAGCAAGGCAGTAAGACAATACAGTATGGCAGCTTCTACCGAAGAGCCAAGGTGGATCACAGATATAAAACTTTATTGTTTGAGACTGCTGTCTGTGGGTCCAAGGTACACTAAATAATTTCCCTCATGTACCAGGTTTTCTCCCAAATAACGACCTTAGTGAATACGTTCATTGCAGCTAAAAACCTTAAGTTAAACTACCAGCTTTTACAGCTAAATACATACCTAGCTGAGCTTTAAGCTGTTTGATATGGTATAACCCCGCTCCCCCACGCCCAACAAGTTAAGCGAGGTTTCATATACACCTACTGAAAACCCGCCAATTTCAAATATCTAGAGTACCTTGACCCTGTCGGCAGCATCCTCAACTAACTGGTATGTCCATATAAAATGTTTTCTCCCATGTTGCTTTTTTAATGTTACAGTAGACAAATTCAAGTTAGTAAAACGCTCTTTACACAGCAGGAGAGTTTTTCTGATAAAGCGAGCGGCCAAAATCACTTTGTTTCCTCTAACATTGGCTATATTGTTGCCTAAGATAAAGTTATTAAATTGAAGTGATGAGCCTAATTATACAGCCTGTTTTTAAGCCGAAAGCATAGTAATCTATTTCAGTTGCTCAGATTTAACGCTTCATGTGATAGCTCAACTCTAAATGCTGTATTGTTTGGTTAAGTCGGTGTTAATGAACAGTAGCAGTTGTTAGCACTATCAGCTGCATGCCTATGACTATGTACTATCAGCTTTTTAACCCAAAACAAACTGTTGTATTATAAATAAAGTGCATGCATGTTCTTTTGTAATATTGCTGCTACCTATCTTGTTGGACCCTTGCGATTGGGTTCTTTAAGCAACTAAAGAATTGTTGTAGAACCAGGATAATCTTACCATAGCTGTAGCTTGCGGAACCTCTAGTGGACCGCAACCATACTTGGAAATTGTAAAGTGCATTTTTCTAGCACTACAATCTAGACTTGAACCACTCCTTTCCTAATTTCCCTTCTGGCAAGTAAAGACTACCATTCCCCACTGGAAAGACATAAGAGCAAGGCAGTAAGACAATACAGCACGGCAGCTTCTACCAAAGAGCTAAGGTGGATCACAAATATAAAACTTTATTGTTTGAGACTGCTGTCTGTGGGTCCAAGGTACACTAAATAATTTCCCTCATGTACCAGGTTTTCTCCCAAATAACGACCTTAGTGAATATGTTCATTCCAGCTAAAAAACTTAAGTTAAACTACCTGCTTTTACAGCTAAATACATACCTAGCTGAGCTTTAAGCTGTTTGAAATGGTATAGGTGTAGCCCCGCTCAGGCTCCCTCCACTCCTCTCCTGCCCCCTATTTCCACCCACCCCCTCTATATCTACATTTATAACCACATAGCCACGCCCCCACCACTCTGCTCCAATCACCTTCTTGCTTAACTAATTATCTCTCTTTGTTCACATCACTCTTCCTTATTCTGCTACTTACACTCTTTAGATCCTACCTGCCTCTCTTCCTCAAACCTTATTCTCCAACAACTGATAGTGGACTACTAACTCACTACCCTTACAGACATGTGGTACTCCATTCTACTACCCACCCTACTAGCCCCATACCTCTTAACCTTATATGAAACACAACCTCTCCTAGGACTCCATGCCTCAAATGGTCATACCAACAACCCTGAAACCAAACATACCAACTTTTATCACATCAGTAATACCAAGCCGCTTCTTATATCATGCTCCTACTCCCAACACACTCACACCAGTAAAATCAGCCCTAGACTCAAACAATACTGTAAAATAATAGATACATTTATGAAATTTATCTCTAAGTTAAGACTCAATCTGTTAATTGACTGGGACATACACCCTATCCCTGGCCCTACCAACATTAATAAATCCTCTCTCTCTATCAGCAACTTAAGCTACACCCCTACAATTCCCCATCCACCCAACTCTCTCTTAACCTGTCATCTCAACATCCGAAGTATCAATAAGAAACTGCATGAACTTCATGCACTCCTTGCTGATCTAGCCCCTGATATTCTGTGTCTCTCAGAGACCTGGTTAAAACCCTCCACTTCTGATAATGAAATACTTCCCCCTGGGTATAACATACACAGGCTGGACCGAGCATCCAGAAAAGGGGGTGGGGTAGCGGTACTATACAAATCTGATATGATTGTAACTACAGATGTTATTCAACTGCCTCAGACCAATAATTCTGAAATCCTAGCTACCAAACTGAAACTTAATAACAGTAAACATATCTACATAATCTGCATGTACATTCCCCCAGGTAATAATAGAGCCACACTAGAAGACATCCTTCATTGGACATCCATCCACTACCCCCAAGAAACCATACTTCTCGGTGACCTTAATATTGACTGGAGAACTTGTTCCTCTGAATCTCCTACCACTCATATTAACTTGCATTCATTCAAGCAAGTTATTAACACTCCAACTAGAACTGGTAAGCCCAACCAGAAAGAAAGTATACTTGATTGGGTACTCATTAACAATCGCCCCAACCTGTGTACATATGGTACCCTCTCTGATAGTCTAAGTGATCACCATCTCACATATATAATCAAGCAGAAAGTATGCAACCCCAACCAACCTCTACTAAGACATGTCAGAAATAAAAAAAAAATTGATTTAACCAAATTCCAACTTGAACTAAAATCCTGCAATTGGTCTATGCCTCCCCTTAGAAGAAGCAGTACAGTACTTTAACAAAAAATTCCTTGAGATTCTTGACTTTCATGCACCCATCCGCTCTAAAAAAAACCAAGCCAAAAACTGCACCATGGCTCTCAAAAGAGACCAGGCTTAAAATTAAGCTCAGAGACAAAGCTTGGGCTTTATGGCGAACTACTAAACTCCCTCAGGATCAAATTGAATACAGGCAACTTAGGAATGAAACTAAAAAACTTACACTACTTGACAAAAAACAATACTACAGTAATCTACAATCCTCTAACCAAAATAATCCTCAAAAGTTCTGGGCTGGACTAAACAATCTAATACACCCTGGCAAAAAGACTACCCCTGTACCTGAGGCCCTCACCGATAAACCCTTAGAAGTAGTTGCAGACAGTTTTAATCGCTTCTTCACCGAGACTATCCACACCCTAGCCAGAAACTTGCCCCCTAGTCCCTACAGCCCAAACAGCTCCACCTCTAAAAATCTTCCACAATTTAGCTTCCAACCAATTGCTACATCATTTATCCATACCTTACTCAGAAAACTAAAACCTACCACACTCGCAGCTGACCAACTTCCAGCTGAATACCTACAAAAGTCTGCTGACGCCATTGCCTATCCAATCTCAGTACTTATAAATCGCACATTAATAGAAGCTAATATTCCTAATGTCTGGAAAATATCTTACGTCATCCCTCTCCATAAAGGGGGAGGCTCTACTGAACTATCCAACTATAGGCCAATAGCCATACTCTCTCCCCTAGCCAAAATAATGGAAAAATGTATCCAAAAACAGTTCATGCACCACTTAATAAACAACCATCTCCTGGCAGACACTCAACATGGCTTCAGACCTTACCACAGCACCACTACAGCCCTATTAACCTTCTCTAACACCATTAACTTTCATTGTAATTACAACCATATCTCTTCAGCCCTATTCCTGGACCTGTCCAAAGCTTTTGATATGGTGGATCACCAACTATTAATCAACTCCCTAAAATCACTCTGTCTAGATCTAAAATCACTTCAGTGGTTTGAGTCCTACCTAAGTGATAGACAACAAGCCGTACTTTGGCACTCTATACTTTCCACCCTATTACCAAACAACCTGGGTGTTCCACAAGGGTCCATACTAGGTCCTCTGTTATTCTCCATCTTCATCAATGATCTTCACACTGCCATTCCTAAAGTTAACTGCATCCAATACGCAGACGACTCAACACTGATTTGCTCAGCTACATCCCCTACAGAGTTACAGCTAAGTACCCAATCAACCTTCAACACGATAGAAAACTGGATATCCAACCACCGCCTAATTCTAAACCCCAAAAAGACTGAAATGCTTATATTCCTACCAACACAAAAGTCCCTCCCCATAAACTTCACAATCAAATCCAAAGATGGCACAATTATCTCTGCTGACCCATCTACTAAACTTCTAGGTGTCACTATTGATAACCACTTAAAGTTTGACCTACACGTTAACCAATTGATCAAAACCATCAATAAAAAAACAGGTCCACTGTACAGATTAAAGAACTTTCTAACTCCCATAGCCAAGGTAGCCATTGCCCATTCTCATCTTCTCTCTACTCTCCTGTACGCATCCCCTCTTCTTCTAAATAACAATAAGTCCAATCTAAACAAACTTACTACCTGTTACAATCACATTGCCAGATTCGCCACTGGGCTCCCTTTTAGAACACATCACTGCATCAATCTAACTCAGCTTGGTTGGCTCGAACTTCCTAGTCTAGTGCTATACAACCAACTGATCATAGCCCACAAAATCATATACACCCCTGAAAACACCCCTTCACTCAAACACCTAGTCACCCTGCACAACAATCCACGACCACTTCATTCTTCCAACAAAGTCCTCATCCAGACTTACAAAACTAATAACCTAGCCGGTGACTCTCTCCTGTCCAACTCCCTAGGTAGAACCTGGAACCTTTTACCCCCTGAGATTACTTCAATTTCTTCCCTGAATCACTTCAAAGCCAAGCTCAAACTACACCTGGGGTCAAAAAAGTCCTGCTACTGTACCAAGTCTGGCTAATCCTCACTCAACACAATGTATTTAGTCATAATTCCCTCCTTCTAACTAATACATTTCACTCTCACTTACTAACGATTTTAGCTTGTGGTTCCTATTACAATATTATTAATGTCAACTTCTGACTCCATGTTCTAAAATGTATTTAGTCGCTTCCTCAAGCAACCCAATACTTTTGTACATTGTTTTTGTCTTTCTGTATGTTTTTGTTGCTTTTATTGGAGCTTTTCTTCCCGGGCCTCTGCTGAAAATGGACATATATCCAGTCGGACTATCCCGGTTAACAAATGTAAAATAAATAAAATAAATAAAATAAATTTATGATAGATAGTAAATGAAGGCCTACATTTATTTATTTGCATTTATTTATTTATTTCCAGTCTGATGACCGGGGAGGTCCACTGGCTTCAAAGAGCCCTTTTTCAGTGGGGGCCTGGCGAGAAAAGCTCCAACAATACATAGTACAAGCTTCATAATATGAAGTACAATACATAGTGGAAACAGAAACAGACTAAGCAAGTTTTACATACAAAATAGCAAAAACTAAACAAAAGTTAAACAGCAGCTTGGAGAAGGATGTAAAGCATACTTACATATTTAGTAGTTGAGAACAGGAGTACAAGGTTAAATTAATACAAAAGTTTAAATCATCTGAGAATGATATAGAAGTAACATTAGCATGGATGAGTTCTTTATGCATGAATATTAGCATGAGTTAAATTAATACAGAGGTTTAAATCCTCTGAGAGTGGTATAGAGGTAGCATTAGCATGAAGGCAGCACATAGTGTTAATCAATAGTGTGTAAGGAAGAACAAACTTTGTGTGTTATAAAGTATTTATGTATTAAGCAGGTTAGGTAGGTGGAGTGCAACTGCATTTCCATTTTTGGGAAAGAGAAGAATGCAGCTGGGTTTTGAAGTATTCAGAGTTCTCAGAAATTCTTAAGAGATTGAGGGGCGTGGCCAAGGATGAACACAGGATAGCAGCAGATTTCTTCAGCTCTACCAATTTCATTACATTGACAGGAATTAATTACTTAAAAAATTAATTTTTGAAGTAATTTTCTTTCTAAATATGTTTGTTTTATATAGTTCTTGAACTATATCTAAAAAGGAAAGGAAATCTTAATAATATTCCTGTCAGAAATTACTTTGGAAATTTTCCTGTCAGTTTATCAGTCTGAAATGAGTTCCAGTAAGACAAATTCTCAAGACTCCAGCATCAAGAAAGAACTTCAGTCTCTGATAATTATAGTCCAGCAACTTACTGCTAAGATGGATAAAATGGATACTAAAATAGACACTTTCATAGAAAAACTACAAAACAAATAGACTTGTTACATATGGACCTGCAACAACAGAAGATCCAGATGACAGGCATAGAAGAAGCTGTGAATGACATGGAAAATAGAATACAAGAAGAGGAAATCAACATTGAGTTTCTGCTGAAACAAAATACACATTTACAAACAAAGCTGGATGACCTGGAAAATAGATCTAGGCGCAATAACATTAGGATTTTGGACTGCCAGAAAATATTGAAGGTAACAATATTACTTCTTTTTAACAACATGGCTCCCTAAAACTTTAGATTTACCAGAAGCATTCTCTTTTGGTATCGAAGAGCACATAGATCTATAGCTAATACTAACTCTAACAAAAACTATCCTAGATCAGTTATAGTTAGATTTCTATCATCTTTTGATAAAGAGATGGTTCTTAAATCTGCTTGGGCTAAAGCTCCTGTTAAGATTAATGAAACAACTGTGTGTTTTGACAATGACTATTCTTCCATGGTATTAGCTAAAAGAAAAGTTTTTCTGCCACTAATAAGGGAGCTTAAAAAAGCACAGTTTAAAACATACCTTCTGTTTCCTGCCAAGCTTAAAATCTTCCTTCCTGATGGTCCTAAAATTTTCGATGACTTAGAGTCTGCTTTACTGTTTATCA
>NC_056729.1:900980904-901160904 GCF_019279795.1 Protopterus annectens
GTTAAACTTTCATACATACATAAAGTTATCAGACTAGAAACTTTTTACAGTGTAGATTCATACTGGAATTATTTCACTTCTATTAATGGGGACCCACCAAATCAACAAGATAAACAATATATATTGGAATTTGCTTATAGAACTATGTCTTCCATTGTCTGGAGACTTTATACATCGAAATTTTTACATAGATCTTTTTATACACCTTTGATGATGAATAAAATAAATAATAAAGATAATCTATGTAAGAGATGTAATGTAGAAATTAATGCTGACTGGGCTCATATGTTTTATGACTGTATAAAATTGAAAGAATACTGGAAGTCAATTAATGAATTTTTGCAGGCTCTTTTTACAGATAATTTCATTATTTCTAAATCTCTTATATTATTCAACACACCTGTACCTCAAAGTGTTAAAAAGGTTAAGCTTCCCTTGTTATGGTCTGTTCTAGCAGTGGCTAGGAAAATAATAACTAGAAATTGGATTTCAGATACACCTCCTTCGTTCAATGAATTTAAAAATGTTATGAATATAGTGTACCATATGGAAATAAACACAATTAGGACTAGAACAAATAGAAAAACATCTTATTTTATTGTATGGGATAATTTACAAAATTTGTTTAAAAAATTTTAATTTCAATAGCATGGTATTTTAGTTTAATTAATTGATCTGATTGTAGTGGATGTCTTTGTAAATACTTTAGTTGTTTTGTTGAATATTATAATAATACCTATTTTTAATTACTTGTATAAAATTGTTATGATATTTCTCTTATATGTTAAAACAATAAACCTGTTTTGAAAAAAAAAAAAGAAATTCTTAGAGATGGAAGGAGAGAATTCCATTTTTGGCGACGGAAAAGGATTTGAGAAGCTGACCAGCAGGACAGTTTGGTTTATAAACAGAGATTAGATTTTGGTGGGGAGATCTTAGAGTTCTGTTTGGGGTGTGTAATGTTAAGATGTTTGTTAGTGCTGGGCATATAGCTGGTTTGAAAATAAGCTTGTGAGTGGTGATGAGTTGGAGGTAGTCAAGGTAGTTTGGGAGTTCTAGCCATTGCAGCTGGTGGAGAGGTTTACAGTGGTGAGTGGAGTATTTGGAAGTGGTGCTGAACTTTGAGATTTTATTGTAACAGGGTTCTAGTTTAGAAGAGATGGAGGAAGACAGGTTGGTTAGTAGGGGAATACATTGCTTTCAGTACTTTATTGCAACCAAATGCAAAAGATATGCCAATATACAAATACATTATGCTTTCTTTAACTGATTGTATTAGATATTTAAAAGCAACTATTTATAAAGCATGGCTTCTGTACAGTATTGCAAACAAATGCATATCAGGCACAAATATGGCATGTAATTATCATTTATTTTACTATAGTAAAGTGCAAAATGTAAACCCCACCAAGACTTGGTAATAACATACTAATTTTTCCCCAAGTATGTGTAAACACTTCCCATATCATTGTTCATGTATCAATGTTCCCATGTATGCATGATCACTTCTTATATCATTTTCCCATGTCTACATTAGCACTTTCCATATCAGGGTTCCTATGCATGTATAAGCACTTCCCATATAAATATTCCCAGGTATGTAAGCACTTCCCATATCATTATTCCCATGTATACATATGCACTTCCCATTTCAGTATTCACATGCATGCATAAGCACTTCCCATTTTAGTCTTCCCATGCATGCATAAGCATTTTCCATAGTATTATTCCTATGTATGTATGTATATATACTTCCTTTTTTAATTTCTCCAAATCTTTCGGGTTTCTAATACCATGACAGTAATGGACCCCATTCCTGAGTCAAAGTAAGATTAATGTTCATGAAATTAGTATTGTTTCACTTTTTGATGTCAGCCAAAAGTACTCTTTACAGCACCCGCAATGTGCCCAGTAATGACTCCTTCTGCAATTTGTATAGTTACATGCATTAGTAACATCTCTAAATATGATTGTAGACTCTTTTTTATAAGATCCATTGCTCCTACTACTATTTATCTGGGTATCTTTCTTCTACATTGCTCTCATTTCTGCTTGCAAACCCTGATATTTTATGACTTTGTGTCTCTTTGTATGCAGGACACTGTAGTCACTGGGTGTGGCAATTTCAATGATCAATGCTACTTTTGCCTTGTTTTCATGGACCGCTATATCTGGTTTTCTGGCATCTATCTTTTGAACTGTTGGTAATAGGTTATCCCATGTGATATAGACTTCATTTTCTATGATACTTTGTGGCTCATATTTCCAATGTTTTTCAGCCACTTCAATACCATAATGTTTGCACAATACCCGGTGCAACAGTCTTGCCACATTATTATGTCTTTCGGTATACATTAATTCTGCCATTAGTATGTCACAACCAACAACAAGGTGTGTAACCATTTCCAATTCAGTTGTATAAAACCTACATTTGTCTGTTTCTCCCACATGTTCAATATACTTTGTAAATCAGTGTGTATGTAGCCCACTGTCTTGGGCCACCGGCATTAACCTTTCATCTCTTGGTTTGAATTTGCCTCTCCTTAACCATTCCTGCATTCGTTCCTGATCTACATGAGGTTTTTACAAAAGTTTTGTATACTTGCAACTATATTTATGCTTTTTCCACATTTCTTGCCTTCTCATCTAGTCCTTCACTTTATATTCTTTCTTTTGTTTTTTTGGCACATTCAGTTGCTGTCTGATTTTTATCTACTTCTGGTTTGATTTCCATTCCTGCTTGACACCGATATGCTTCTGCTAAATTAAGCAGTGAAGTAATCTTAGATTTATTCTCTTCATGTTTCAAAACTTTCATTACATTTGGGTCTTGTAAGGCAGCAGATATGTATAGAGTCTCACAATTGCAGATCTATACGTGCAATCAATTTCTGGGAGGCCCATCCCTCCTTTGAAATGGGGAATATATAATCTAGGTATACACTGATTTTTATAAATCATTTGGTGATCATGAAGTGTCCTTCTTGTTTTCCTATCTAATCTAACCAATACATTTTGGGGAAAGTCAGTCATTCCAAACTGTAAGTTAGGAGAGGAAGAGCAAATTGGTTTATAGTTTGGATTTTGTTCCTAGATGCCAACGCTGTTTTCATAGGTTGATAGGTTCATAGGTAGGTACTAGGCTATCTGCCCAAAGGCATTAATCAGCCTAGCCAGAATGTGTTGGCTTTCACTGCCCCCTTAGATTAGATCCCTGTGCCTCTGTCCAGCAGAGTCATTGAAGTGATCCGTGGGGTAAGCTTTCTGTTTCTCATCCACTTGTCAAGGTTTCACTTGAAGAGGGTTAACGAGGAGTTCTGCTTGATGTAGATTGCAATCTTGTTCCAGAGCATCGGAAATCTCTGGGACAGGAACTATCCCTCCAGCATGTCCTATTTATTGTTGTGGCGAGGATTAGATCCCTAGAGCATGTGGCTTGAGTGGATATGGTTTTCTTTAGGTGGAACAGAGTCAACCAATTCTGGGTTGAACATGGCCTTGTATGTCATGCAGAGATCACCTCTGAGTAGGCAGTATGCAACCAAGTACAGCTGGAGTTTCTTCAGTCGAACTGCATAGTTCATCTGTTTGAGGCCAGTGATCCTCTTGGTGAGGTACTACTATGGTCTTTCCAGCTGTATCAGGTGTCTTGTAAGGTACATCCCAAATGGGGTGTTGTACCCTATGATTGGTCTGATGAGTGATGCATAGAGGGACACAATGACCTCTTTTGATCTGGATGCAATCCCTTTTCTGATTAAGTTGGCCATATAGAAGGATTTTCTAACCACTTTGGCAATGTGATTATCAAAGGATAGGTTACTATCTACTTGGGTCCCCAGATCCCTTATTACATCTTCTGTATTTAGGGGGCTACCACATATGTGGTAGTTTGTGGGTACTTTATTTTTTCCAAAGGGGATGATTATGCACTTTTTGGCATTTAGCTATAGGCCATGGTATCTGTCTCAGTGAGACCCTTTTGGAAGATGTCTGTGTCAGCCAAAGAGTCAATTATAGCCCTAGTTTGCAGTCGTCTACGAACTTGGTCAGCCATAGTCCTCCTGTGCTTGCCTGTACCTCTGAGAAGTATATGCCGAACAGGAGGGGTCCTAGGACTGAGCCCTGGAGCATGCCACTTGTAACCAGTTTAGAGTCAGACCTAGCTCCCTCAACTCTTACCATGTGGGTTCTGTCCATGAGCCAGTTGGCAACCAATCTCATGACACAGGGGTTTATGTTCAGGCTGGTGAGCTTGTCTATAATACCAGAATGGGCAATAGTGTCATAGGCCTTTGTGAAGTCAAGATAGGCTATGTGGACCACCTTTCCCTTGTCTGTAGCCTTGGTAACTGTCTCAAAGAAGTCCACCAGATTTAGGAGGCATGATCTGCCCTTAGCAAAGCCGAATTGGGTAGGATCCGGTGTTTGGAGGTTCCCAATGTCTCTGTTAATGAGATCCATGATGATGCACTCCATCAACTTGCAGGCCAAGCTAGTCAGGCTTATAGGGTGATAGTTCCCAGGGTCTGTTGTGGCTCCGCTTTTGTGGAATAGAATAACTGTTGCTGTGCACCACTCTATGGGCACGTAGCTTGTGGAGAGGCTAAGTTTGAACAATGTGTTTAAGTGAGGGGTTAGTTCATCTTTGAGCTTGTGTAGGATGCATCCTCGGAGACTGTCTGGTTCCATTGATGCTGTGTTTTTGGCTTTGGAGAGGGCTGTTTTAACCTGAGTGTCTGTGATTTCAGGGGCACTACATTCTTCTGATATGGTTATGGGCCCTTTTGGGCGTGAGAGCGGGGTGAAGTTTACACTGAACCTGTCTGCCAGGATGTTGGTGATATTGGTCGGTTCCATGTGTTTTGTGCCATTCTGCACTAACTCCGAGCAGATCTGAGAATTGCTACTTAGATTATTGATGTAGCTAAAGAAAGCCTTGTGGTTATATTTGGAATCCTTGGCAATTTTTCCTACAAAGCTAGCCTTGGATGATTTTATGAAGGATCATAGTTTTTTGCTGATAATGATCAGGGATGCTTCCCTTTTTGGGATTTTACTCTTTTCTGTATTAGTTTTCTCCTTCTATTGTATAGCTTGTTTATGGCAGGGGTCCACCAGACTGGATTACTTTTCTTGGAAGAGTGAGTCTTGGTTTTGCTTGGGAGAGCATGATCCATGCATTCTTGTAGGTGCCCATAGAGAGCATTAGTAAAGGATTTTGCAACTTGGACAGTGTTATCCTTTAGCATGGGGGCTTTCAAACTTTCCACCTTGGTCTTAAGTAATGTGAAGTTTGCTTTTTAAAAGTTTTTCACTGTGGTTTCTTTGACCGGTGGTGGGGGTAGAATGTGGATATCCAGAGTGATTAGTTTATGGTCAGATCTAACCAGCGAGGGGTTGACCTCCAGTGTGGAACACCGGTCCCCAATGTTGGTGATGACCAGGTCAAATATGTTGTCACCTCTGGTGGGGGTATTAACCAGTTGATTCATGGTGTTTGAGTTTATAAATTCTAGGAAATGTTGGGCAAGGGAGTTAGTACTTGAGTAGTTCTCCCAGTTAATGTTTGGGTAATTGAAATCACCCAATATTAGGGTGTTTCCAAGGACCTTTATGTTTCCCAGTGTTTCCAGAAATGTGGAATGGGGGTCTTGAGACATGGTGGGTGATATGTAGCAAGCTACAATTTGAATTGCAATGTTGCCCATTGTTAGTTGCGCATGGATGATCTCTGAAGCATCGTGCTGTGCCACTAACCTGGAGGTGTGGGTATCCTTGATGAATATGGATATGCCCCCGCCTTTTGTATTTCTGTCCAGGTTTTGTGGCCAAAATGTATGGTATGAGTTGTAACCTGGTAGTGCTGGGGTGCTCTCTGGAGCCTTAAACCAGGTTTCTGTTACTGCAGATATACCAATTTTTTCCATACTGAGGAGTGCCTTGAGTTTGTTTATTTTGAGGTTTAGACTTCTGGCATTGAGTAGCATTACCCTCAGTTTTTTGTTACTTGTGCTATTTATGGTGGTGGGTTTTTCTTTTGAGCCTTGCCTAAAAAAGGCACTATGGGGGTGGCAAGAGTCTTGGCCAGTATTCGAAAGCCTAAAAGTGACAGGTGCAAGCTGTCTCTAGCGAAGCAGCGTGGCTTGTCGAGCATGTCATCCCAGGCTGACAGACACTGGATCCCTTTTGTATGACAACAGAAGCTTAGCCAATTCTTGAAATTGATAATTTCTTTCTTTATACCGTAGCATCATTCTTGGTGAGGACAGGATGCTATTCAGGGTCAGGGTCATACCGGCCTGAGCTACATGATCAGAGAGCTCTTCCATCTCTCTTTTCATGTAGTCCAGGGATGTACAGCTCAGGTCATTCACACCATGGACAATGACAGAGTCGTATTTGTACATGTTCTGGAGTGACCTGAGTGCTTGAGTTATGTGGCGGATCTTGGCACCCGACAGGCTGCTAACAGTAACCTTCTCCTTGTTCAGCCTAGTGAGTGGGACGTCAGTGTGCCTGACTATAGAGTCACCTATTACTAGTGTGTTGGTTATGTTATTTTGCCTTAAGGGCTGTGATTGCGTGGTACACTGGTTTTGTGAAGTATGTGTTTCATGGTATGTGTTGGGGGGGTGGAAATTGCTTAGATGTCTTCTTTGGAGGTCTCTGTTGCTTTTGCAGATTTTTATATAGAGCCTCTGAGTATGTTTTCGTGTATTTATGTGTGTGTTTTTGCCGATGCTGGTTTCATAGGTCTATGTGACACTAGTGGTGTGATGCAAGTAATTCCCTTCTCCTCTTGACTGTCTGGATCAGTCTTTGGTTGAGAGAGCTTAGCCTCCAGTTTGGTTGTATAATTGCATCTCTCACTTGTATTAGAGTTTCAGTATTAATAAAAGTCTTCTAAAGTATTTCTTACGAAGTTTTATTCGCATTTGTTCATGTTATATATATATATATATATATATATATATATATATATACTTCCCATATGATTGATCTCGTGTATGCATAAGTACTTCCTATATCATTTCCATGTATGCATATGTACTTCCCAATCATTATTCCCATGTATGGATGCACACTTCCCATATCATTGTTACAATTTATGCATGAACGCTTCAGCTACATTCTGTTTTAGTTGTGCTGTCTAACTTTATATATGAACTATTTGAGTGTATTTTCTTTGTCCCCTTCTCTTTTTTATTTTAATTATACATTCTGTGAAGACTGGTAGAGAAGGGTGAAGACTGCCTGTCTAGTCAAATAGAATTTGATACATAATTCTGGCATTTGTAAATATAAATATAAAATACAGGCTTGTTTCTTAAATGAAAGGAAAACTGTAAAATGCTGAACTTCAGGATTGTAGCAACATTGCCGTCTGCTATAAGGAAAACTAAGTCAAGCATTTTATTTTTCTACTGAAGTTAAAATTATTTCAAATCTATCATTTGATCTGTAGAGCTTGGAGTCAGTATGTCTAGACAAGCACATTGTTTCTATTGTTTTAACGTAAGGAATAATTACTAGAGTGTACATGTGAAATGTCTTTTATTGTTGTAGCTTCCTGCGCAGGTGTTAGCTTGCTAAATAATGTAGCTTGTTGGCCTGGGAACCCTAGGCTAATTGTCAAAATGATGTAATGTGCATACTGGGAAACCTAAGTGTCAAAAATGATGTAATCTGGGAGGGCCCAGCAGAAATGTTTTTTAGTGATTTTAAAAACTATTGCTCAGAGAGAGACTGTAAGGATTTTGATCTTGACTATCCAACTCAGCGTTGCCTTATGCTCTATGTAAGTAAGTTACTTTAGAAGTAAGTTTTCTTGTAACAATAGCTAGGAATTAGAAAAGATTAGACTATTTTCTGTTATGTCAGACCTGTACTATTGAATTATTTTAAGTTTCTGTGTGATCTCTGAACTTTTGAATGGACCTGTGGTGTAATAGTATTGTCATGAGTTTTTAGTATTTATTATTAAATATTTTTAAACCCTTTTCACCTGTGGCTGATTTATGTAGAGATCATTTAAGCTCTACAGTACATTGCATGCTTATAAGTGATCCTGTAATAAGCCCTTCCAATAAGCCTTGATTGCATAAGTTACACTACTATTGGATAATAATATTGCACAGTAGTAATTGGACATCCTTTTAAGGGCCTTTGAGTAGCTGATAATTATTAGCTTATGGTGGCAGGAATTACTACTTTATAGTCTGGGCATAGGGGCACAGCTGAAAAATCTGTGTCAGCCTTTCCCAGTAGTGTCTGTGAAGTTGTATAAATGCTTATCTCAAAGTGAGTGTGTGTATCAGTCACTCGGGCAGGGACATGAAGCACTGGTTGGACAGAGAGGGTACTGGAGGTTAGCTTGCCAGCTAGGATGAGATCTGAACCCTATAGCTGTGCCAGTGGAGAGTCTTATTGGGGACCTGGAGAGCAAGGGAGCAACCAGCCCCAGACTGACTTTAATCTCTGTGTGCTCTTAAGGGAAATTGCACTTTACCATGTGTATTTGTTATCATTTCTCCTATTTCTCCTCTGGTGTTAGTGGTGAGGATTGAGGCTCCTTGATTGATGGGCCAGGACACAGATGTCACACATTCCTTATAGGTTCATAGGGCCCTTACAAGCCTACTCACACACCCCAAACCATTTGGGTTCCAAGTATCATATGCAGGGTATGATAGTAGGCAGGTAGCTAGGAATTTGTTGGGTGGGTGTTAGCTAGGCTAATACTTTTCTCATTGATAGCCTTTGATCATAAGGGATACAAGGGCCGTACTGTGGGGTTGATTAACAATTTCCCATCCAGTTGACAAGGTCTCCTTTGTATAGTAAAAGAAAACACATTACCAAAACCAATAAGCAGTCAGTTTATTCCTCAGACAACAGAACAACTAAGCGCTTTCACCAATGAAAATATATAGGCTTCCTCAGAGTTGTTCTCATGATAATACACTCTCATTTAAATAGTATGACAAAACACAACCTCAGCGAATCACAAGCAGACATTTGACATATCATTAAAACCACCATTAATTTGATTTAAAAACCCAATTTGTTAACTTGAAAATATATGTTGTAATGTTGATTCATTCCAGTCTCATAGATAATAAATAAATATACTATTAAATGTGCAAAATTATTACAAAGAAGTTATATGCAAGAAAAATATGTTGTTGTTGTGTCTTTCGGTTTTCCCGGATAGGGGTTGCCACAGTGGAACTCCAGTCTGCTAATGATTGGCAGTAGATTTTTACATGCAGAGTTGCTGGCCCTGATGCATAACCTTCAATGAAGGTATGCCCATTCATGCATGTCTCCACACAGAAGACGCTCTAGCTGAGAATCGAACAGGACAAAGTCTTACTGTGAGGCAACAATGCTACCGTAGCACCACCACCGCAGGATATGCAAGAAAAATATGTATACAATTAATTTGTATGTTAGATAAATATATATAAATATACCCCCACATTTAAGAAATCATATTGTGTCTAATCTTTAAAAATGGTTTGATGGAAATAAAATAGTTCAAACCCAGGAAACTTGTGGCATTAACCTGCAATTACCACAAGGATTCCTTGGCCTCCAATGCTGCATCAAAATCACCCCACCCTGCTCACTTCCAAATAACCTGTCTATGATGAAAAACACAAACTTGTTGAAATTAAAACACTTGTTGGAATGTAAATAGAGGGTGTTGTGTGTATCCTTGTTTTTTATTGCCCTTGTGTGTTCACTTATTCTGTCCCTTAGTTGTAGGGACGTTTTGCCTCTCTAAAATCCTGGACAAGAGAGACATGTAGCAACCTATACAACTTTTCTAGTGTTGCAATTGCATCTCCCCAGACACTAGACTGATGTTTCGTAACCACTAATAGTAACATACAGTGCGTTGCTCACATATTTGCAAAACTTGCAACTTCCACATTTGTTAATGTATGATTTATACAGATTTTTACTCATTTGTCCCTCCAAAATGATTGTTTCTTCCCCTGCTGTAAACTACTTGGGGTCTTTCCCCTAACAAAGATATCATGTCAGGTTAAAAAAATAGACTCCAACTTGTTTTCAAAATTTCAACAATATCTGAATCACAATCCCCATGTTCCAAAACCATGACATTGGTTTTGCCACTTTCCTTGTTTCCCTTGTGAAAACTCTCACCCAAAGTTAAAATTGGGGCAAAACTTGTTCTTCTCTTAGCTATAGCTTCCTTCTTTATTTTAATCAACAATTTTAAGGGGTAACCCCTATCCAAAAATAACCCAATCAATTTGTACATCTCGTTGTTAAACTTCTCATCGGCACTGGTCAGCCTAGAAACCCTGACCATCTGTCCCTTAACTACACCACATTTTTGAAACTGTGGGTGATTACTACTAAAATGTAACAACGTATTGGAATAGGAGGCTTTCCTAAAAATAGTACTTTGCAATACTCCATTTTCTTGGGACAAGTTGATATCCAAATAATGAATATCATCTTTTTTCCATTCACAGGTGAACTTCAAAAAATCGGTTGTTTCGTTTAAATACCAAACAAAGTCAACTGCTTCACCTTCATTTCCTTTCCACAATATAAGTATATCATCCAGGAATCTGTTGTAGGACAGTATTTGATTGAAATATTTGGAATTGAATATAAATTTCTTCTCCCAATCTAACAATACCAAATTGGCAAAGATGGGAGCACATTTCTCTCCCATCGCTACCCCTACTACTTGATGATAAATTTCACCCTCAAACATCATGAAATTATTTTGTAATACCAAGTCCATAAGGTCTACAATGACTTCCACCAACCTAGAATCAAAGTTGGTTAGGTTCACAATACTGTTTTTAGACATTTCTAACCCTATAACATCTGGGATGACAGAAAACAAGTTGACAATGTCAATGGTTAAAAAACAAAATCTGAAATTTTCAACATTCTTAAATTGAGACATTCTTTTAAGGCAGTGCCAAGAATCCCTCACAGTGTGTTCCACCTCCTCAGTCAACCTCCCTACCTTATGATCTTTCCAGGCTGGCAGGGGTTTTGTTTTAGATCCCCTGGCAGCAACTATTGGTCTAAAAGGGGGCTGGAGGTAGATTTTTTTCGTCTTTGGTATCCAAAGATATTTGGTATTACTGGTTTAGAAACTGAGGAATTCTTTGTCTTTTACCTCAGTTAACCCCTGGAGTACTTCCTTATCTAAAACTATGTCGATCCATGCATAAGCCCTATTGACATCACGCTTGGATACTCTCTCATAGGTTGATTCATCATTCAGTATTTGTACCATTTTACTGACATAGTCTATTTGTCTCATTATCACCACCCCTCCACCTTTGTCGGGGGTCATCATTCTTAAATTTCTATCTCCTGCCAACCCGTATAACAGTTTACTCTCTTCCTTAGATAAATTGTAGTCAAGTGTCTTGTTTACTTTGATCATTTTTCTTTTTTCCTTCTCACAAAATTGCTCAAATAAAACGATGTCAGGGTTGGATGGGGGAATAAACATACTCTTACGATTGAGCACATTTTCAGATTGATTTGATATTCTATCTTGAAAGTACAATTTTAGATTTAGCTTCAGTATTGTGTTTTCTTTTACTTTTTTGCCATTTGACCAGTGTTCTTTTCATTTTCACTCATTTGTATAGTGTCAGGGCTGAACTTTATATTATATGGATGGGGAGCCTAGCCCACAGTGAGGATATTCTTTGGGACACATAGCTCTCTGTCCAGCATTTTCTGTTTATGTAACAAGCGAAGCTCAGATCACTGGATCTGCTGCTTTTGGTGCTGTTTGTTTTTCATACTTGCAACAGATCCATCAGTGAAGGGACTGAGGAAGCACTGTAAGCCAAGCAAAGATCCTCATTCAGCAGCCTGTAGGAGACTGAATCTAGAGAAAGAGCAATCAGTGTAGAACAGGGTATCCATGTCCTGAATTCTCTTGATGAGAAATCTTTGTGTGCATTCCCATTTTTGTTAGTGTCTGGCAAGATACATGCCAAAGGGAGCATTGTATTCATTTATAGGTCTAATAAGGGCTGATTAGAGTGGTACTACAACTTACGTGACCTGGATGCCATACAATTAACCATAAGTTGGGCAACATAGAATGATTTTTCTTATCTTATATACATGTTGGACAAAGGGCAGATTGCTGTCTATGTATATTCTCAGATCCCTTACTACTGGGTCAACTCTTACAGGTGTTTTATCAGTGGAGTAATGAACTTGGATTGACAGTTTTCCAAATTGCATTATAATGCATTTTTTGATATTGAGTTTTAGACCATGGCTTTGGAACCAGTCATTTGTCTGTATTGAACCCAGTTGCCAGATGTTCGTGTCTTGGGGAGATCTATAATAGCTCCAAATTTCCAGTCATCTGTGAACTTGGTGAGCCAGAGATCTTTCATGTTAGCCTGGATATCTGAGAAGTAAAAGTCAAACAGGAATGAGCACAGCACTAACCCTGCGGTACTCCACTTGTGGCTAGTCTCTTTTTGGAGGTGGTCTCACCGACACTGACTTCTTTGGTCTTGTCTGTTAACCAGGGGTTTATGCCTAGCTCAGAGAGCTTGTCAACAATGTCTGAGTGCAGTATTATATTAGTATACCTTCATATGTTCGAAAGCACATTCCCGAATGTGCTTAAACATGAACAGTTTAGCTGAATTCTGTCACGCCAACTTCCCTAAATGTCATAAAAATATCAACTTTTGACATTTACAATCACTCCATCACCAAAACAAGTGCTACCTTGAGCCAAAAAGGGGGAGAGGTTTTGTAATTCGGTGCTTCAGTTTTTGTGATTTTTGAATTTTGTGGTTTACAGTTTGTGGCAGCAGTGTCGAAGATGTGCCCGTAGTACTTATGAAGGTATATCATTATATCAAATGCCTTAGCCAGATCAAGATATGAAGCACAGACTGTTTTACCCTTGTGTATTGCCTTGGTGACCCTCTCAAAAAAGTCTTCCAGGTTAAGTAGACATGACATTCTGTTACAAACCCAAACTGGGATGGGCCCAGTATCAATATTTTGCCAATGTCCTTGTTTATCATTTCCAGTACAATTCATTCCATAGCTTTGCATACTAGGCTTGTTAGACTGATAGGTCTCTAGTTCCCTAGGTTTGTTGATGGTCTACCCTTTTGGAGGTAAATGGCTTTTGCAGTCCTCCACTCACTTTGAATGTAACCTGTTTCAAAACTTTAATTGAAGAGTGCCTTAAATGATCCTGATAAGTTATGTTTCAAACTGTTCAGGAAGCAAGCAGCGATGTTGTTGCAACCTGTGTAGACAGTGACCATGGCTTTAGTGAGTGTTGCTAGCATCAGGCCTCTGCTGATAACTAGGGAAAATATGTTTGAGGGATTTCCCATAGCAGAGATGGGAGGGGATTAAAGTTTGAGCTAAATTTATCAGGCAATAGATTTGCTATGTCACCCTGATCAAGTAGGTGGTACTGTTCATCACCAGGTCAACACACTGTTGTGTGTTACCTCTTAGGTTCCAGACATATCTGATAAAGACCTTCTGATTGTCATTAGCCTGTGAGGCTATCCTGACCTCATAGTTGACTGTCTTGGACTTAATTCTACCTCTTAATTTCTTGTTTAGTTGTATAAGACAGCACTTGACTTTAAGGGAGTTGCTTTTCCTGGTTTTGGTCATGAGTTTTCTTCATTTATTATGTTCACTGCTTAGGAGAAGATACCACTAGTGGGGTATTTTGTGTTTGCTTTGGGTTTATTTCTGGTAAACATGTCTCTATGCAGCCATTCATATGTTTCAGGGTTGGGGGAGCCTTGAGTTTTGACAAACTCTCAGTAGGATGTAGTTTGTCTTTGAATAGTTCCTGTTATTTGTTTAGCTGGCTTTTCTGGGTTAATTTTTACTTTGAGTGAGACATCTGTGATCCAACCTCACTAGTGAATATGTAACAATGTGGGGGGTGCAATGCTCTCCCATATTGGTGAGTACCAGATGCAGTGTGTTTGCTCCTCTGGTTGGAGCATGCACTATCTGTTTGACGGTGTTTATGTTAATAAAGTCCAGGAAGTGTTATGCTTGTGAGAATCAGGAAGAGTACATGTCTCAGTCTATAGAGATGTAATAAAAGTCACCCATGAATAGGGAGTTTGGTTGGATGGTAAGTATCTCTATTAGGTTTAAGTTAGAGTCTGTAAATAAGAGTCATGATACTCTAAGTGGGCATAGATGGTGACCTGTAGCTATCCATGATATGGTGAGGGACCTTATCTATGGTGACTTGCATGTGGATGAGCTCCAGTGTTATCATCCTATTTAACCAACCTGGAGACATGTTTGTTGCTAACATAGATTGAGACACCTCTACATTTGGCCCCAGTCATTGCTGTTTTTGTTCTAAATGTCCTTATTTATTTTTTCACTCCAATTTATGTTCATTACAGATCCAAATTCCTCAGGTGCATCACAATCATGTACCTCCCAAGTTAGGGAACATTCACCTTGTGCTCATCCAGGGATGTCCTCACAGGATCAGCACAATGACACTGGTCTTGTAGGCATCTAGGCATGTGGCATCCTGCCATCCTCAATGAAAGGGGGGCTTTGAATTTTTTTGATGATGAGGTGGAACAGGTAATGAATAGATGGCTTCAGCTAATCAAGGCTTCTCTTCTGAAGAACACTTACTACCCCAGTTGACACCAAACATTGCACCACCACAGGCCCCTGTCCCCTCAACATTGGGGTTTCCACTACAACACTATCTTGCAGCGAAAATATTTGAGGCCTTGTGGACTAGGGACTGCTGTTAGGTACCACTCTTCATCACCACTTCCTTCCCATTTCAGTTCTTCTACACCCTTCTACCTACTTCCCACCCATACTACCCTGTTACAAAAACAAAACTGAAAAAATAGGGAAGGGCTATCCCCTGACAAAAATGTAGTAGCCTTCTTCTCCCACCTCCTCAGTACAATCCTCTTGATATGTTCTTGTTGTGTCACCCTCTTCATTGCGTCTCCACTTATACAATCTTTTCTGGTCCCCCTTTCCACTCATTTATGAAATCATTAAAGTGTCCACAAAACAATACCTGCAAATAAAACATAATACACCATTTTATTATAATAAAATATTAATAATAAAAGCTGCACTGCCCACCACTTGACTTAAGTCATTCAAGCTTAACTGCGCCGCATTTGTCACAATACCTGAGTGTCATATGAAGCCAATGGCTTTCACTTATTTCTTCACATATACTTAATGCTTATATTAAGGTACTTTATGCTTTTTCCAAAAGTAGGCATGTTTATCAAAATATCATTGCATTTCCTTATCGCAAATAACCTGTGTTAGGTTAATTTGTATATACATGTATCAGCACTCTTCATGCATAACTGCTACACAGTTATGAAATCCTGAACTAACAGTACCGGCACTTGTCTTTAGATAGTGAAGTCTGGTTTACTTTCATGAGCGTATTATCAAAGAGTAATATGCCACTATGCATTTATTTATTTATTTGTTTGATAACAGTCTGCATGAACTGATCAAAAAATCCTAAGCAGAAACAATGTTGGCCAAAAGCACATACAGCACAAAAATGAGCATATATAAAATAAAGTTTTAAAACATACACAGCACTGGTATTAAAGATGATAAGGCTGAAAAGCATATGATACAGTGTCATAGGCTCATAGGTTCATAGGTAGGTACTAGGCTATTGGCCCAAGGGCCTAAGTAAGCCTAGCAAACAAGGTTCCCTGGCTTATGCCACCCAAGAAAGTTAATTTCCTGTGCCCCTGTTGAGCAGAGCCACAGAAGTGATCCCTCGGGTGTATTTCCTATTTCCCATCCACTCATCAAGATTTTTCTTGAACAGTGCTAATGAGGAACTTTGCTTGACATAGATGGGTAGCTTGTTCCAGAGTATGGAAAGTCTCTGGGACAGGGATCTATCCCTCCAGCATGTCCTGTTTATTGTGGTGAAACAAATCTAAAGGATGTGATACAGACATGGTTAAAGGACAATAAGCAGAAATGATTGTGTCTAGATATATCTAGTTGTATCTGCAAAATGGAAAGCAAGACAGATAAACAGATGCTATCAAATAGCAGATAACAAGAGGAAACCGAGAAGAATGACATGGTGTTGTTACTATATTTTCAAAAAAGGCAAGTGATTAAAATTTATCCCACAGGTCATTGCTGCATACATAAGCCACTGTGCTGTACTGCTGTTATTTTCAGTGGAATTTTACATATTTCCCATAATGCATTGACTAAAGGAGTTTTGCAACATTGCAGGCAGAGTTACAGCAAACTGCTCATATGAAAATGAGCTAAACTATGTCAAGTCACTCTCTTCCCACCATTTGACCTTTAACTCAAAAATACTTTATCCATTAAATTGTGAATTGTGCTATGCATTTCATATGGTGATATCAGCTTGCATTGAGCAACATTTCTGTCATGAATTTGTATGCAGAACTGCTTAACTGTAAAACACAGTGCACCAGCTTTCATTTGCAGGATTTGTGAAAAAGTGTAAAAGATATTCTGAATGAAAATTATTCAGCAAATGGACTTAAGGCACTTTGTGTGGGAAGGTAGGGAAAACCACCATGTGCTTTTTCTGTTTATCAGAGGAATAAGATGAAGAAGGGGAGAAAGAAAAGAGAACTTATGTCAAAGAAATGCAAGGAGAAAACAATTTTCATTGCTGAAACACGGCTGTGTGTTTCATTATTAAAAATACATATTGACTAGGCTACTTCTGATCAAGGAGGGAAGTAAGGAATAGAAATAAATATCAGACTGCGATAAAGGAGGAAGCATCCCACATTTACACATTAAAGAATGTTTATTAAAACAGAGTATGATATGAAGAAGGCAAGTAAGTCGCAGAAAGCTGTAAGAAGGAAGAAGTACGGCAGGGTGTCATAGCTCCATTTGAGAACAAAGAGTGATCAAAAGGCAGCAAGATGGTAAATTAAAGCGAGAAACTGACATGAATCTGAAGTGAGGCCCGTATGGGATAAAAACAAAAAGATAAGTAGCAGTATATAGCCAAAGGACCAAGTATGTTTGAATGGAGTAATTTATCTCCTATGAAATAACAAATACATGCTCTAAACAAGAAATGGTTGACTGGGTAGCTTAATTTATTTTAATTTTTTTTTATTGTTTATTTTCAGGATCAAATAGATGACCAACAGGAACCTATCAACAGGCAGATGTAGAATTAAAAAGACAATTTTATGTGTGTTTTGTGTGTGATCTTGATCTACTATGAAAGTGAGCTAGAGTGAGATAGAGTGCAATGGTGAAATAAATAAATATTTATATGAAACAATTGTCTGGGTGCAGATAGGCAGCCTGGGTGAATAGATAAACCAATCGATCAGTCATAGCACAATCTGAATTTGAATGAAATAACATAGAGTGTGGGTGATCTGTCTTTGTGAGGCAGGATAGAGTGAAGGCTCAGCTTTTCCATGTTCATTTTTTTGGCCACTGATTTTATATCATTAGTGTTTGTTAGTTAAACAAGACATTCCTGTTGCTCTTTGTAATTGGCATGTACACCGATGTCTGAGCAGATTTTTGTAAGCATATCCACTGTTCTTTATCCCTAGAAAGAGTCACTGGTATCCATTCAGTACTACGTGGTAGACAGTGTACCATTATGTTACATATTATGAAATGTTACCAACACAAGCAGTGCACAGCAGACAATAGCTCTCTTGCTCCTTTGTGACATATTATGAGATGGGTATGCAGTATAGGCATAGTCAACCAGTCTCTTGTGATGCATTATTGTGAGGGAAGGATGCTGATGGCATGGCACTAATGCAATGTGCAAAGCATATACATTGTATTACTGGCAAGGATATGGATATCACTTTAATAATGCATGGTATGCCAGAGTGATACAATTTTTTCAATTTATTTATCTGAGCCAGTCATGCAGCTTTAGTACTGCTTGACAGAGCCTCAGCACCTTTTTATGTTTGCTGTATTTTGAGGCAGCCATTGACATGGAATTAGCAGTGCATGGTAGTCAATGAACGCATGTTTCCTGGCACTGTATTACTAAACAAGATCACTGTCTTTTGTCAGCATCAGTTCCATAGTACATGGTGGTAGTAATCCAAAGGGAAAATGTTCTCAATAGTTATTCGGGTTACCGATAGTGTAACTATAGTAACCATAGGTAACAATCTTTTTAAAGTGCATGGTGCTTTACTCTAAGTCACCAACATTATACAATTAGAACATGGTAATCAAGGATGCTATTCTACTTTGTTTCACTATGGTGCACAATCACAGCTGTTTTTTTAACCCATACATTACTATTTATTAAAAACCCAGCCACTGGGGATGCACAAGGCAGTGCATTTCTTTGTGCCGGTCCCAAGCCCGGATAAATGGGGAGGGTTGCGTCAGGAAGGGCATTCGGCGTAAAACTTCACCAAAACATTTCATGCAGTCACCAAGAAAAATATTTATACCAGATTGGTTGAGGCCCGGGTTAATAACGACCGCCACCAGTACTGTTAGCCTACAGGGTGCTGGCGGAAATTGGGCTACTGTTGGCCAAAGGAGGAGAAGAGGCAGAAGACATGGCTGAAGGCAGGAGGAGAGGAGAAAGGCTAGGACTGTGGTAGTGAGGGTCAGAACTTTTAATGTTGGCAGTATGACTGGTATAGGGAGAGAGCTAGCTGACATGATGAACAGAAGGAAGGTTGGTATATTGTGCGTGCAAGAGACCAGATGGAAGGGGAGTAAGGCTAGGTGTATCGGAGGTGTGTTCAAATTGTTTTATCATGGTGTGGATGGGAGGAGAAATGGTGTAGGAGTTATCCTGAAGGAACAGTATGCTGAGAGTGTTTTGGAGGTGAAAAGAGTGTCAGATAGAGTGATGTTTATGAAGCTGGAAATTGATGGTGTAATGATGAATGTTGTTAGTGCATATGCTCCACAAGTTGGGTGTGCAATGGATGAGAAAGAAAAATTTTGGAGTGAATTGGATGAAGTGGTGATGACTGTACCCAAGGGTGAGAGAGTGGTGATTGGAGCAGATTTCAATGGGCATGTTGGTGAAGGAAACAGAGGGGATGAGGAAGTGATGGGTAGGTATGGTGTTAAACAAAGGAATGCAGAAGGTCAGATGGTAGTGGATTTTGCGAAAAGGATGGACATGGCTGTGGTGAATACATATTTTAACAAGAGGGAGGAGCATAGGGTGACATACAAGAGTGGAGGAAGATGCACACAGGTGGATTATATCTTATGTAGGAGGGCCAGTTTGAAGGAGATTGGAGACTGTAAAGTGGTGACTGGAGAAAGTGTTGTTAGGCAGCATAGGATAGTGGTTTGTAGGATGATGTTGGTTATCAAGAAGAAGAGGAGGAGGAGTGTGAGGGCAGCTCCAAGAATCAAGTGGTGGAAATTGAAAAAGGGTAATTGTAAGGTGGAGTTCAGGGATGAGTTAAGCCAGGCACAGGGTGGCAGTGAAGAGTTACCAAATAGTTGGGTAACTACAGCAGAGCTAGTAAGGGAGACAGCTAGAAAGGTGCTTGGTATCACATCTGGACAGAGGAAGGACGACAAGGAGACATAGTGGTGGAATGAGGAAGTACAGGAGTGTATACAGAGAAAGAGGTTGGCAAAGATGAAGTGGGATTGTCAGAGAGATGAAGAAAGTAGACAGGAGTATAAGGAGATGAAGTGCATGGCAAAGAAAGAGGTGGCGAAGGCTAAGGATAAGGCATATGAAGAGTTGTATGAAAGGTTGGACACTAAGGAGGGAGAAAAGGACCTGTACTGATTGGCTAGACAGAGGGACCGAGCTAGGAAAGATGTGCAGCAGGTAAAGGTGATAAAGGATAATGAGAGAAACATACTCACAAGTGAGGAGAGTGTGTTGAGGAGATGGAAAGAGTACTTTGAAGGGTTGATGAATGAAGAGAATGAGAGGGAGAGAAGGTTGAATGATGTAGGGATAGTAAATCATGAAGTACAATAGATTAGCAAGGAGGAAGTAAGGATAGCTATGAAGAGAATGAAGAATGGAAAGGCTGTTGGCCCAGATGACATACCTGTGGAAGCATGGAGGTGTTTAGGTGAAATGGCAGTGGAGTTTTTAACCAGATTGTTTAATGAAATCTTGGAAAGTGAGAGGATGCATGAGGAATGGAGAAAAAGTGTTTTGGTACCGATTTTTAAGAATAAGGGTGATGTGCAGAGCTATAGTAACTACAGAGGGATAAAACTGATCAGTCACAGCATGACTTTATGGGAAAGGGTAGTGGAAGCAAGGTTAAGAAGGGACGTGTTGATTAGTGATCAGCAGTATGGTTTCATGCCAGGAAAGAGCACTACAGATGTGATCTTTGCTCTGAGAGTATTAATGGAGAAGTACAGAGAATGTTGGAAGGAATTGCATTGTGTTTTTGTAGACTTAGAGAAAGCATATGACAGGGTGCCTAGAGAGGAGTTGTGGTATTGTATGAGGAAGTCAGGAGTGTCAGAAAAGTATGTAAGAGTGGTACAGGATATGTACGAGGGTAGTGTGACAGCGGTGAAGTCTGCGGTGGGAGTGATGGATGCGTTTAAGGTGGAGGTGGGGTTACATCAAGGATCAGCTCTGAGCCCTTTCTTATTTGCAATGGTGATGGACAGGTTGAGAGACGAGATCAGACAGGAGTCCCCATGGACTATGATGTTTGCAGATGACATTGTGATCTGTAGTGAGAGTAGGGAACAGGTGGAGGAGACCCTGGAGAGATGGAGATATGCTCTAGAGAGAAGAGGAATGAAGGTCAGCAGGACTAAGACAGAATATATGTGTGTGAATGAGAGGGAGGATAGAGGAATGGTGAGGATGCAAGGAGTTGAGGTGGCGAAGGTGGATAAGTTTAAATACTTGGGGTCAATAGTTCAGAGTAACGGTGAGTGTGGAAGAGAGGTGAAGAAGAGAGTACAGGCAGGATGGAGTGGGTGGAGAAGAGTGTCAGGAGTGATTTGTCACAGACGAGTACCTGTAAGAGTGAAAGGGAAGGTCTACAAGAGGGTAATGAGACCAGCTATGTTATATGGGTTGGAGACAGTGGCATTGACAAAAAGGTAGGAGTTTGAGTTGGATGTGGCAGAATTAAAGATGTTAAGATTTGCACTGGGTGTGACAAGGGTGGACAGGATTAGGAATGAGTATATTAGAGGGTCAGCCCATGTTGGAAGGTGTGGAGACAAAGCCTTAGAAGCACAATTACATTGGTATGGTCATGTGCTGAGGAGGGATGCTGAGTATATTGGGAAAAAGATGCTAAGGATGAAGCTACCAGGTAACAAGAAAAGAGGAAGGCCTAAGATATGGTTTATGGATGTGATGAGAGAAGACATGCAGGTGGTTGGTGTGACAGAGCAAGATGTAGAGGACAGGAAGAAATGGAAACAGGAGATCTGCTGTGGTGACCCCTAACGGGAACAGCCAAAAGAAGATGATGATGACATTACTATTAATTAATATGTGATGGACAGAGGTATAGTCTAACACTCTGCACTACTGGCTGGATTGTATGGGGGCACGTAATCTTAACAACACATGGCAAACTTGTACGGTTGACATGGGCTATGAACAATACTTGATACATTCAAATAAACTTTACTATGATGAGCTGACAAGAAGAGTTATTACCACTGAATTCTCATATTTTACCTATTTTATATTCCTTTCAACACATTGAATTTCAGTGCTACCTTAACAGCAGTAAATGAAACTTGGCCAAAATTGTTTGATTTATAACACACACAATTCTATCATTCTTCCATCAGCTAAATCAATCTAGCACAAGAACATAATTGGTTTCACACAATGCAATCAGCTAATAGCTACAGATAAAACAGTCTCTTTGAAAGGGGATGTCAACAGTTAATAAGTCATTAGTTTTCATACTTTGCCCTATAGAAACAAATAAAACAAGAACCACAAGCTGATGAAAAAGAATAATGCAATTGCTGATTATTTTTATTAAGATAATGATGATTATTATGATTATTATAATTATTATTAGTATAATGCTTCTTCTTTTGGATTTTTCCCGGTTAGTGGTCACCACAGCGGATCATCTGTCCCCTCATGATTGGCAGTGGAGTTTTATAGTGTCAAGTTGCCAGCCTGGTGCCCAACCTTCCACAGAAGGCACACCTAGGGCCAATTTAGAGTGCCCAATCCACCTACTGCATGTATTTGGGATGTGGGAGGAAACTGGAGCACCCAGAGGAAACCCACACGGCCACAGGGAAGACATGCAGACTCTGCACAGAAGGCACCCCAGCCAAGAATTGAACTGGAAAACCTCTTGCTGTGAGGTGGCAATGCTAACCGCTGCACCACTGTGGCCGCCCTTATTATTAGTACTACTATTATTAGTATAATGCTATTTATTGAAATTGGCTTTGTGGCTGTCTCTATCTGTAGTTCTGTCATGCTCTTCCTATTGGCAGTTGCAGACTCCTCAATGCACTGAGCTGTCCAGGGTGTTGAAGTACTGTGTATTGTGTATTATACAATGACCCCCCCCCCCATTAATATTCCAAAACGCGCACGCTGATTGGTCAGCATGCATGTTGTGAATCAGACTTATACTAATGGAAAAAGGTCTGGTTGCCATTAGTATAAGTCTTTTTTTTTTTTTGGACAGCAATGGAGAACAGAAGAATTCTGCTGCTGTTATCTCGCTATGTTAAATGACTTTAACATAGCTAGATATCTTAAAAAAAAGCAATGGAGATCTTCCTTTCTCCATTGCTTTTTTTTTTAAAGATATCTCGCTATGTTAAACTCTTTTAACATAGCGAAACAGCTTTAAAAAAAAGCAAGGAGATCTTCCTTTCTCCGTTGCTTCCACACACACAGTTCTGATGTACTGCATAACCATACGCATGCCATGCGCAGTACATCAGAACTGCTACAGAATACTGGACAGCTGCAGAAGGGCACCAAGGAGGCATTATACAATGCCATTATTGAAGAAAAGTAAGTATTTTTTTTTCTTAATGTCATTGTATAATAGCAATAACCCACTTCTGGGTGTGGGTAATGCTGGATTTACCCACGGTTGTCTTTGCTTGGCCACTTAGGTTTCACCCTCGTGACCAAAACACACCAACCATGGGTAAATCCAGCATTACCCATACCCAGGCGTTATTGCTTAAATATATAGAATCATTGTTCTATTTTAGTTTTGAACAGACTTGAGGAGCTGTCCAGGGTGCTGAGCTACTGCATATTGTGTAATTGTATAAAATACAGAATTACTGTTGTATTTTACTTAAAAACAAAAAAAGTAACAAATAAAAATATAAATAAAAAAATATTTTTTAATAAAGAATACATTTTATTCATTTGCTCTAAAAAGTAAAATAGTAATGAAGAACAGTGAAAACTTTCCCAAAGGAACAAAGACAACCTGATTTGAGAAAAGCATTTGAGGTTGGTTTTGTTGATTCCTGCTACTTCTTTTGGTCCCTCATTGCCAAAATAAGGAAAACCAACTTTGAATGCTTTTCTGAAATCAGACTGTCTGTGCTTCTTTTGCAAAGTTTTCACTCTTCTTCCTTATTTTTTTCACTTTTTACAGCGACTGAATAAAAAGCATTCTTTATTTTTTTTATATTTTTATTTAAAACAATTACAATTTGACAGGGTATTTTCAAAATGAAATATACATGCAGGTATACACATGTCCAGGAGAGTAAAAATCAAATGGTTTAAACATAGTTGTTGCTTTGAGAAACAATAGCTATCAGGTATCTAGTGCTACCACTACCATTAGCTGAGGATTTCCTGTAAACTATCTAACACAGTAGCTTTTAAGAGAAATTAGTAGTTGTAGAAGGCCCCACAGTCAGTGAATTCTAAACTAAAGATCTCAGTCCAAAAAAAACATTTCAAGTATTTTGAAATTAGAAGAATATATTAGTACTTGCAAAATCAAGGGGTAATTTGAAATAACAGAAGTGGAAGATGCATGTGTGTGTGTGTGTGTGTGTGTGTGTGTGTGTGTGTATCTATATATATATATATATATATATATATATATATATATATATATATATATATATATATATACATATATAGGTATCCAAATATATAGATATTGATATAAAATACATTTATTTAAGACATATTCAGAAATTCAAGGTTCTTTTCTTGTTGTCTCTTTCAGAAATCAGATCAGGGCATCCTATTTGCAGTCTCACTCAGTTGTACAGGAATTAGTTGTTCATCAAGTTTGTGTTAGGCTTTGAAAGAAACAAAAAGGAAAAAGACAGAGATTTGCTATGTGTGTATCAGCAATACATTTGTTCCAAAGGTCAATTACATTTTGCAAAACCAACTGCATAATATTTATACATGTTTACACATTTTACATGCATCAACATTTACTGGAAAGAAAATTATAGGGTTTCTGCTATTTTTTTGGGGGGGAAATAATTTACATTATAAACATCTTGCTTTTCATCTTTTGCATTTCTCCCTTTTTCTTGACTGCAAGACAAGAAGTTCAGGAGTTAAATGTATATTATGCAATTCCACTTCATTATTCCTTGTATGTGAAAACTATTTTTGTTTTAGGTAGCGATGTAAGACCCTTTTGCCTTTTCTACTTGTAATCCCTTTTCCTTGATAGATAGCTTTGCCCTTGTGACTGGCTGCTGAATCAGTCTGTTTACATGGTTATCTGCCAGAAGAATACACCTCGGCTTAACATTCAGCATGTTCCCAGATTCTTGTACTGCTGCTCACACTCTATGATCCATGAATTCCCTTATAACCAAGTGCAATGTTTTGTTTCCCTCAGAAGACATTGGATATGGCAGCACTTCCCCATCCCCAGTGATGTCTGACTGTCTACTGTAAGATGCTTTCCTTACTACTACTGCATACCCACTGCAAATACTAATTACCAGCACGTGTCTATCATTGTAGGACCTCATAGTGTTAACAAGGCAGAGTTTGTTTGTGCCTCCTGCCTGGCTTTTCCACCACAAAATGAATAAAACTCACCTTCCTCCCACGAATGAAGGGACCCTCCAATACTGCCTGCAGCTTATCCTGTTGAAAAGGCATAAGCACTATTAACTTCCGTCTCACTGAATATTCACAAGCTGTAGCTGTAGTATCAAGATAACTCACCACTACAGCCTCTGTTAATTCCCTTCCAAGGCTTTTATTCCTCACCCTGTCTTTTTGAGAATTTGGATTGTGTATGCTCCATTGAGCAGCACATTAAATTTTAACATCAAGACTATGGAGTTAAGGGGAGCCAATGGCTGTTTCCTATGCTTGTGGAACCTGATGTGATAGTACATATTATTCTTGTGAGTTCAATTATAATCATGTTTAGTGTTATACATCCCCTTATTGTTTGTAGTATTCTGCTACCTACTCAGACGTCACCTCTTTAGCTGAGGCACATGTCCTATCTAGCAACCAAATTTCCATATGCTACGGCAAAGTAATGAGTACACTTATTTACAAACTTATTATTGGGTATGTAATATTAAGCAGAGGCTTCAAAACTTTCACTTTTATTCAGTCATTTTGCAGCACCATAGCAGCCACAACAACCATTTTTTTTTTCCTTTATCATAAGCCCCCACCAAGAATTCAGAAATATTAATCTGAGATCCATTCACCTACTCAGTAACATAACTACTTATTTTTGTACTGAACTGCTAACATTGGCATCTACCTTTCCTTCATTTAGGGTTTTCCTTTTTCTATAAGCTTCAGGTATGAGCTAAAATATTACAAAAGAACATTGGTCTCTTTATTATAGTCAAGACAGTCAGGGTGAGTTATCTTGATTTTTTCATGCACAGATTTACTCAAAAGCAGAAGGGTTAGAGGCTAACCTATTGCCAGTGGTCTATTTGGTGATAATTGCACATATTCAAAAGTCCAAGTAAAAAGGATCAAATCATCTCCCTTGTTCTACTTTGAACACAATTTAGTAATAGCCTGGGGACTTAGGACTGTGTTTGTAATACTGGTACTCATGTGCACTTGACAAATGGTGAATATGCCTTTGCATACTACCACTGCTTAATTCACATTTTAATTAAACTAATTAATTAAAAGTCTATTTTAATTACACTACAAAAATTAAACATTATGTGGTACAATGATTGTATAAACTTTATGCTTTTTAGGGACTGTTTAAGTTTGTAGATTAAATGTGGTTTTAAATGTTTTAAATGTATTAAGTACACACTGCTGCTACACATTATTTTCCTTGTTGTTATTGGTTACAGATTAATTGCTGATTGTATAAAGATGGTGGCTTGGAGGGGATATTTTATCTGAAGAAATTGTGGGACGAAAACATAAATTTGAGCTTGTCAGCATTTATCTTGGATGTCTGTTCGTGTATTTATTAAAGTCTGTTGAGTGCTACTACCGGTTTGGAACCTTTGTGTTTTTCTCCTGTTATTGGTTTACTGCAAGCACTTTCCGCTTTTTTACTTTGTTTTTTGTTTGCTTTTGGAATGGATTTCCAACCGGGAACCTCACTCGACAGCTTAAACAAGGGGACTGAAGTTGGTGAGCTTCGGAAGCTCATAGGACAGTTAACTCAACTGATGGGACTTCTCACACCCATCAGCCAATCAATGGTGTCATTGGCCTTGTCACTACCTTTGCCTGGTAACCAGGAAGCCAGAAGCCGTTTAGCTTTGAATGAAGGAATGGCCAAAAGCGAGTGTGGAGGAAATAATGCTGTATCTGGTAGAAATACAGCGGAAAGAGTGAGTTTGTATGGGTTTCCAAGGATTTCGTTTGAAAATGAGGGAGACGGGCTTTCTGTGGGAAGGTGGCATGTCAATCAAGGACTTGCTGATGTTCAAGCTGGAATGGACATTACAGCTATGTTGCCAGGTACTAAATGGCAATTAAAAGATGTGCTTAATGCTAAATTTGATTTTGAATTGAAAACACCACTTGTAAATTCAAATGGCACCTATGCAAGTATGTTGTTGGATTTGGACTATTTACTGTATAAATATAAAATGTTAGAGATGGATAATGCTTATTTAAACCATTGCCTGCATCTCAATATAGTACCTAAGGGGCTTAGGGTTTGAAAATATCCCAGCAATATAAATGATGGTACTGAGTTTCACCAGGAATTGATTTTGGTATTTGAAAGATGTAGTTTTGACATAATGAAGGCTATTATAAAAAATAATGAGCAACAAATTGAAAAACTGTATGCTATGGTGGAGCGGGTAAATAACAATATTACAAATGATTTAATGTTTACCATTGACAAAGAGAAATTGAAATATCATGATTTATTGAAGAAAATTGAGAATAAATGTGCTGAGGTTCAGGATAGAAAAGTTAAAATGATTGGGAGAGACTTGAATGGATATAAGGCACGCACACATTATCCTAAGCCTAAAAATTGGAGTAGAAATTACTATAATAATGATGAAAATAACAAAGGTTGGGGAAAGAGGGAAAATGAGGATTTTGGATCAAATGGAAATGGCCATGACCCTTCAGAATTCCCCCCTCTCCGTAGGTCTGAAAGGCTAATGCATAAAGATCCTGGGAACTATGGTTCAAAAAACTGCCAAGGGAGGAGGTGGGGGCCGCAGGCAAGGCAACAACAAGCCTGGAATTAACTGATACTGTTATTATAGAAGGTTGTAAATATTCGTATAAAGGGTTTAACATTTTTAATTATTTAAGTGTGACAGTGACTAAACCTTTTTTTGAGTTGTTTTCAAAAAGTTTTAGCTTTGTTCCTAGAGTGAAAGCTGACACTTTTAAACTATTGATTGACGTAAAGCTCTTTGTTAGGAAAAATAATTTGGAGTTGTTCTTTAATGGGAATAAAAAAATTAATGCTAATGAAAGCAAGTTGGTAAGAAGAAGCACTTTCAACCCACCCTTACACACACAGTTACGGAATTTTGAATTGGCACTAGAAAACGGGTTGAGGAAAACTTTGAAACACCACAATGTGCAGTCCAACATGACCCCTGCAGAAAGAGAAATTTTAAACAAAGTAAGTAGTAATAGAAATTTGAGGGTCATGAAACTTGACAAAGGAGGGGGGTGTGGTGTTAATGGACTATGTTACTTATGAAGGTAAAATGTTGAACATTTTAAGTGATTCAAATAAATATGCTAGAAGATCAATCAAAGAAATGAATATAGTTTACAAAAAATATATATGTAGTTTTGAATGACTTATTGATTGATGGATTATTAGACATGGAAATGTATAATTTTTTGCATGTTGTAAAGCCTAAAGTACCATCAATATTTGGTATTCCAAAGATACATAAAGACATTGGTGACCCCCCTCTAAGGCCTATAGTTTCAGCAGAAGGATCAGTAACAGCCTCATTGGCAAAATACGTGGATAAAAAGATGAAAAAATTAGTTATAGACAATGCCAACATACTTAAGGATTCATGGGACCTTTTGAGGAAATTGGACAGCACACTCTATACAGAAAAAGTAGGTTTTACAACTCTGGATGTCATAGGCTTGTTTACCTGTATACCACATGATACAGGGTTAGGTTGGTTTGAAGAAATGTTAGTTGGATACAAAGAAATTACCTTCAATGAATTAAGAACAGTTTTAGTCTTGATGGAATTAGTTTTAAAGAATAACTTTATTTTTTTCGAGGGAGAATACTACAAGCAGCTAAGTGGTGTGGCAATGGGTGCACACTGTGCCCCCACTTATGCAAATATTATAATGGCATACTGGGAAAACAAGTATATTTTAAATTCTGATTATAGAAGTTTTTGGAATTTGTATGGTAGGTTTTTAGATGATTTATGTTTTTTATGGGTTGATAATGAAAATACATTTGAAAGTTTTGTAGAATATATTAATGAGACTACCACATTTTTTTAAATTTACACATACATTTTGTTTTGATCAATTGAACTATTTGGATATTAACATACAAAAGTTAAATGGTGGTTTCACATCCAAAATATTTCGTAAGGATACCTTTTCAAATTCTCACTTACACTACACAAGCACCCATCCACCCCACCAAAAGAAGGGGGTTATAAAGGGCCAACTTGTGCGGGTGAGTAGAATGACCTCTGATGATGGGGTTTTCTACAATGAACGTGACTATTTAAAAGGGTTGTTTGTTGATAGGGGTTATCCTTTAGAACTTTTTGATCAAATGTATAAAGAAGTATTGGTAGGAAGAAAGGGTAGATTTGCCCCCATATTAGGGAAACAAGAAGTGGTTAACTTGGAGAGAAACTTGGAAGAAGTAAACAAAAATACGAATGACAATTACAGTTCAGGCATTGTGATTACATATGATGGTGAGGCTGGACTGGTTAGAAAAACAATAGACAAAGAAAGGAAAAATTTTGCAAAAGTATCAGATTTGAAACATATTTTTGAAAATGAGTTGAGATCCACATACCGGAGGGAGAACAACATTAAAGGCTTGTTAGAAAGGGGTGTTTATGGACGTACTTTAGAAAGAAGTATGAGGAACAAAAAAGGTGTGTTTAAATGTGGGAGCTATAACTATTGCTCCCACTTGTTGACAGGGGATGTTTTGTTCTTAAAGGCAAGAAATAAGAAGATTACTTTAAACACATTTGTTAACTGTAATATGAAGGGTATTATTTATGTGGCCTTATGCAAGGCCTGTGACTCATTTTATGTGAGTAAAAGTGAGAGAAAGCTTAAACAAAGACTGTATGAACATCTCTATGATATAAAGACGAAACAGGAAAATAATGCCCTGTATAGGCACACTTGTGTGTTTAAAGATGCAGAATTTAGTTTTTTTTTTTGTCCTTGAGACAGTACACATTGATCCTAGAGCTGGATTGTGGGAAACAAGAGTGGAATACTGGGAATTCTACTGGCAAATAATGTTAGAAGCTTGTAGACACCCAGGTCTAAATGACATGATTTCACTCACCCCAGTGTTAAAACTCAGATCTGCCAAATTATAGAACTAGGATCACCTATATAAAATGCAAATAAATGTTATATTGGTTTATTAAGGTATGTTTTAAAGTATCCATGAACTGTAATAAACTATTATTTTATGGGTGAAAAAACACATCTAATATTTGGATTATGTTTCATGATTGACCACTAGAGGGGGATGTGAGCTTTTAGAAAAAAAAACATTTTTATGGTATTTATGTTATTTATATTATATGTGTTTTTAAACTAATTAATTAAAAGTGTATTTTAATTACACTACAAAAATTAAACATTATGTGGTACAGTGATTGTATAAACTTTATGCTTTTTAGGGACTGTTTAAGTTTGTAGATTAAATGTGGTTTTAAATGTTTTAAATGTATTAAGTACACACTGCTGCTACACATTATTTCCCTTGTTGTTATTGGTTACAGATTAATTGCTGATTGTATAAAGGTGGTGGCTTGGAGGGGATATTTTATCTGAAGAAGTTGTGGGACGAAAACGTAAATTTGAGCTTGTCAGCGTTTATCTTGGATGTCTGTTCGTGTATTTATTAAAGTCTGTTGAGTGCTACTACCGGTTTGGAACTTTTGTGCTTTTTTCCTGTTATTAGTCTGGGATTCAGCCGTCACTCACCGCTCTAAAGACATGAAGAAATTCCTTGCACAGAGAAGAATAGATCAAATAATGATTCCCGCAGGAATGACTGCCTATCTCCAGACTCTTGATATTGCAATAAACAAGCCATTCAAGGACCATTTGTGCATGGAACTCAATGATTACATTGAAAATAGAATGGAGAGAAATCAGCATGGAAACTGTGTGAAGCCTAGCCGGCAAGAGGTCATGACTTGGGTGAAAAATTCATGGGATAAAATCACTGACAGCTGTGTCGCCAATGCACTACGAGCAGGCTACTTGGACAAGCAGTGCTCATTTAAACAGAGCTCTGTTGTTAGGCATGACAGATTGGGGCAAATGGTTCTACAGGAAATGGAGTTGCAAGAAATTCAGGCCAGAATTTGGAGGTTGTGGACTTATGACAATGTTCCAGAAGAAGATAACATGACTGTATTTGAATAACTTTTCCGTTATCGGGGCAACAGAATGGATTGCTTCTGCTTTCAGTTTTATTCCCCCTCCTCCAATACACATGTATTAAGATTTTTCTGCACTTTCTGTTAAGCATGAAATATTGCACTGTGAAAGCCAAGGTGTAGATATTCTGAAGTTGAAATGTTTGTTGCACTGTTTATGTAGAATTCTCACACAACTGTTAACATATTACTTAGAACTGTTGCCCAATAATAGAAAACTACCAAATAAATGTCAATTTATATACATGAATAAATGTCGATTTTTGTTTATGAATGAATGTCGATTTGTGTACATGAATAAACGTTGATTTTTGTACATGAATAAATGAATAAATGTAGATTGTTGTACAGGGGGAGGTAAATAAGGCATCCCCTGATAATAAGCCCTAATGTGTATTTCAGCAGGGAAAGAGTTTTTCAGGGAAATATGGTAATATATGTCAATATGGTTTGTTTTTATTTATCTAAATTTATAATTGCCTATAGGTTTACTATTAAAATATCGGAAATTTAAAACAAAAACAATACTTAACAGTGAACTAATTTGCCAAAAGTACACATTACCTAATGGCCCTAATGTCAAAAAACAGCTGTTAATGCCAAAAATGTCGAACACAACATTTTACGGTACTTACAGCAATTCCACCCTTGCCGTAACTCCCTAACTAGTACACCTAACATCCCGTTTATGCAGGGGGGCAAGTACAGTACATTCACAAATATAATGTTCGATTATGTAGCTTGTACACAAATGAACTATTCGAAAATCTGTAGCTCGAATAGTTCATAGACGTACAATGCTAGGTTGATATTTTAATAGTAAACCTTGCCTATGTCATAAGTGATAATTTAATGAAGACATTTCTTGTTTAAAAAAAAATGAATTGATCTTGTTATGGGGAATATGATTGCTCACACTGGAACAGATATAAGGGGACTTGAGGATTGACTGGGTCCATATGGTTGGGGCAGAAGGGATAGAAGTTCTGTTTGTCAAATTGCTTAAGAGTGACCAACACATGATTTACCAAGAGAGAGACCACCTCAAGATTACCTAAAATACTGATCAAAACGAAACTCAGAAAGATTCTCACCTGGTAATAAAAAAAAATGAGTTTCATCAGAGATTGCAAAATCATACCTAGTAAAACAATTGGCCTCGTCATAAACCACTGAGGATCACATTCATCTGTAAGCAGTTGTCAGATAAGGCTCTATGGTCAATATAGACTAAGCTAAAGATCTGGAATTTCACTGCAATGAAACCACAGAAGTTCAAGGAAATAGATGGATTGGGAAAAAAATGTCAGTGTCTGAAAACAACATAATGGAAGATGATAGAACAAATATGCATCAGATACAGACATAATATGCCCCATTGAAGTCTGATTTGGGCATCACTGTACTGCAGTGATCTGAAGTCACAATGACAAAAGTATGAATATTGTCTTACCTCACAAAAGAGCTCCCAGTGATAGTCTATAGGCATATGAGTTCAACTCTGAGCCAACCCCTTTCATACTGGTGATGGACTGCATCAGCAAATAGGTAGTTGGGGGATAAATCAATAAAGCTGATGCATGTAGATGATGTGGAACTACAAGAAAACTCTGAACAGGAGCTGTCATAAATAGTAGGGACTGTAATTCAAAACAGGTTCATAGGTTCATAGGTAGGTACTAGGCTATCTGCACAAAGGCATTTATAAGCCTAGCCAGAATGTGTTGGCTTTTGCCGCCCCCTTAGATTAGTTCCGTGTGCCTCTGTCCAGCAGAGCCACTGAAGTGATCCCCGGGGTAAACTTTCTGTTTCCCATCCACTCATCAAGGTTTCTCTTGAAGAGTGTTAGTAAGGATCTCTGCTGCCTAATGTAGATTGGAATCTTCTTCCAAAGCATGGGAAGTCTCTGGGACAGGAATCTATCCCTCCAGCACATCCTATGTATTGTTGTGGTGAGGTTTAGATCCCTAGAGCAAGTGGCTTGAGGGGATATGGTTTTCTTTAGGTGGAAAATGTCCATCAATTCTGGGTTGGACATGGCCTTGTATGTCAAGCAGAGATCACCTCTGAGTAGGCGGTATGCAACCCAGTACAGCTGGAGTTTCTTCAGTTGAGCTGCATAGGGCATCTGTTTGAGGCCAATGATCCTCTTGGTGAGGTACTTCTGTGGTCTTTCCAGCTGTTGCAGGTGTCTTGTAAGGTACATCTCAAATGGGGCATTGTACTCTATGATGGGTCTGATGAGTGATGAGTAGAGGGACACAATGACCTCTTTTGATCTGGATGCGAACTCTTTGTTGATTAGGTGGGCCACATAGAAATATTTTCTAACCACTTTAGCAATGTGATTATCAAAGGAGATATTACTATATACTTGGATCACCAGATCCCTTATTATATCTTCTGTATTTAGGGGACTACCACCTATGTGGTAGTTTGTGGGTACTTTGTTTTTTCCAAAGGGGATAACTATGCACTTTTTGGCATTTAGCTTGAGGCCATGATTTTGACACCAGGTATCTATCTCAGTGAGACCCTTTTCGAGGATGTCTGTGTCAGCCAGAGAGTCAATTATAGCCCCTAGTTTGCAGTCGTCTGCGAACTTTGTCAGCCATAGTCCTCCTGTGCTTACCTGTACCTCTGAGAAGTACATGCCAAACAGGAGGGGTCCTAGGATTGAGCCCTGGGGAACACCATTTGTAACCGGGTTAGAGTCAGAACTAGGTTCAGCAACTCTCACCATGTGAGTTCTGTCTGTGAGCCAGTTCGCAACCCATCTTGTGACAGGGGTTTATGTTCAGGCTGGTGAGCTTGTCTGTAATATTAGAATGGGAATTGTGTCAAAGGCCTTTGCAAGGTCTAGGTAGGCTGTGTGTACCACCTTTCCCTCATCTATACCTTGGTAACTGTCTCAAAGAAGTCCACGAGGTTTAGGAGCATGATCTGCCCTTAACAAAGCTGAACTGGGTAGGGTCCAGTGTTTGGAGGTTCCAAATGTCTCTGTTAATGAGTTCCATGATGATGCATTCCATAGCCTTGTGGATCAAGCTAGTCAGGCTTATAGTGCGATAGTTCCCGGGGTCTGTTGTGGCTCCACCTCTGTAGAGTGGAATAACCTTTGTTGTGTGCCACTCTATGGGTAAGTAGCCTGTGGAGAGGCTGAGTTTGAACAGTGTGTTTAGGTGTGTTCATCTTTGAGCTCATGTAGGACGCAGCCTGGGATGCCGTCCGGTCCCATCTATGCTATGTTTTTGGCTTTGGAGAGGGCTGTTTTAACCTGAGTGTCTGTGATTTCAGGGGCTCTACATTCTTCTGGTATGGTCATGGGCCCTTTTGGTGGTGGGAGGGGGATGACGTTTGCACCGAACCTGTCTGCCAGGATGTTGGCGATATCAGTGGTTTCAGTGTATTTTTTCTGCACTAACTCCGAGCAGAGCTGAGCATTGCCACTTAGATTCTTGACATACCTAAAGAATGCCTTGTGGTTATCTTTGGAATCCTTAGCAATTTTTCTTTCAAAGCTATCCCTGGATGATTTTATGAGGGATTATAGTTTCTTGATGATACTGATCACGGATGTCTTCTCTTCTTGGGATTTTGCTCTTTTCTGTACTAGTTTCCTCCTACTGTTGTATAGCTTGTTTATGGCAGGGGTCCACCAGAATGTTTTTTTTTCTTGGAGGAGTGAGTCTTGGTTTTGCTTGGGATAGCATGATCCATGCATTCTTGTAGGTGCCCATAGAATGCATTAGTAAAGGATTTTGCAGCTTGGACAGCGTTATCCTTTAGCTTGGGGGCTTTGAAGCTTTCCACCTCAGTCTTAAGTAACGTGAAGTTTGCTTTTGAAAAGTTTTTCACAGTGGTTTCCTTGACCAGGGGTGGGGGCGGAATGTGAATATCCAGAGTGATTTGTTTATGGTCAGATCTAACCAGTGAGGGGGTTGACCTCTGGTGTGGAACACCGATCGCCCATTTTGATGATGACCAGATCCAATATGTTGTCACCTCTGGTGGGAGTGTTGACCAGTTGATCCAGGGTGTTTGAGTTTATAAATTCTAGGAAATGTTGGGCAAGGGAGTTAGTACTTGAGTAGTTCTCCCAGTTAATGTTTGGGTAATTAAAATCACCCAATATTAGGGTGTTTTGTAGGACCTTTATGTTTCCCAATGTTTCCAGAAATGCAGAATGGGAGTCCTGTGATATGGTGGGTTATCTGTAGCAAGCTACAATTTGAATTGCAGTTTTGCCTGTTGTTAGTTGCACGTGGATGATCTCTGAAGCATCGTGCTGTGCCACTAACCTGGAGGTGTGGGTATCCTTGATGAATATGGATACGTCCTCGCCTTTTGTATTTCGGTCCAGGTTCTGTGGCCAAAATGTATGGTATGAGTTGTAGCCTGGTAGTGGTGGGGTGCTCTCTGGAGCCTTAACCCAGATTTCTGTTACTGCACATATATCGATTTTCTCCATACTGAGGAGTGCCTCGACTGTGTGCATTTTGAGGTTTAGACTTCTGGCATTGAGTAGCATTACCCTCAGTTTTTGTTACTTGTGCTATTTATGGTGGTGGGTTTGTCTTTTTAGCCTTGCCTAAAAAAGGCACTATGGGGGTTGCAAGAGCCTTGGCCAGTATTTGAAAGCCTAACAGTAACAGGAAACATTAAAATCACCCAATATTAGGGTGTTTTGTAGGACCTTTATGTTTCCCAATGTTTCCAGAAATGCAGAATGGGAGTCCTGTGATATGGTGGGTTATCTGTAGCAAGCTACAATTTGAATTGCAGTTTTGCCTGTTGTTAGTTGCACGTGGATGATCTCTGAAGCATCGTGCTGTGCCACTAACCTGGAGGTGTGGGTATCCTTGATGAATATGGATACGTCCTCGCCTTTTGTATTTTGGTCCAGGTTCTGTGGCCAAAATGTATGGTATGAGTTGTAGCCTGGTAGTGGTGGGGTGCTCTCTGGAGCCTTAACCCAGATTTCTGTTACTGCACATATATCGATTTTCTCCATACTGAGGAGTGCCTCGACTGTGTGCATTTTGAGGTTTAGACTTCTGGCATTGAGTAGCATTACCCTCAGTTTTTGTTACTTGTGCTATTTATGGCGGTGGGTTTGTCTTTTTAGCCTTGCCTAAAAAAGGCACTATGGGGGTGGCAAGAGCCTTGGCCAGTATTTGAAAGCCTAACAGTAACAGGTGCAAGCCATCTCTAACAAAGCAGTGTGGCTTGTCGAGCATGTCATCCCAGGTGGACAGACACTTGATCGCCTTTGAATAACACCAGAAACTTAGCCGATTGTTGAAATTGATAATTTTTTATTTTTACCGTGGTATCATTCTTGATGAGGGCAAGATGCTACTCAAGGTCAGGGTCATACTGGCCTGTGCTACATGATCAGAGAGCTCTTCCATTTATCTTTTCATGTAGTCCAGGGAGGTACGGCTCAGGTCATTCACACCAACATGGACAATGACAGAGTCATATTTGTACTTGTTCTGGACTGACCTGAGTGCTTGTGTTATGTGGCGGATCCTGGCACCTGACAGGCAGCTAACAGTAACCTTCTTCTTGTTCGGCCTAGTGAGTGGGACGTTAGTGTGCCTGACTATAGCGACACCTATTACAGGTGTGTTGGGTATGTTATTTTCCCTTAAGGGCTGTGTTTGTGTGGCACACTAGTTTTGTGAAGTATGTGTTTCATGGTTTGTGTTGGGGGGTGGAGGTTTCTTGGATGTCTGCTTTGGAGGTCTCTGTTGCTTTTGTAGATTTTTTTTTAGAGCCTCCGAGTATGTTTTCGTGTATTTGTGTGTGTTTTTGCCGGTGCTGGTTTAATGGGTCTATGTGAGACTGGTGGTGTGATCCAAGTACTTCTCTTCTCCTCTTGACTGTCTGATCCAGTCTTGGGTTGCGAGAACGTAGCCTCAAGTTTGGCTGTATAATTGCATCTCTCGCATATATTAGTGTTTGGTTGTAGGAGGAGAGGGTTGTCTGTGTACATAAGGCAGTTGTAACATTGCCTCAAAATGCCCAGATTCACCATTTGGACTGGAGAGTACACCTGAAACTGCCCTTTGGACATGCCTGGATAGGTACAGTGAACTGTTTTACTGATTGGCCTACGATATAAGACTGATTACAGGTAAGACAGCACTCATTATAGTAAATTTGGAAATTAGAAGAAGCTTAAAACCTAGACAGAAGGGAAAGAGTGAAACAGGCTCACAGCTTCAAGAATGAAAGAGCTGTAGGCGATGAGATAAGAAGTCTGAATTAGGATATCAAATCTAGAATTTGGGTTTCTGCAGCAAAGTTGCAAGGTTAGTCGGTGACAGTAGAATGCCAAAGAAATTTTGAAATGTAAGGTGCACAAAATGGTACAGCCAGCGCTTCTGTATGGCAGAGAAAGCTGGAAAGTGAAGACAAAACAGGTGAGGAAGCTTGAGGTTATAGAGATGAAGTCCTTTGGGTGAGAGGCATGAAGCATACTATAGAACAAATGAAAAAAATAAAAACATCAAAAAAGAATCCAAAGTAGAAAACCTTTTAGAGGTCAAAGCAAACATGTTTACATTGCATGATAATGTGCACTAAAAGCAGAAAATGACTTAGTACAAACAAATCTGAGAGAGAAAACAGGCAAGAGGAAGCAAGGAATTCCAGCCAAGAAATGAATGGATTACATGAGGGAAGGCTTAAGAAATGTGAGCATAGCTGTCAAAAAATGTAGTAGAACACTTCTGAATAGAGAGAAGTGGCATCATTTAACACAACATCCTAACTCTGTGTAAAAAGGAAAAAAAGGGGGAGGTGAATGATGAAGATGAGTAGGATTCCACAAAATTTATATCTCTGAATATTCACTTTGTGGCTGGAAGATTATATGCACTTAGTGAAAAAGCTACTTTACAGACTAAATTGTTCCAGTTTATACTATTCCTCTGTTTCTACAAATTACTATAATCTGAATCAATGTCATAATTAATTGGTGATAGTCATGAGTACTGTCTTGTGATCTTCATTGATGATTAGACTAACATGATTAGTCTTAAGAGTTTGCAGAAAATTCATACTGCTATCTTGAATTATGACCATCTACCATGTCAAAATATGTTTAATCTGAATAGCTATAGGGCATTGCTATAAACACTGTCTTCCCAGGATTTACCTACCTTGATCTTGGCCTAATTCCTTCTTAAACTTAACTAAGATAGTTTTGCATAGACTGACAAACACACGCACTCACACACACACACACACACACACACACACACACACACACACACACACACACACACACACACACACACACACACACACACACACACACACACACACACACACGCACAGACACACATATTTCCAATTATTTCTTTCAGACATGGATGTCACCTTCTCACCTTAATGATAAAACATTGCCACCAACTAGCACAGTCAAACTCACCACCGTGAATGTCCAGTCTTAAATTATTCCTATCTTTGGCAGGGTCCTTATGATCAAGAAATATGTGTAATCCAAGGCACACAGGACCCAAACTTAAATATTACAATTAAATTACAATAGTGAAAATTTCAATAAAAACATACAATAAACATACAATAAACCAGATAACATCAAGAATAAAATTTAAATTTTAGATATACAGTTCAGTTATATTAAAACACCATTTTCAACCTAAAACAGTTTAAATGATTTGTATTAAATACAACAATGTGTAAAAGTATGCACATTATAGTATATATTGAATTTTTCACTATTGTAAAATACTGGTAAAGATTAATGTTATTGATTGTAACAAGCATGCTTTATACTAACCAAGGCATTTCAAAAAGTATGGTTAGTTGTTGTATCACTTTTAAGGTAGCTTAATTGATTCATTAGGTTTGCAGCTTAATTAATGGGTGGAGTTTTAACTGGATTACCTTCACTACTTAAAAAGTTTTTGTACTGGATAGTCTTGTTTGCCTTGAAAAAACCTGGTAATTACCGGGTGAAAGCGCTTGGCTGATTTTTGTTCTTGCTGTTTGGCCGACTTACTGTGGCTGTTCGCACTTTTAACATTAAACAGGATTTTACACGCTATTGCTGGCTGTTTGAATATTTTTAAGTTCGGGTCCTGTGTGCCTTGAATTACACATATTTCTTGGTTGTATTTCTTCTTATTGGAGGGTCCTTATGATGCCTAATGTATGTTGTCCTGAAGAATTACTTGAAGCTTTTTATATAGCTCCACATAATTCACTTTTATTAGTCACCCCACCTGGAGTACGTTTTATGAGCGGATGATAGCCTGAATAATCTGAGTTGTTTTTCCACTCAGACTTCTTTTGCATGATTAGTTTGAGCTCACCACTAATTTTTCTCAGTGAAGTTGGCCTCATTGGAGACCATGTTTTTTTTCACTATAAGTTAAAAAGTGTATGTTGCACTTCCTGAGAGTCTTCAGCTTGAACGTGTGAGTTTCAAGACATTGTCTAGTAGGATTTAATTTCCCTGATTTCAGATATGCAGGCTGTCACTTTCAGTCTTGTTCCTTGACCAGATAAATTGGGATTACCTATACTGATGTGCTTATTAAAGTAGTTTGCTAAGTTGTCATCACTTTATTAAGTACTGGGATTTATCTAGCTCAAAAAAGAGACCTTGGGTACCTCAGTGCTGAAAAAGGCATGCTCTGAGTTTCATTCAAATGTCTCAATGTGTGTGTGTGTGTGTGTGTGTGTGTGTGTGTGTGTGTGTGTGTGTGTGTGTGTGTGTGTGTGTGTGTGTGTGTGTGTATGTGTGGTTTGGGACAAACCAGGCAGTCAATGGAGTCAGCGTTTTGTGTATATATATATATATATATATATATATATATATATATATATATATATATATATATATATATATATATAGGGTCTTATCTGTGAGAGAGTCGGCAGTCAAATGAGGTGAGACCACCTCTACCAAGAGACTAGTCACCAGTGGAGTACCCCAGGGCTCTGTGTTGAGCCTGCTCCTGTTTGTTCCTGTTTATCTACTTCTCAGTAGTCAAGGCTAATGTCAAAGGCCTTTGGCTCACTAAGTTAGAAGATGACTATGAATTGGGAGCTATTGGAACCCCCCCCCCCCACAAACACACACATCACCAACATCCTACAAGGAGGTCCAACATAAAAAAATAACTAGTGTGAAAGCCACAGATTAAAATTCAATCCAAAGAAATGCATTGCAGTGCCATTGGGAAATGACAACTCAAGCTAATTATTTCATAAATAAAACATCCTTATATATTGACCTGATAGTTAAGGAGCTTTGAAAATATGTAGATAGTAATCTGGCATTCAACCAACACTTAGCCAAATAGTTAGAAAACCATTCTATGATGCCCAACTCATAAGCAAGGGTATGGCACCTAGGTCAAAGTAAGTAGAAGTACCACTCTACTCACCCCTTATCAAATCCATCAATGAGTGCAATGCTCCCTTTGGCATGTACGTAGCCAGGCACTTACAACAACTGGAATGTCCTCAAAGTTTCCACACCGGGAAAATCAAATGTATGAATACTCTGTCCTATACAGATCAACTTAAGGTCCTATGTCTATACAGGTTAATGAGAGGCAACCTTTGCCTACCATATAAGACATCCTCAGATCCAGCTCTGATGGATGTCATTTACATCTGCCAGACAAACAGACTCAGAAACACTAGATCCAGGGATCTGAGCTTTGTCTGCAACATAAACTGAACTTGTTTGAGGGACTGATATGTGTCCATGCACTATGGAATAATTTCCCATCTACTTAAACCAGAGATCATGCCTGACCCTATTCAATAGAAACCTGAATCATTGGATGGGAAATTGTAAATTCACTACTGGTCTGACGCCCATGTTACTGATGGATAGAGTTCAACAGTAAGTAAATGAATTCTCAACTAACATAGCCTGCCATAAACCTTACCTACCTCTTTACTGACATACTCCACCATATAGGCATCAAAGGAACTCTGGGGAAAATGGGTTGGGTTGCATGGCTAGGCTTGTAAAGACCCTGGTGGCTGTCAGCCAGAAGTATAGCCAGGCAAGGTGAGAGGGGCAACAGCCCAGGGTGCAAAGTGTTGGGGGGGCATGATCAGCCAATCATGATTGCTCTTTAGTATTTGGAGTCAAACCTGAGTGCTATAGTGCTCTGTGTGGGATCTAAACTGCAGCAACTTCTTGCTACATTCTAGAAAATTGTGCAATAGTTTCAAATAACCTGAGTGCTGTAGAGCTCTGTGCAGGCAGGTATAACCTTTAGTGACTGTTTACTACAGTTGTAGAAAACAGTTTTCTACAGTTTAAAAGAAGAAATGCTTGTTCTTATAAAATATGTTAAAGCAGGGCTGGGAGGACTGCTCTCTGTAATGTCAACCAACAGCTCTCACTCACACACACACACACACACACACACACACACACACACACACACACACACACACACACACACACACACACACACACACACACACACACACACACACACACACACACACACACACAGACAGTGAGAATAGAACCCCTACCTATCTCAGTACACAGACTACAGAAAACAGTATTTTACGCAAGTGTCACAGCTCAAGTCCAACTCGGAGTGTCTCAGACAACACTTTATAGCTGATGACATCAGCAGTGTCTGTTGAGGAGAAAATAGTGTCCCACATGCTGGTGTAAAATGTTCTGTGTAGTGTCAAGCAACTCCTCACATGCACACACCGTTGACTGCAGTGAGAACAGAACCCCTAGCACTGTAAGTGAACAGACTACAAAATGCAGTACTTTATACAAAAGTGCCACAGCACAAGTCTGAGTTTTATATGGCTGCAGGTCAACTTATAGTGAGTAACCACTGCAGCCTGTCTACAGTGTCAAACCCCCTGGTAAGATCTGACTACAAAGTGGTCACTTTCAAAGTCATCATCTCCCCCTCCCCCAAGCTACAGTCAAACAAAAAAAACTTCTTCTAAGCTGATTACAACCTTCTGAGGGAAGATATAAACAGCTTCACAGCTCCCTCTCTCTCCAAAGGAACAGGCACATATGTCCAAACCTACACCAAAGCACTATATGATCATTTCCATAGCTGCATGGAAAAAGGACTACCCAAAAGGATAAAATCCGCCTCCTCAATGAAGAGTAAACATGTCTGGTGGACATCTGCAATAAATAAACACTATAATAATAAAAAAAAATATGCTCTCCAGGATCAAGAAGGAGCAGGTGCCTAATTGGAAGTGATCTCTCCTTAGCCTGAACAAACAAATAAGAACACTAGTGAAATCCTCCAAAGGAAACTTCGAGTCCGAACTGGCCACATTTAATAAAGACATTCATAAGGCCTTCTTCTGCAGTCTCAAAGGAAGAGCCCAGATTTGCTCAGAACTAGTTGTCAAGGACAACAAATACATAAATACCATAGATAATGCCAAACTGCTGGCAGACAGGATCAGTGAAAACTTCAACACTCTAGTCCCCCATCAGTAAATCAGGACATCCCCAGCACCTGCCCCCTTCCCTTATCTCTAGGGAGAAAGTCATCAATGCCCTCTCAAATGCAAAAGATACAGCCTCCATGGGACCAGATAACATCCCAAGCTGCATCTGACATGAACTCAGCCAGAAACTTGCAGCACTATTAGACATCCTATTCAGCCAAAGCCTGAGTACTGGGTTTGTCCCAGCCAAGTGGATGACAGCCACTGTCATCCCTTTGCACAAAGGTGGAGCATCCACCGATCCAGGAAATTATAGATCCATCAAACTAACTAGCCTGATCTGCAAGGCCATGGAGCAGATTATCATAGATCTCAATAAAAAAGATATTGGCAACCTCTAAACAGTCAATCCCAAACAGTTTGGTTTAGTCAAGGGGAGGTCATACCTATTAAATTTAGTCAACTTCTTTGAGACAGTCAGCAAAGCCGTGGACGAGGGGGAAAATGGTGCACACTGCCTACCCTGACCTGGCCAAAGCCTATGATACTATTCCCCACTCAGGTATAATAGATAAACTGGCTCACTGATAGAACCCACCTAGTCAAAATAGGGGAAGCTACTTCAAGCAGTAGACATGTAATGAGCAGTGTACCCCAGGAATCGTCTTGGTGCCTTTGTTGTTTGGGATATACTTTTCTGAGGTGCAGGCTAAAACCAGTGAGTTATGGCTGACCAGGTTTGCAGATGACTGCAAGCTTGCCTCTGTCATCAATTCCCTTGGTGATGTGGACATCCTCCAAGAGGGTCTCATGCAAACAAATGACTAGTGTCATAAACATGGCCTCAAACTTAATGCCAAAAAATACATCATCATCCCCTTTGGGGAAAGCTTACTTCATGGCCCGAGTCTATATTAGAAGCATGAAAAGACAAAACCACAAACGTTCACATGAGCAAATGTGCTGGTAATCGAAATTGTGATTGTGGGGTCATGTTACAGTGAGGAGTGGGATATTTGCCCTTTCCTCACTGTAGTGCGACCTCGGAGTTAGAATAGTTAGCAGGGGGGTGCAGCCCCCCAAAATAGCAAGTTCGATTACCGGCATTTTCGCTCATGTGAGAGATCACGGTTTAGTCATTTTGTGCTTATAATATAGACCCCCATGGCCCACCTCATTAGCTACATCAAGCAGAGCTCATCATTAGCACTCTACAAGATAAACCTTGATAAGTGGATGGGTGATAGGAAATTCACCCCTGGGATCATGTCTGGGGCTGTGCTCGATAGAGGGGCAGGAATTTAATACTACATGGGTGGTGAAAGCCAATACACTGTTGGCTAGGCTTACTTTGGCCCTCGGGCCAATAGCCTAGCACATACCTATGAACCTATGAGAGTGATGTCCCCACACATTATCTCATTAATAACAAGGTCCTAAGCATGCAATTAGATGTGAGAAACCTGAAAACCCAGGTTGATAGCAATTTGACTTTTGAGCACCATATTACCTCTGTTGCATGGTAAGCTAACTCCATGGCCCACCTCATTAGTAATGGTATTTCATCCAGGGACAAGTTGGTCATAACATCCTTGCATTCTTCCCTTATAAGATCCATTATTGAGTACAATGCCCTTTTTGGCATGTACCTCACAAGGCACATGAAGCAACTAGAAAGACCACAGAGGTTACCACCCAGGAGAATCCATGGTTTCAAACATCTATCCTACAGAGATATGCTAAAGGTCCTCTCCCTCTACTCAGTCTCATACAGACTCCTCAGAGGTGACCTCTGTCTTGGATACAAAGCAATCTCAGACCCCACCTTGATGAGACTGTGGAATATCCACAAGTCAAGCTCCACATGAGTAACCCACACTCACGACCTCAACCTGGTCTGTGACATCACTAGGACTTTTTGGGGGGACAGATTTGTGTCCCAGAGACTCTACCTTCTGTGAAATATACTCCTTTGCCACGTCAAGCAGGATATGCGATGTATTGCTAATGCCTACCAGTTAGTATTGATTCTATGAAATACACCTGCTGCGTAACTGACTCTGGGGAAGTATGTGTTAATGCATTGATATGTTCCTTTTTTGTCCCAGTTTGTATTGGGTTCATAGACAGGTGAATCTGATATTTTAAAATACTTTTCCTTACAGAGTGATAATGTAATAACATGAATTGTTTATATGAGATGTGTGGCTGCATTTTGCCACTACTCACCATCACTGTGTATTGATGCATGATGCGTACCACCTCACAAACATGGAGCCCAAAAAGTGAAGGGATCCATTGCTTTTTCTAGCACGTGTGTGTTGTGTGCGATTTTATTTTTTGACCTGATTAAAGGTGTTAGAATGGGTTATATAGGAAAGTGGTGAAATGGAGAACAAGCAGGGAGAAGAACAAAGTCTGACAGTTAGTACTGAGTCTCTGGAATAAACCTAGTACTTAACTGACTCTGTAGCAACACATGTTAATGCAGTGATACATTCCTTTTGGGGCTAGATGGTACTGGGTTTAAATACAACCATATGCAATACTTTTAACTATTTTTGCATTACTGTTGGTGCACATTGGTGTGAGATGTGTACTATCACACAATAATGCATGAAAGAAAAGAAATGTAGAAGGTAGGAATGTGGTGAAATGGGGAGCAAGCAGGGGGAAGAACAAAGGGAAATTAGGACAGGACTGTACAGGAGGGAGGTAGGAAATAACCATAGCTATCTATTTCTTTAATAGTGTAAAGTGAAACTGAATTTGGATTGTCACCTCCAGAGAGAGGGGTGACCACAACACAATCCTGTTGTATAGCCAATTGGACTGAATCAAGTCTGTCAAGAAGACATGCGTGTGAAATGGAGAGCTATGTATGGGATGATTTATTTATTTATTTATTTATTTATTTTTGTGGAACAGGTGCCAGAGAGGAATGTTGGGTAAGGGACGTAGAAATGTTTGGATGAGGTAAGCTGGGTAGGTGAGGAAGCAATTGCAGACAGATAAGACAAACAAGACAAGAGACTGGGATGGTGATAGGCACAGAAGGTTGTGGGACACTGTGATTGGGGTGAGGGTGGTGACATCACAAACCCATTGTTGTCAAGCTGAGTGACTGTGAGAATTGAGTTCTCACCCACTGCTCTGTCATCACTGTCACCTCGCTCCACCACTGGCTGAAGTGGCTGATGTCTGTGTCTCCTCATCCTGGTATTATGTAATATGAAGGAAAGCAGCCTCTCCAGCCAGGTAGGCATACACCAATACTATGGTCCACAGCCCTACACACTATCCCTGGCAATTTAGCGTGGGAAGTAAAATCACCACTTCTGCCACTGCTCCCAGAGGGTACCAATGGACTAGCTTTCAGGGTAGGATTACCAGAAGGGGCAGCTAGTGCAGAGGCAGCAGAGGCAGTGTTGCTAGTTTGGTTCCTAGACATGATAGGCAACAGTGCTGGAGCCAGTGGAGAAGGCAGGCAGATCTTGTGGGACAAGCCAACCTTGCTGTGCTGTGGAGCATTTCTCAATGTGATACACATGGATGACATGGACATGTTTTGATGAATCATATTAAAAGAAATAAATAAAAATAACAAAATTTAAAAAAGAGAGAAGATAAGGTTTGGGGTGAGAGAAAAAAGAGGTAAGATTAGTACCTTCATATGTGACATAAAATATATTGATGAATGCATCCAGTTTCTCTTTTTGACTCTCTGGGTTTTGTCTGTCCAGTTTGCTGGAAGTGGCGCATCATGCAAACAGTACCCCCCCCCCAAAAAAAAAAAAAGAAAAAAAAAGAAAAAAGGGAAAGGTCCTTGAAATGAGGAAAATCAATTTATGACATAAACACTAGAAAATATTAGTATACATGAAATATTTCTACATAGTTCAGGATTAGAACTATCACTCCAAATGCACCTTCAGAACACAGGATGGATGCCTTATCACTCTTTGCCACACAAACAGCTTTGCAGCAAAGAACTTAATTCAAAATGCACACAAAAAATACTGCAATAGCATCTACACTGATATCAAACCATACAAGTGTTATTTGTACATTTATTAGTTTTGGATGTAGTGCACCTAGTGATCTCACAATCTGTCATGATTACTGCTGGCAAATATACAGTTTCTGTGTTTGTTGGCCATTCTTCATTTATCTGATCAGTAATCTGAGACATGCAGTGTTTAAGCCATTCTATATCATTGGCCTTAAAATGTGTGGAGATATTAAGTGGAAATATCATATGCATTTGCCAACAAATGAAGGGCAGGTTGAATGTTAAGGAATGCCACCTGTGGCTTGTGTGCTGTTTAATTACATTTCCAGCCTTACAACTAACACTTTGTAGATCTAATCTGACACACCTAGTTGAAGTAAGGCAGCCTGCAGTGCTGTTGTGTTTTCCTTCTCCCAACCAGTAATCATTCACAGTTACAATCCATTAGAAACAAACAATGAAGGAGTGCCTGTGCTATGTTTACATCTCCTATATGGATCCAGTTATTGGGGATTCAGCAATTCTAATGAGTTAATAACTCATTTGCATATTCACCATGCTAATAGCCCTGATTCTACACCATACTAAAAGGCAGCCATGTAGCCAGGCAAACTGATGGTGAAGAGGGCTGTATATGTATGGAAAACTTCAAAAAACCCTTTTCTTCAGGATATATTTGTACATACTGCATATGCTGGAATACATTTAAGAGAATTCTGAAGCAAAGGCTTTTACAGTTTTATCTGTATGCATTAGTTAGAAGTATACTGATGACATGGGCATGTTTGTCAAGCGATTTCAGAGGTATACATGATTGCCTGTTCATGAAAATGGCATGTTGTGTGATAAATATGTACTAAAGTTTCAGGGACAGGTCCATTTGTAGCACTTTTAGCATTCCAAAATGGTTTGTTAGCAAAATGGGTTATTTGCCTGTTGTTTTCAGTGTAGGGAGCAAAGCTAAATTACTGTTATGGCACAATAAAATATGGACTGTTCTTTCTCGAGGGGAGCAAAGGTGAGGTACTGTTGCAGCACAAACAAGGATGGATTGTTGTTTAGGGGGAGCAGAGGTGAGTTATTCGTATGGCACAAAAAAGAATGGGCAGTTCTTTTGAGGAAGATGAGTTACTGTTATGGCATAACAAGGATATGTTGCTCTTGTTATTCTCCTTGTTTTACATCCTGCCTGTTCTTAGTATTTCACATCTCTAAATTGTTTTATGTTTCTTCGGTGGGTAATACTGATTGGCTGCCTTTTCTGTTTTATCTGGAAACAGTTATTTTGCAGTTATGTGATACTCATGTGTATCATCCTTCTGTTGTATTTTAGGACACCTACAAGTATGCCACTCAGGCATGTCAATCCATGGAGATCCCCTTCACTGATGTTGAGCACCAAGTGATTGTAGATTGCTTTAGGTAGCATGGTGCTTTTCTGCTGGAAAGGGGATGTGGAGAAATGGCACATAGGATGAAAATTTGGCAACATATACTTGCTGATCTGATTGCTGTGGGTGGCCACAGCAAGACATGCAAGCAGGTGTACCAAATGGCCATTGACATGATCACATCTGCAAGGAGGAGAGCAGGTACAGTTGCCTGGGACAGATTGTTGCCAGTTGTGGGCCTGCTAGGGAACCACCTCAATCCCCAGTGAAGAGTTCTTAGCCAATATTAAAGATCCTGACACCTACCAGCAGAGTGCAGTACATGTCTTTGATGTCAGAGCAACAGTTTCTGAGACAGCAAGTACATCCCTGGATGATATTCCAGGTAGGCTTTGTTGAATACTTTTGTATAGTAAAACCATTAGAATCAATAAGTTAATTCTGTGTCACATGTCTTTTTTTGGGGGGGATTGAGGATTGCTACAGTTATAATCTTGGGTTAGAGTTGTCAGTCACATTCCTGTTGAAATTATAGTTAATGGACATATAAAGAGGTAAATGTATTATCCCGTGTGTTACTGTTAATTGTGATGATGTTGCCCTTACCTCTTGCTTAGCTTCTTCCAGGACCGTCTGGACTACAAAAGAGTATCTCATCTGCAGATGGTAAGGCAAACAATTTTATGCCAGTACTGCAAAGCAATTTAAAGAAATATTGTAATGTGTGATGTTGATATCAGGTCTGTTGTGTGTATTGCTGTACTGTCTGTAATAGTGGCAGCATTGTTAGTTTGTTAGCATGTATTGCACTATAGAAGTGCAGCTATTAATTTATTCCTGTGTTTCTTGCTTTTTATCACATATGATCATGACAGTGGGGGTGTGGGCCATGTGCCACCTGATGTCAGTGTATTAGCAGACTATAATGATGATGGTGGCCAAACAGAGGCACAGTCGTGGGTGCAGAGGTTGAATCTGACACAGAATTTGACATACACCCTTCCCTTGCATTTCATTCAGACACAGCCAGTAGGCCTGCACCTACCCAGTCCAGTGGGTCCACAGATATTGGACAGGTGGAGGGCAAGGACATTGAACAGGGAAGGGTGGCTACTGTGACTTTGGTGCCTGTTAAGTCTGGCCATAGCCAAAGTGTAGATGAGGTGCCATGTAGGAGAATTAATAGATGTGCTAAGACGGGTCAGCCGTTCCTCCTCCACCTGTTGCAGGTGTCTCTTCCCGTGCCACTCAACATATGTTTTGGGCCATCATGGAGCCGCAGGCATGTTCCCATAGGTGCTCCCAACAAATTCTCAGGGTTGTGGATGTGGCACATGCTGGCATGCATGACTGTGTCCACAGTGTTGCTAGTTTACTGGATAGGATGAATAACATGTTCAAACAAGGGTTGCCTGTGATGGACTGAGGGGCATGCATCATAGGTTCATAGGTTTGTCTGCATTTACTAGGCTAATGACTATAAGGGCCTTTTAAGCCTAGCCATGTATCTCAAATCTCTGACAACTTGTGATACATTTGATAAGTGTAAGCATGGGCCTGGGAGATGAACCATTTACAGGTTGCCTGTGTCCATTTGAGACACAGATGTCAAACCAGGGATGAATTTTCTATTCTGCCTCCAATTGTCCAAGTTGCACTTGAACTGGGTTAGGGAGGAACTCTGCTTCACATGGATGGGGAGCCTGTTCCATAGATGGGGTAGTCTCTGGGATGCATACCTGTCTCTCCAGCATATTTATATCACAGGCAAGGTGTAAGTCTTTAGAATGAGTAATTCTGGTGCTGTTTGTTTTGTGGATATGCAGGAGGTGCATCAGAGTGGGGTGTGACAATGCCCTGTATGCCAGGCATAGATTCCCTCCTCAAAAGCCTGTAGGAGACAGAATACAGGTATAAGGCCTTGAGGCGGTCTGCATAGGACATTTTACTTACACCCTGTATTCTTTAGTGAGGAACCTCTGTGGACATTCCAATTGTTGGATATGCCTGATTAGGTACATACCAAAGGTAGCACTGTACTCAATAATAGGTCTGATGAAAGCCAAATACAGTGGAACAATCACTTCCTTGGCTTTAGATGCCATACCTTTATTTATACATTGTGTAACATACAATGATTTCCTCACTGCTTTAGGCACGTAATGGTCAAAGGCTAGATTACTATCTATGTATGTCCCTAAGTCCCTGATTACTGGGTCAACTCTAAGGGGTGTGTTGTCAATATGATAGTTACCAGGGATGGATGACTTCACAAAAGATACTATTATGCATTTCTTGGCATTTAGTTTTAGTCCATGGCTCTGATACCAGCTGTTTGTCTGTGTCTGCCCCGCCTGGAGAATGTTTTGTGTCAGTGTGGGATTCAATGACAGCACCTAATTTGCAGTCATCTGCAAATTTAGTCAGCCAGAGATCACTGAGATTGGCCTTGACTTCTGAGAAGTAAATGCCAAAAAGGAGCAGTCCAAAGACTGATCCGTGAGGGACACCACTTGTGACTAGCCTCTTTGTAGAGGTGGACTCTCCAATTCTAACTTCCTGGGACCTATCTGTGAGCCAGTTAGCTATTCATTGGGTGACATATGAGTTTGTACCTAATCTCTTGAATTTGTCAACAATGCTCAGGTGATGTATTGTGTCAAATGCCTTGATCAGGACAAGGTTGGCAGTGTACACCATTTTTCCTTCATCACATGCTTTAGTTTCCTTCTCAAAGAATTCCACCAGGTTGAGTAGGCATGATCTGCTCTTGATGAAACCAAACTGGGCTGGGTCCAATGTCTGGAGGTTTACTGTTGATCATCTCCAAGATAATTCTTTCCATGGCTTTACATATAAGACTAGTGAGACTTATGGGTTTGTAGTTTCTAGGGTCTGTAGGTGGCCCACCTTTGTGCAGAGGGATGACTGTTGTTGTTCTCCATTCATTAGGAATGAAGTGTTTTTGGAGGCTACAGTTAAATAGTAATTCCAGATGCCTGATAGATCATGTTTATTACTATATAGAAGGCATCCTGGGATATTGTCTGGGACCATTGATGCAGTGTTATTGGTCTTAGAGAGAGCATTAAGGACCTGTTCATAGTGATAGTAGGGGGAATTATATTTGATGTTATTTCCTGAGGGAAGGTTGAGGGGGAGAGAGTGGTAAAGTTGGAACTGAATTTGTCAGCCAGGAGGTTTGCTATATCTTCTGGCTCAGTATAGGTGGCTCCATTTATAATTATCTCTGTACTCAATTGTGTATTGCCTTTGAGGTTGCAGACATAGCTAAAGAATGCTTTGTGGTTGTCCTTGGCCTGGGAGGCCAAACTTACCTCAAATTTGTCTTTGGTGGACTTTATTTATCCTCTGAGTTGTTTGTTTAGTTTGATGAAAGTGATTTTATCCTGCTGGGTGATGCACCTCTTAATTTTTCCATGATTTTCTTCCTTCTGTTATACAGCCTATTGAGTTTGCGATTCCACCAGGGTGGCTTGTTTTTTGTTAGTTCTGTACTTCTTCCTGGTGGGAATAGCTGCCTCTATGCAGCTATTAGCATGCTTGTATAGGGTTTCTGTGAACAGTTCTGCATAGGCAGCAGTGTTCTTAGGGTTTATGGGTCTTGAAGGTTGGCCTTAGATTAGTTCCTGAATATTCCAGGTTTTATTTTTACTTCAAAGGAGGCCATTTTGTCATCTGACCTTTCCAAGGAAGACAATACAGTAGGGAGTGTGCAGCACTCTTCCATATTAGTGAAGACCAGATCCAGTATGGTTGCACCCCTGGCTGGTGTATTGACTATCCAGTTCAGAGAATTTCTGTTTACAAGATCCAGGAATCTCTGTGCATGTACATTTTGTGTCATATAGGATTCCCAGTTAACAGTGGGTTGGATGGCTGGATGGCTAGTGCTTCTATTAGGCTTAAATACATGGTATTGGTTTCCTAGGTCATAGAGGTGGACCTACATCTTGCAAGGAAGCAGTATTGGATTTTGTCTGTGGTGATTTGAACATGGAGCAGCTCAAGGGCATTGTCCTGTTTGACCAGCCTTAAGGTATATTTACTTTTGATGTAAATAGAGACACCTCCACCTTTAGTCCATGACTGTGAAGTAGCTGCCCTAAATATGTGGAAGGAATTATAACCTAGCACTGCTGGTGTGCTTTCCACAGCTTTAAATCATGTCTCAGTGACCACACAGATGTCAACATTCTCTAGGGTAAAGAGAGCTTCTAGGAAGTGGTGTTTTTTGTTTAGACTCCTAGCATTGAGCAGTAATACCTTTAGACTTCTTTGGTTTTGATTTGCTATGTCAAAAGTACTTTCAGTCTGGCATTGCCAAAGTAAAGTAAGACAAAGGAATGAGCAGTACCTGTGATGGTAAACCTGCTGGGAGGGGAATGGCATTCTCGTGGGCATAGTTTAGCCACATCATCTGCTGTCAGCCAACGTGGTCATGACCGATCACACTCCCATAGTTGCAGTAGTTCTACTGCTCCATCAGTGAGTGTGTTGTCTACACCCAGATGTGGCAGGCCATGGGGATGTGGTCCTGGGTGTCCCCGTGAAGGGAGCTTATGCAGCAGACATTAGTCATATTCAGTTTTCAGGTAGCAGCATTGCATCTGACCTTGGGTTTGGACAAGCCAGTGCAACTTCTGGCAGAGCCAGTTCTTGTGGTCATGGATGACGATGAACTGCACCTCTTCCATGCATGGCACACACTAGTCTGACATACCAAGATGTAGAGCCAGCACAGAGCCTGGCTGTGTTCATGCAGACACTCACACATCAATTTCACTTGGAGAACCCCTACAGACATACATAACAGTTACTCATTTTGTCTCACTGGTCATTTTTTGGTTTATCCAAATGTCTGCCTTATTCTCTTTGTTATTCACACACACTCACCAACCTTTTTTGTCAGCCTAGGCTTCCTGCCCCCCCCCCTCTCACACACACACACACACACACACACACACACACACACACACACACACACACACACACACACACACACACACAAAAAAACACCCTGGGGAAGTCATGATAACTGTGCCATATCCTTGTTTTATATTGTTGTATTCAGGGATACAAAAGCTTTGTGTCTGATGCTAACTTAATGCTTTGTATATGTGCATTTATTTTGTTCAGCTGGTATTTGTACCTTTGACGTCAGTATATTTTTGCCTCGGAAAGCTAGACAGTTGATAGCATCAAAATTTCCCAACTTTATAGTGAATGATCCTATGATGGTTGTGAAGTCAGAAACAGCAACGTATATCATTACATTCTAACTTTTCTCTTTAATAATTTTCCAGTACAAACATATGGTACTAAACTGAGGGTATGCAGTGATCATCAGTACTTTTGAGAGGTACGACTGCATAAGTCTTTGATGCCTGAGGGCTACTACTTAGTAAAGGACACATAAGTCAAATGAGTCTTTTCTGTCACATGTTCAGGTAAGTTCTTTACAGATCTCCCACCTTTTACTAGCTTATTGGACCAAATAATGAAATACAAGGATATGCCACACAGTCATATTAGTAAATAATACACTCCAGGTTCAGGACTTACCTTGTAAATGCAGTAATTGACACAGTTTTAATTCAGGTCTGACTCTGTCTGATGCAAGCTGTACACAGCCAGTACAATGGAAGTAAAGGTTGTGTGAGTTACCTGGTATATATATATATATATATATATATATATATATGTGTGTGTGTGTGTGTGTGTGTGTGTGTGTGTGTAGGTTTTGAGTGATCATGCTATGCACTGTCTCACAGCCAATGCAAGGGCATTCTGAGCGTGCTTATGTCTACCTACACCCACAGCAGCTGCTAGTTCCCCCTGTAACTCCTTATCTGCCTGTGGTTGTGGTGACCTTGGCAATGGTGGTGGGATGTGTGCCCCTTCCCCTTGCTGAACCTGCTGAAGCTGTTTTCTCAGGATTATGTTGCATAGCATGGCACATGCTATAAATATTTCTGTATATGTCCATGGATTGTACAACAGGGCACACCCAGATGTATCAAGATACCAGAACCGTGACTTCAGCAGCCCAAGCACTTGCTCTGTGATATTTCTTGTTTGAGCATATGGCTCATTATGGAATTCTTCCATTGGTGTGTGTGCATTTCTGATGGGTGTCATTATTCACAGTTCCAGTGCATCGCCTGCATCCCCCAGTAAATGCCCCTGTGGAATATCCTTCCCCACCAGCAAACATCTGGCACAGTTGGGAGGTGTGCCAAATATGTGAGTTGTGATAACTGCCAAGGTTGCCAGTACACACGTTCAAAATGTTTCCCTTGGCATTACACATTACTTGCCAGGTGATACAGTGGTAGCCCTTTCTACATGTGTGCAATCTATGGCACCCAGTACTTCAGGTTAGTGTGCTACATGATAAAACTTCTGCATATTTCTGGCCCTCTCCTATGAACTACAGGGAAAATATACGTGGTCACTGGCATGTTGGAGCATAGCATTCAGGGACTGGTGGAGAATCCTGGATGCTGACGCGTTTGACACCCCTGCATGTCTCCTTTTGGTCTCTGAATGGTACCTATAGCTAAGATTCTAAGGGCAACACATACCTTTAACTCTACTGGAATGGATTGCCCTTGGTTGGCTCTGATTCTGAGTTGAGGACGGCAGAGATCACAGAGTTCTTGCAGTGTGTCCCTGTCTGCCCTGTAGCTCTCCACAATTTCCACATCATGTAGGTTGTGAAAAGTTAAACAGGGCCTAAAAACTCTTCTTCTCAGTCGAGGCCTATTAGTAGCAGCAACATTGTCTTCAGCCTGTAGCACATACAAATGAATTAAAGCAGCAGCAGCAGCTCCTAACATTGTGTCTATGTAGACTGATTTCAATGTCTGCATTCCAAAAGTTTTGGAATCCGCAGGAAAAACCAACACAGAGTTTACACGGATGTTTTATAGCTTGTTAAATAGCTAAACTGTGTTGGATTGGTTAATTAGCATGCAGCTCAGATGCTTATGCTGCGCATCACACCATGACGTGCACACAGTGAAAAAATGACCATCCAGGTTTTATTGAATCTCCCTGTAAGGTTCTCTCTGTGGTTTCACAACATTCATGTGATATAACTGTCCTGGTTTTGCTTTTCCTTGCTGTCTTCTAGTATAACTTATTTTACTATCTTACTTTTCTATTTCTGTAGAGCTTTAACACTTTGAAGTGGATAATGTAGCTTTAAACCTTCCACCTCCAGAATCTACAGCGCTAATTTGTTGTAAGGTTGAGCAAATAGTAAAAAGTAGAGCACATACTAACAACTTTAACTAGGAAGTTTGCAGCATGGTTAGGATGTGATACCCTTCTACTTACAAGAAGTAATTTAATGAAGTAATATGATCTGTTATTATTCTCCATGGATATTTCACAAAAAAAAAAAAATATTAAAAATAAATGTGTGTCAGATGCATTTGTCATATAACAGCATAGAACACAGAAGGTTTAAGACTTAGAATGAGGCAAGCTTCTCATAATGAGGTGCATTTCAGGGTTATAGTAAATATTAGTACAGGTACACCTTATCTCCTGCTATGAACTCTCTAAAACAAGTATCTGTATTACATACTCTGTTCTGCTCGTGCTATGCTTTCTCTATGTGCTCATTCAGTACATGAGTCATAATTCATAATCTGCCCTGTAGGTCCAGGTCCAAAAATGCTCTGTTATGTTTTTATTGGAGTGCTATCTTCATCTTGTGTTTCTTTTGTATCTGGCAAGCCTAAATTATATCTGCCAGAGAGTAGTACAAATGTTATGACCTGAGATACGTGCTGAAGTTGTTATTTTACAGCGAAGAGAAGATAGCAGCAGCCTGCCGCAGTTTTCCCATCTATTTATACAGGATTTAACAACTCAGAATATAGTGTTTTTTAAAGCACTCGGCCAACAGAATTGTCTTAGGATAGTATACAGCTATACTTAGCTGTTAAGGCACTGTCAAAGCTCATGCCGCAGTCTAAACATGATAGGGATGGCTTTGGTCAAAAACAATTTCTTAGGGAATTCTTAACCTGTAGAAGACAACCACTAGTTTTTGGAATGTACTTTACACTGACTCTTTGCAGGGGTACTACCACAGGGACATTTGTTTCAGAATCAAGAATGAGCTGGGTGTACTGAAACCAATTATTCATCTTTGGAGTTGGAGCTACAATGCCCATTGTTATGTGTTCAAAAGAAACCTTTACAGTGGGCAGAGGTATATGCAGATTCCTAAATTCTAGGTTGTGTGCTGTCCTTTGGCGTTCTGGTCAGACAGAATAAAATTTTTCTGTACCCTTAATAACAGGCCAATACTATTTAACCAAAACTCTAACATTTGTTTTGAATATTCCAAAATGACCACCCAATAATGTGGCTGTAGGATATTTTCACTTCAAGCATTCAAAATAGTTTTAAATTAATACAGGGCTCAGCGTCTGTTCCATTTCTTTTTTCATTTCATAGCTCACAGAAGGGTACGTAGTGGGACTGCTGTGCAACTTAGGTTCTCCAGCTAGTCCGGCTGTGTTCTCTTTAGCTTTACTTAGAGTGATGTGCTCTCACTGCCATTTTGAAACTGAAATGGCTTATCTAGATGCCAGCCAAGTCAGTATTTTCCTCAGTATCCTGACATAAAGTGAAGTCTGTATCCTCTTCTCCTAAAATACAAGTATGGGCATTTTCCGTTTATCTAGTTACAGCCATGTGAATATAAACTCCTGAAAATAATTATTTTGCTTAGAGACACTGGCTATTTCCCTTTTTGTTTCTCAAGAAAGTTTTTTTTTTTCTTTTCCCTGCTTGTCTCCTAATGTCTTGCTTCTGTTTTTGGCAGGATCTAAGCTTCAGTGCACCACACCAAAGCGTTAGACTCTGCTTAAATGACTTTTTTAAGAAACTCATCTGTCTTTTCCACAAATCCCTTTCCTTTTTCCTGTAGTCAACTCTTAATTGGAGCTTTTCCCTATGTGTGGATCCAGTATCAAGGCAAACCTGTTTTATTACTTTAACTGCAAGAGTCCAGTGGTAAATGTTAAACTGCTGTCATCACCTACACTGAATGCTTTTATTCACAGGCTCATAGGATCATAGGAAATTAGTAGACTAATTGACTCGAGGCCCTCACAAGCCCAGCCAAGTTTTTACCACATATCCCTTCTGTAATGATGCTATTAGCAGACCTAACTCAACATCTGATGCCCCTGTCTAGAAGGGATGTTGGCAAGATCCATGGGGTGAATTTATGGTTTTCCCATCCAGTCATCTAGATTACGTTTAAATAGGGTCAAAGATGGGATCTGTTTCACTTGGATTGGCAGCTTATTCCAGAGTAGAGAAAACCTTTGGGAGAGGAACCTGTCTCTCCAGCAAGTCCTGTTGATGTCATGCCTCATATTATGGTCGCTGGAGCGAGTGCAATGAGTGCCATTTGACGTGCTAATACGCAACATTTCCATCAGGGCAGGATCTAAGGTTGCCCTATAAGTAAGGCAGAGATCTCGGCTGAGTCATCTGTATGACCAGAGTACAGAGGCAGAGAGTTTTGTCTATAAACATAAGGCATGTGTTGAGCACCTTGAATTTTCTTTGTAAGGTACCTCTGAGGTCTCTCCAGTTGCTGAAGATGCCTGGTGAGGTAAATGCCATAGGGGGCATTATACTCTATAATTGGTCTGATAAAGGAAGAGGACAAGGGGATTATAACCTCCTTTTTTCTGAAGACATGCCCTTATTAATAAGATGGGTGACATGGAAAGCTCTCCTTACCACTGACGAACATGGTGGTCAAAGGAGAGGTTGCTGTCAACCTGTTTACCCAGATTCCTAACCACAGATTTGGTACTTAAGATGTTGTTGTTAATGCTGTACTTTGCAGAAACATCACCCTTGCCAAATGGGATGATGATAAAGTTTTTTGCATTTAACTTGACCTCATGACTTTGGCACCAATCAGTTTGTGTAAGACTCTACTGAAGGGTTACAATGTCACTAGGGGATTCTATGACCATGCCTAGCTTGCAGTTATTTGCAGACTTTGTCAGCCACACACCCTTTGTCTTGACCTGTACTTCTTAAAAGCATATTATAAACAATAGGGGCCCTAGTACCAAGCCCTGTGGAATTCCCCTAGTCACTGGTATGCTGGTAGATGTAGAGTCCCCTATTTTAACTGGATTTGTTCTGTCCATGAGCCAGTTTGCAACCCACCTAACAGTATACTAATTTATATTCAGTTGGATAAGTTTATCAATGATGCCAAACTAAGGAATAGTGTCACAGGTCTTTGCTACATCCAAATAGGCCATATACACAGTTTTGCCCTCATCCAGGTCTTTGATGACTATTTCGAAGATGTCTGACAAGTTCAGTAGACACGATCTCCCTTTGATGAAGCCAAACTGGGATGGGTCTAATGTTTGGAGGTCACCTATTTCATTGTTGTTAAGGTCCATGATGATTGTCTCCATGGCCTTGCATATGATGCTGGTCAGAAATATGGGTCTATAGTTTCAGAGGTCAGTCTTTTGACATCACTTATAGTGGATTTGTCTAATCTCTTCTCCTGTAAAAGAATACTGATATCCTTTGTGCCTTTCATTCCAGCATTTTCTCTTTGCTATGACTATATAGTTCCAGCAGTAAATCTAACTAAAACCTTTCTGTCTGTAGCATTCACAGTTCTTTAAACTAGGTAGTATCTTGGACAATGATTACATCATGAGGCAAAATGGCAACAGGTGTACAAGACAAAAAGGAGAGCCTGCATTCCTATTTGTGCGACATCATATACCTTCTTGAATCATCTTACAACTTCAACTTTCAGCTTACTATTAGTTTTAAGCTTGCAAGTTTTTTCCTGAGCACAATAATCATAGCAATTGTTTACCTTGTGACAGGAAGCAGGCTCTTTGTGTCTAAAATTTCAGTATTATCACACTCCACTGATATATTTTCAGGTAATAGACAGCCGACTAGTATTAGCCATTTTTACAGGTGTAAGATTACTGTAATTAGCTGTACAACACTTGGCTATATACAATTCTCATAAGCATTTAAAATAATCAGTCCAAATGTAGAGTTCATACATATGTAATGGCTTGTACTAGGCTTTTGTGTATGCAAAACTGACATAAAATCTGTAAGCTGAATTAGTAACAGAAATTTTATTGTCACAGCTATTTGTTCAAAAGACTGAAGGTCACTGTGGACTATCTACTTTCTTAAGTTACTAGGGGAGTGCCCCCATAAATTTATCTACAGCCAAAATTTCCACATTGTACTTACATTATACTCTGGTGGTGGTGCTGCGGTAGCGTTGTCGCCTCACAGTTAGACATTGCCTGTTCAATTCTCAGTTAGAGCGTCTTCTGTATGGTGATATGCGTAAATGAGCGTTCCTTCATTGAAGGTTGTGCGTTAGGCCCAGCAAGCCAGCACGTAAAAATCTACTGCCAATCATTAGCAGACCGGAGTTCCGGTGTGGCGACCCCTAACCGGGAAAAGCAGAAAGAAACAAACTCAAACTTACATTGCATTATACATGTGAGGGTCTAGCCAATTTGTCAAAATATAAAGTGAATTTGCAATTTGAGCTGTTAACAATTTTAATGAGATGTGTGGAAATATAATTTTCACTGAGACAGAGAGGAGGCAAATAACTATTTAAAAGAGAGGTAAAGTAAAAAAAAATGATATGGATGTCAAATTATGTGCAGCTGACAAAAGGATGATTTGCTTAAATTGATAAAGTAATAAGAATTTAGATTGCAATGATATCATTCCTGCTGTTATCAAAACAGTTGTCTGCAGTTAGGTTGCATTTCTTTCTTGTGTTGATTATTGATATTGCATGATAACATGATAAATGGAGATATTATTGTTTTTCTAGGAAACTATACCTGTGATGCATATACTGTTAAACAGGCGTCGTATGTTCATGATACTGTCTCAAACTATTACAAAGCGATAGTTTCATTTTCTTCAATAAGGACCATATTTTTAGTCATTTAACTAAACAAATAAATAAGGCAGCACTTGAATATTCACAGTCTAGCTCATCTTCCTTCATGGGGACTGTGCCAAGCCTAATAAGTAAAGCAAGTGCCAAGGTACAAGATAGCGCTGAATTTTTTTTTTTTTTTGGAGGGGGGATTCTTTGCATGCTAACACTGTTGTGCCACCTGCAGCATAGGTTAGTGCAACATCCAGCTAACCAGAGCAATGACAGTAGTTGGTTTCCATGTGACTAGATGTCTGTGGGCATATTACTTCATATAATTAAATTGGGGCTAATACAAATGCTCAAGTCTTGACTGCTAGCAACTGAGAACTCAAACATCACAGCTCATATGGGCAAGGTATGTCAGCCATGTGACAATAGTGGAGCTGCCCCACCCCCAAACACATAGCAAGTTTGAGTCAGGTAAGTACAGCAGTCATATGGAGGGAGCTGGATGGAGTGGGAGTTTAGCACTCATGTTTTCTGTTTGACTATGAAATTTAAGGTTAGGGTTAACAAGGAGGGTTTGGGATTAGAGTTTGGATATGAGATGTTGTTTTACAGTTAGGGAATAATCAGGGAATTTATGTTTAGTGAGCAATTTAAGGGTTTAGAGTAAATAGCATTGGAAAGTTTAGGTCTATATTGCCATTAGGTAGTTTCAGATTAAGGGGTGACTGGGAAATTTAACATTAGTTTGTCAGGACTGAGCTGGTAGAAGGTTGGGCACCTGCTGTACTTAGTAAGACACAGAGAGCTGGTCAGACACATCCTAACAACACATGAGCCCTTGCTGTAGGCCTTCATTAAACACAAGAGACAGATTACTAAAATGTAACTCTTAGGCTGGTGGACCCTGGTGATTTTTTTACGCGAAGTGTAGACTATCCATATCACAATGCATATAAAGGCCAGTAGGGACCAAGTCTCCAGAATGACATATGTGTTGATAGTACATAATAGCGGGATAATAACAGTAGCACAAACAGTTGGTTTGGAGATTCAAAGGTCTAATGTTATGGCTGGGATGGAGATAAAATGGAGAGTAAAATAATTGCTATACATGAAATAAACAAAAATTAGTGAAGAAATATTTAATTATTCTCTGCTTTTCATTCCATAAGTGTCCATGAGTTTGAAGAATTAATACTGCAACTTTTTTTCTATATAAGAAACACATATTGTTGAGGAAGGAGTATGAAAAACATAGTCCAGTTTATCCTTACACTCACGGTATCCATATTGTTCTGAGTCACTAAATGCAAGGCATCATCGGTAGATATATACTGGTGCAGTTTACATGCTAAAAATGTATTGCTGATAATTATAGGATAATAGGATCATAGGAGCTTACTAGGCTAACGGTCCTAGGGCCCTTATAAGCCTAGCCAGCCATAGTTCTGTAGAGTGTCTGTTTCAAGCAGACACTAAAATCAGCACCTATTGCCCCTGATACAGGTGTAGCCCCTGGGGTGAATTTCTGGTTTTCTATCCAATGATCCAAGTTACACTTAAATAGGGTCAACAAGGGGCTTTGTTTAATATGAGTTGGAAGTTTGTTCCAAAGGTGAGGTAACCTCTGTGAGACAAATTTGTTCCCCCAGCAAGTTCTGTTGATGTCGCATACCAGGTTAAGATCTTTTGAGCGAATGACCTGTGTGCCATTTGACTTGTGAATGTTCAGCATTTCCATTAAAGCAGGGTCAAGGATCACCCTATATGTAAGGCACAGGTCACCTCTGAGCCGTCTGTATGACACAGAGTAAAGTGACAGTGATTTCAGTTTGTCTACATATGGCAGATGCTGAAAACCCTGAATTTTCTTAGTAAGGAACCTTTGTGGTCTCTCTAATTGCTGTAGGTGCCTGGAAAGGTACATACCAAAGGGAGCATTGTACTCTATTATTGGCCTGATGAGGGAAGAGTACAAGGGGGTTATGATCTTCTTTTTTCAAGAGGCAATGCCCTTACACATGAGATGAGCAGTATAAAATGCCCTTCTTGCCACTGTGGAGACATGGCAATCAAAGGTAAGGTTGCTGTCAACCTCATGCCCAGCTCTCTCACCACTGAATGTATGCTTAGGGTATTTCTATTGATGTAGTAGTTAGCAGTGACCTTGCTGAAGGGGATGATAATGCATTTTTTTGTATTAAATTTAAGACCATGACTTTGGCATCGATCATTAGTCTGTGTATGTCCATGTTTCAGGATGTTGACATCTTAGGGAACTCAATGACTGCTCCCTCCTACTTTTCAGTCATCAACAAGCTTTGTCAACCACAGAACTTTAGCTTTCGCTTGCACTTTGGAGAAGAACATTCTAAACATTAGAAACCCCATAAATTATTTCTGTAGGACACCACTGGTTATGGGTTGGCTGGAGGAAGTGAAGTCCATTATTTTGATCCTTATCTGAGTTCTGTCAGTGAACAGGTTTGCAATCCAACTGACAATATATAGGTTGATACCTAAGATACCCAGCTGTGTGAGTTTATCAATGTTGCCTATGTGCAGAACTGTGTCAAAGGCCTTGGCTAAGTCTAAGTAGGCCATATGCACAGATTTGCCCTTGTTTGGGCTTTGGTTTTTTCTCAAAGAAGTCCACCAAGTTTAACAGGCATGATCTCCATTTGCCAAACCCAAACTGGGTGGGATTGACCATTTGGAGATTTCCTATATCTCTGTTGTTAAGGTCCATGATGATTCACTCCATTGTCTTACAGATAAGGCTGTCCAGGCTAATGGGTCTATAGTTTCCAGGGTCAGTGGATGCACCTCCTTTTTGCAAGGGGATTATGGTTTGTAGCTGCTTTTCATTCATCTGGGATGAAGCCAGTGATTAGGCTATGACTGAAAATAGTACCCAGTGATGTTCTTAATTCCTGTTTTAACCAATGTAGAACACAGCCTGGGATGTTATCTGGTCGCATAAAGTCTGTATTTTTAGCCCTGGGGAGGACGTTTAAGACCTGCTCGTAAGAAATACTAGGAGGGGGACAGGTGGTAATGATGCTTTGTGGTATGTGTGGTGGTGACAGGAGAGTGAAGGTTTCAGTGAACCTGTCAGACAGCAGGCTTTTCATATCCACAGGTTATGCATACGTAGTGCCATTAACTAAGGTTCTGCGCAAATCTGGGTCTTTCCTTTAAGGTTACTGATGTAACTAAAGAATGCCTTATGCTTGTCCTTAGTTAGCGAAGCTAATTTGGATTCATAGTTAGTTTTGGAGGACTTCAAAAGAAGTCTTATTTAATTGTTTCAGTTGATGAGGGAGTGTTTCCAGTTTTGGGACCATCCCTTCCTACTCTTAGACAGCAATTTCTTTCTCTTATTGTACACCCTGTCGATGACAGATGTCCTCCAGGCAGGTTTGTTCTTCCTTGAAGATCTTGCTTTGATCCTATCAGGTAAGGCAGATTCAATACAATTGCAGAGATGTTCATATAAAGCATTGGTGTATATCTTGGCATAGGTGTCCATTCCATCAGTGGGGGGAGGGGGCTATGAAACTATTATGCCATGTCATAAGAGGTTGTAATTGGCCTTGGAGAAGTTTTTTAGTCTAGTTGTTGCTAGGGGGCTCTGATGTTATAGTTGCTTTTAGCTAGGCTGATTTGTTGTCAGATCTCAACAGAGAGGACCACACACTGGGGGTGTTGCATGTTGGTGAGCACCAGATCTAGGATGTTTGAGCCCCTTGTGTGGGTGTCAACCAGCTGGCCAGGGCATTGGAGTTTATGAAGTACAAGCACCTTTGGGCAAGTGAGTTAGAACACATACAATTTACCCAGTCAATGGACAGATAATTAATGTTCCTCAAAACCAGGGCATTCTGTTGTATCTTGACTTGACTCAAGTAGATCCAGGTAGGCTGAGTGGATGTCCTGATTTCAAGGAGGGGGTCCTGTACCTAACAATGACTTGAAGAGAGGTCTTACAAACAGTCAATTGCACCTGACGTAATTCAAGGGAATCGTGCTGTTTAACCAATCTAGAGGTGTATTTATCTTTAATGAATATTGTTACACCACTTCCTTTTGTTTTCACGCCTTCAGTTTCTGGTCTGAACATATGAAAGGAAAAATAACCCAGTATGGCTGGGTTGCTCTCAAAGGCCTTAAGCCAGGTCACTGTGACTGCACTAATGTTAGCATCTTCCAAGATAAAGACTTCTTCCAGTGAGTGCAGTTTCAGGTTTCGACTCAACATTTAGCAACATAACCTTGAGGTTGTTTTTAGAGGGTATCTTTTCTTGTGACATTGTCTAAATAATGCACTATGGGGGTGGCAAGAGCCTTATCCAATAACTCAAATCCCAGGGGTGACAGATGAAGACCATCTCAGCAAAGCATCAAGATCTATCGACCATGTCCTCACAGGGTGAGAGATACTGGATCCTCTTAGGGGTAACATACTATCTTCTTTTTTTATGTATGTGTGTGTGTGTGTGTGTGTGTGTGTGTGTGTGTGTGTGTGTGTGTGTGTGTGTGTGTGTGTGTGTGTGTGTGTGTATATAGCTATCTATATATATGTATATAAGGGTCCACTTCACATGACTGAAAGTTCAAAATACTGAAATTAATTTGACTGATTCCACAATCCAGAATGTTCAAAATACTGAAAACTCATTTGACTGATTTTCAGAATACTGAAATCTTACAATGCTGAATTGCAAAATACAAAATGTTAAGCCATAGACATGGTGTGTTTCTATTCACCTGTGAATTGCTTAACATAACAAAATATGCACAGATCCCTGAATACCAAACATTTAATCACAAATAACATTAACATTCACAAAACCTAGGTTCACCATTCCAAATAAACCGCACAAATATCACCAACAATTCATCTCACCAAATGAAAACTATAAAAGAAAAAAATGCACACTTATAACACCAATGACTAACTTTTTCCAAAATTAAAAACTACTTACTTAACTTATTAACAGACACCGGATGATATAAAAGCAAATTAGGTGGAGGGGCTACGCGCCTCACCCACCCCCCATGTGGGGTCCTGTGCCTCCCACATCCCCCAAACTATAAATATACTAACTCTGGGATTGCACTACAGTGGAGAGAAAGGCATATACCCTTTACTTACCTTATGGTACTGTACAAACTGCTATTTTGTATTTTGCAATCAACATTATAAGCTTTCAGTATTCTGAAATTCAGTCAAATGAGTTTTCAGTATTTTGAACATTCGGGAATGAGGACTCAGTCAAATGAATTTCAGTATTTTGAGCTTTCATTCATGTGAAGTGGACATATACATATATATATATATATATATATATATATATATATATATATATATATATATATAAATGCGTGTGTGTTTGTGTGTGTATATATATATATATATATATATGTATGTATGTATATATATATATATATATATATATATATATATATATATATATATATATATATATATATATATATATATATATATATATATATATATATATATATATATGTGTGTGTGTGTGTGTGTGTGTATATATATATATATATATATATATATATATATATATATATATATATATATATATATATATATATATATATATATATATATATACTGTATATGCATTGCACACATCTGTTAAAACAAAATGCAGTCATAGTGTGAGGGATCCTGCTGAGGCGAGGTGCTTCACTTGAATTGACCATTCAATTAATGTGAGGTCACAGAGCAAAAACATTGTACAACATTCAAATGTAAGCGCAAAGCTATGGAGCTTAGTGGGGACAGTTTGTATCAGTGTGGTGCATTTGTCTACAAATAACAAATGTGAATCTCTAATTTCTGGTTTTACTGATTAACTGTAGTCTTCGTCAACTTGCTGGTCATCAAAAATGTTATCAGGGACAGGTCCAAAATATGAGGTAAAATTAGGGACACTGCTGAATTCTGGACAGTTGAGAAGAATGGTGTGATGTAAAGGCAGAAGGGGTAAGGAAAGTATTATTTCAAAAGATCCAGGCAATGATTAACTACATAATTTGACAATATTTCTGACTTTGTTATTTATGTGGAGCAACCAGGAATACTTCAATGTGTGTTAGTGTGGCGAAATTTAAGTGAAGTAGTGTTACATCATAGCTATAACTACTGGATGGGGATTGGCTGGCTGAAAATAAATGACTCATTTGTCAGTTGTTCAGTACAAACAGCTGCTATTTGCTTTGCAGGACTTGTGTGCATTTGTGAGAAGTAATGTGGACTACTTAACTGGACACATGATATGCACAAACAGATTGGGTAAGGTATACTTGTTGAGATCTGTGGAAGAGAAGGAGTAGCTTTCTGTTGTTTTTTGCTTACTATTCTGGATGTGCATGACTTGTGTGCATTTGTGAGAAGTAACATGCACTACTTAATTGGACAACAGAGTAGATACGATTGTTGGGGCTGTCTATGGAGGAAAACGATTAGCTGTCAGTTGTTTGTTTATTATTCTGTCTTTACAAGAATAGCATGATTTACATGAAGCAACTTAAAATATTTTAATGTCTGCCAACTGTTTGGGACAAAGGTGAAAGGCATTACATGGTATTCCTCTTTTATCACAATTTGTTATCTGAATTGTACATAATAGTGTCTCTAACTGCTTGGTGGGGGTGCTGGCTGGATGAAAATGATTGACTGTCATGTCACTTGCTCATTTTAAATAGTTACCTCTCAAAAACATAAATAAACATGGGTTAAAATGCATCACAGAACATCCAGACCTTCAGAGATTTTTGTCTGGTGGTCCCCACACACCAAAGCTGCACAAATAGATTTTGACATGGACTTAGGAGTGTCCTCTGCCTGGAACCCCACCTAACTGAAAACCAGCCGTGCTCAGAGGTGTACACAGAAGGTTACTATATCTTGTCTGGAGAACCAGGGATGATGTGATTATTTCTTTAACTTTCCTCCAAAGTCTCAGAGATCACTATCTATGGTTAGGCTAGGGACAGTGTAGTCATTATTTCTTTAACTTTCCACACAATCATGGGGGGTCAGGGGCGGGTGTACAGAGTCAATAATTGCATAGGAGGAACTTATTGTCTAAATGTAACAAATTGGAAACATCACTATAATATATTTTTTTTACTTCTTCACAACCAAACATCTGTTATCTATACTGGTGGCTATGTTTTGGAGGAGTGTAAAGAAGCATTCTGTTTTTATATGTCTGACAGCAAATGTGCTCTATTTGTGTTTTCAGTTTTGTCCACGTCTGACAACAACGTTGCACATAGAAGGTGGCAGTATTGTTTGGGTAGGGGTCAGTAGTCATTCTATAGATATGTATGACAGTAGCAACTTAAAATATACAATTATGCCCATCTGTCCTTTAATTTTCATCTCAGTTTAAACCCAGACCGGGATATACAGAAAGTGATTGCCTTTTCCAGGTGGGGCAAGGAGGCTGTTTATCATGCACTGATATGTAGCCAACTCTGAGGATTTAAAGTCTTGGATACAACAAATTTCTTCTTTGAAATAACGCAAGTAAAACTTAATGTATTTCCTTATTCGTGACTTCTGTTCAAAGCATTAGTAGAACAAAAGGTTAGGAAAAAAGCTGTAGAATGCACTATATAGAGCTTATATAACCATGTCATGGCTTCCAGGAGGCTTGCAATTCCTTGACCACTGCTTAATTTAGTTATTACTATGTATTCTTGGTCAGTTAGCGCATGCTTAAAGGATGCAGGAAAAAGAAAGTTAAACAGCAGGACTGATTTTTTTACCTTTGATATTGATTTATATTTTGGCCATCATTGGTGAAAACTTTGTTTAAAAAACTGGAAAATGCACCTCTGAGCATCAAAGACCTCTGTTTCTTCTGGAGTCTTGCAATCAACAGACTCCCAGCTTAATGGTTTTATTTCTACCACAGTTATTTCAGTGTAATCTTGCTCAGTTAGAATGCATTTAAAGGATTCAATAAAACCAGAATTGAAGAGCAAAGACTGAATTTCTTCTCTTAATCATGATTTTTGTTTAGGCCATCACTGGATGCAAAGTTTGTTTAAAAGACTGTAAAATGCACCTTTGAAGCATCTAGAACAATCATGGCCAGACCTCTGCTTTGATACATTTGTTTCATCCACAGTTATCAGCTTGCAGTCTCACCTACATGAAATGTGTTGAATGAATGAATAGAGGAAAAACTGGAGTGATAAAAAAGTGTGAAGAAAAGGGGAAAAAAAGTAATCTAAATGGTGTGAGTAGGTCAGGATTGGGAGGGGGCTTATCATAGGAACCAGGTGATTTGCTTGTGGGAACAGTGGGAAGCGGGGTGATAACAGGAGCCAGATTCACCTAGGGTGCCAGTTCACTTAAGGCCTGGCCAAACTACAGTTGTAAGATCTCATGTGAGAAACTTTGAGGTAGGACTTTCGCATCCCCCTTGAATGAAGATTTCCATGTGTCCCATATTCGAAGAGGAGCAGGAGTGGAGATTTGTTTTTTCTTTGCTGGTTTTAAGAGCACTTTTCCTTCCTTATCTTTAATTTCTTTCCCTAATAAGATCACAATATAAAATGCCTGAAACCTTTGTCCTCTACCTTGTGCCATAATCCCTGCTTGTGATTTGCTCAACAGAGTGAGTACCCGAGATCGTATCTTGACTTTCTCACCATCAGTCCTCCTACCAAGACAATGAAGTTATTACTGACACCCTCTGTACTGCTTTCACTGAGTGATCCTTTAGTGACTGAAACTTGTTTTTGAACTTGAATCACTAACAGATCAGATGGAAGCCTCTAGTCTTTGTTCATGTCCAAGCCCTTATTTTAAAGCATCTGCTGTGGTGAAACTTTATTGCACGTGCAGTTTGTGGTCTGTTTTGTAAGAACATCAATAACTTCACCCATTAATTAGTTTTGTAGTTCATACCCATTCTTTTTCTGATGTTTCATTTTTGTATTTCCATTTCTGTTGCATCTGTATCAGTTCACTTTCAATAACAGTTACACTGAAACTGTTTCTTTGATGTTTTTGACAAAACTAGTTTGACACCATATGCCGTTTTCCAGCACCTTCTGACTTAATCAGAGTCAGTGATATCATTCAGATGTGTGACACAAACATCAAATAAATTTTAAACAGAATTTCCCACTGAATATTTCTGAAAGTCTTGCACATTAAGGACTGTCTGTCAGTTTTAGTACAAGCATAGTTTTTCTTTTAAAAAAAACGTTGTCTGTGCTCCATTCATAAGGACTGAATTTTGTCACAGTGGCATCTAATGAACTGAAACTTATCCTAGGAAACAAATTGCTCAATAGCGTAAATCCAGCCTTTATTCCTGAGTATTGAATCAAGGGGACATGATATATCTCAAACAAGACACAAACTGCTATCTTGAAACAATCTGTTTTGAGGATAAATCACGTTATGTCAGAAGCTGGGTTATTGTTTTTCAGATGCAGTAGCAGGTGAAAAATATGAAACCAGAAAAAGAAAAAAAAAGAAAAAAATCTCAAGTTACAGAGAATGAAAACAGATGGTGCATTTTCTTTATGTGTAACAGCAAGTCAGGCTGCAGTTGTCTTCCTTTTCTATATATCATAATTAGCATGAAACATATTTTTTCTTCCTTTAGTTAATAAACTGCAATAAATTTCAAAAGATTAGGCCAAACTGCAATTCTTAACAGAATAACTTTATCCTTGCTAGTTCCTATTAAACTATTGTGGACATAAATTCTAACCTGAAAATTTCAAAGCTTCCAGCTTCTTACTGGCCATTAATGGACTGAAGTTAATGCCAGAGTTAACTTAGTGAGATTTTTTTTCTTATTGCTGCCTAAAGAAACATGTATATGTCAGTGTATAGTTTAACCTGTGAATTTTGTTAATCCAGTGGATTTTTCTTTGTATGTTCTGCCCAAACAAATGTCACAATATACTGTGTCAGCTTGAATAATAGTAATAATAATAATAATAATAATAATAATAATAATAATTATAATTATAATAATAATAGTATTGATATAAGTGTGTTATGTAAGAATAGCAGTGAACAAAACTAGTCATGTCTTCCAGTTCCAATAATTGCTTAATTAACAACCAATTACAGTGGTTTATAACAGTCATTATATAAACATGGCCCTTTATGTGTACATTTCATTTCTGCTTGTTCATATGAACTGGATTTTATTGGCTAAATATTACCTAAAGCACAGTAAAGGAGACTAAGTATTATAATATACTTTTCTAAGATCTGTTAAACCATGGAAATGGCAGAGCCATTATATTATATGAATCCCTGTCAAAATTAATATACCATCTACATAGAATCAGGGTTTCTGCTCCTTTGGCAGTAAATTATTTTTTAACATAATTACTTAACGGTCCTACAACTTCTACTTATTCAAATAAGAAGCATCCTTAGAGAGCTCCAAATTTACATAGTATATCCTTCAAGACTGGCAAAAAATACTGTTCTTGGAAATACACTTAACAAGATTTTTAGCTGTCCAGGAATAGCAACCAAAGAAAAATAAAGATGGCAAAAAGAAAAGGGAATTTCAAAACAGTGATCATTTATTTTTTGATTAGCTGGAAAAGTAAATATAACATGATAAAATCCATGCAATGCTGGCCCCCACAATGTCATCAGCAAGAGTTTTTCCCAATATTGAAAAGGCACATTGAATGGTCTGTGCCAAATGTATTAATAAACAGACATCCTGGTCAGTTGTAATAGTATTTCAAACTTACCAAAAATGGAGCATAGACTTCAAATCAGAAATGGTCCTTTACATAAATGCCTGTAATAGAAGTCCTCTGTGATAGGACAATGATTTCCTAATTCTTTCATTTAGACTCCTACAGCCTCTGATTATGTGACCTAAAAAGAAAGAATGTACTCTATCCATCTTATTTATTACCACATAAAAGATATTTTACCCCTGATCTGAAGACTTACTGTTCACCAAAAGACATTGTGTAATTTGAACAGAGGGAAGGAATAAACATAGTACAAGATGAATAGATATGGAGGTGATCACAGAAAGACTGTAACTCTTGTAAAGCTCATCTTCTAAATCGGTTCTGCAATGTAAAAGAAAGCGATGCTTCCGTTTGACAGGATGACAGTAAACATCATAATTAGGATGCTAGGTGAGAGAAGTAACTACAAGTTTGATTATTTATTCATTTGATTATTTTAAGCACTGTTCCATGAAATTCTTTGAGGGGATGTTGTTTGCATGGATTTTTCCAGAGTAGCTGAAGGCTAGTAAATTGTGTGTTGTGTTACGTTGTGCCATAGCAGTGTTCTGCTGCTCATTGTGGTTTTATAGATAAAAGTTAGAAGGTTGCTTGTAAAGTTTATTGTGTGCATCAGTCTGGTTTTCACCTATGTAATTTAAAGCTAGAATGCACTTTTCACAAGACAGCCCGTTTTCATCAGTCTGTTTTGATTGGTAGCAGACATCTGTCATTGTGGTGATGCCTGCAATTTCTATACCCTTGATGCTAAATCATATCTGTTAAGCCACGCACAAAGTGAAGCTGCCAATAGCACTGCATAAAGGATTCCTTTTTATACACTATGCTTTAAAGAGAGAGACATAAAATCGGTGAGTGTAAATGCTTAGAGAGCTACAAGTGACACATTCACAGGGACTAAGGAAATCTGTTATCTACTCAGTTTTAAACCTTTGTGAGGTTAGAAAACATTTTAATGCACAGCCAATTTAGTCATTTTGTCACTGCTGTCATCCTGGGATTCCATTGGGTGATCTTTTCCCAGTCTAGGCACCCTTAAATCATGTTCTGTCTGTAACCCTTATATGTATGTGTATATATACTGTATCTATATATATATATATATATATATATGTATATATTGTTTCTTTATTCTTAAGCATCAGCCATAAATAATACATTATATTCTCATTATGGGATCCTCATTGCATTTTACCATACAATCTTACTTTACTGTAGGCTCCCTCATGACTGTTTTCTGAATGTTTGATGACTTCGGAAGTACAAACATAATTGGGGAAGGATATGCTGCCTGCATGACTAAGATAACTGCTAATATTCTTCCATTCTAAAGTACAGTGAACCCAGTGTTCGTCTACATAAGATGCAGAGACATGAAGTCCATGTGGCTGAAGCCCCACACACAAATGTGCTTAAAAAGTGTAACAGCATGTCTTAGAATTCACTGTTATTCTCACTGAATCACATTTTATGTTTAGAATTGAGAAGATACGTATAAGATTTCACATGTCTGGTAGGGAGACCTTCTCACTTCCATATTGGCTTCATTTGACCAATATCTTATTTATCTGAATGAGGTAATGTGGCACTTTGCTCATAATAACATTTCCATTAATCAAAAAAAAAAAAAGCTCTAATTAATAAATGTCAAAATTTATTTCACTTTTGAATCTTATTTGCACTATTTATTTTGTGACTTACAGCTTCACTGCAGTTCTTGTCAATTTTGATTGTTTTTCTTAAACACAAACTTGTCTTTGCCTGGATCTTGGCTCATTAATAGCAGTACGCAAGAACGCTTAGACCACACTCTTGTTTCCCCCTCCCCCTTCCCTGTTTATTACCTTAAGCCAGTCCCAAAGTTAATAAATATTACCTGTGTCAGGCACCATTTTAGATTTTACACAGCTGGACTGGGTATGAGCACTAATAGCTCCCTTCCAATCAATATCTTAGAAAACCTTTAATACCTGATTTGGCTTACTAAGTCCCTTACTACCCATTAAAGAGCACCTCAGTGGAAAACTGCTCAAGAACGCTTAATGCTTTATGTGTGAGCTCTTCAATGCTAAGTGTAACAAATGCAACTCTTTATACAAATTGTTATAAAAAGGAGGAGAGGAACCTAATAGAAAGTAAGAAAGAACTTGCTTTTAGCTCCAGTGCATTTATGCAGTATACACAGACCCTAACTACATCGTGGTCTGGTTTGGCCCTGCTCCACTCGCCCTCGCTGCACTCAGGCTTGCTCCACAGCACACCCTGCTCCCAAAGCCGACACACCCCCAGTGGTGCTAAATATATAGTGCTACAACCACACCCCCTCTTTCTTCAACCAATCAGCTATATACAAGTCATCAATAGGCTCTCCAGTACTTAACCTTTCTATCCTATCTTAAAAAGTTTAAACTGGGGACAGGTCAACCTCAATCATCCCAATGTTACTTGCAATGAAACCACTTAAAATGCTACCACTGTACTCTCTACTACCCTTTCTGCTTGTCCCATAACTTCCTACTGCCTATGAATATAATACATACCCAAGTTTCCACTACCCAAAAGGCTAAACCTCCACTTTTATAGCTCCACACAAGCTTGAACACTTAATACATCCCCTCCCATCTAACTCCTTACTTACTAGGTATCAGAATCACATTTAAACAAGATATGCCAACCCTAAAACCAAAAGATGCCAAAGTCTATTAATTAAAATCTGGAAGCTCACAATCAAATTACAATGCAACTTGACAATGGATGGAGATATCCACCCAAATCCTGGCCCATCCTCATCTACTGGCTCTAGGTCCATTACTAACAGGCCTACTACTACACAAATCTTAGACAAACCCCCAAACTCACTCTTGATCGGTCACCTAAATATCAGAAGTATAAACAATAAGATTCAACACCTACATGCCCTCTTAGATGCTCTTTCCCCAGACATACTATGTCTTACTGAAACCTGGCTAAAACCTTCTACTTTAGATAAAGAAGTTATACCACCAGGCTATAACATCCTAAGGTTTGATCGAACCAACAGAAAGGGAGGTGGGGTAGCTGTTCTATACAAATCCATGCTTGAAGTGTCCAATAATGCCCTGCAAACATCCCTGTTTGGCAATGCTGACATTCTTATGACTAAGCTCCACATTAATAAGAACAAATGTATAAATCGTGTCTGTGTGCATATTCCCTCAGGCAATAACTTAAATATCTTTGAAGATATCCTACACTGGTTATCCAGCAATTACTGCCAAGAAACCATTGTACTTGGGGACTTCAACATAGACTGGAACATGTGTTCCTCAGAACCCCCCACTCACCACATAAACCTTTATGGATTTTTCACAGGTCATATGCTTCCCCCAATAACATCAGTAAACCCAAGAATAAAGCAAGTATTCTGGATTAGATTCTTGTTAACACCCATCTCCTCAAATATAAGAGTGGGACTCTACCTGATGATGTAAGTGATCACCTCCTCACCTATCTAATCAGGCAAAAAGCTGATATCCACAACCAGCCCATTTTTAAAACAATAAGGAATAATAAGAATTTCAACTGCACAAATTTCCAAAATGAACTCAAATCTTGCAATTGGTCTGTTCTGAAACAATTGCCATTTGAAGAAACAGTAAATTACTTTAATACCAAATTCCTATCCATCCTTGACACCCATGCACAAGCTTGGATTATTAGAACCAAAACAAAAGTTGCTTCTTGGCTCTCAAAACAAACCTGTCATAAAATGCTACTTAGAAATAGGATTTGGGCCACTTTGAGGACAATAAAAAAAAAAACATAGATCAACTTAGATACAGACAGCTAAAAAATCCAACACATTAGACAAGAAAAACTATTACAGTCATCTACAAGAAAAACACCAAAACAAGCCACAAAAGTTTTGGGTAGGTATAAACAAACTCCTTAGTTCAAGACAGTCCACAACTCCTACCTCCTTGGATTCTAACCAAAAAACCCCAGCAGAAATTGCCAATACCTTTAACAGTTTATTTACAACAACCATCCAGAACCTAGCCAACTAATTATCCTCTGAATGCCCATATTCTCTGGCCACTACACCCTGCTCCCAACTCCCCTTTAACTGCAAGCCAGTTTGCACATCTTTGGTCTGAAAATTACTTAAAAAACTAAAGCCTACCACCCTGTCGGCTGATCTCCTCCCTGCAGAATATCTACAAAAAGCTGCAGATGCCATAGCATACCCCATTACTACTATCCTGACCAATAGAACTATAACTTAACCATTCCCTCAATCTGGAAGATATCCCATGTCATCCCACTCCATAAGGGGGGCAGCTCTACTGAACTTTCAAACTATAGACCCATAGCTGTTCTGTCACCCTTGGCTAAAATTATGGAAAAATGCATCCACAATCAACTCCTGAACTATCTTATCCATAATAATCTTCTAGCCAACACCCAACATGGCTTTAGACCATTCCATATTACAACCTCAGCCCTCCTCTCCTTCTCTAATGTCATTAACCAACACCAAGACAATGATAAACTTTCCTCTGCCATCTTTGTTGATCTCTCAAAAGCCTTTGATGTGGTAAACCACCAAATTCTCATAAACACTTTAAAATACATGTCCCTAGAGGACCATACCCATCTAATGGTTTCAGTCATATCTCAGTGGTAGACAACAGGCTGTCCTATAGCATAGCAAACTATCCAGCCTTTTACCCATCAGCCCCGGAATACCCCAAGGCTTCATACTAGGTCCACTATTATTTTCCATTTTTATCAATGATTTTATAAGGTCATCCCAAGTGCAACATGCATTCAATATGTGGATGACTCCACTTTAGTATGCTCCAACACTTCCTTCACAGAGTTGCAGATACTATCCCAAAATATTTTAACAGTTGAAAATTGGCTCTTTAACCATTGTCTCATGTTAAATCCTAATAAAACCAAACAGCTGCTTTTCTCCCCCACTCCCAGGTCTGCCCCTATAACCTTTACATTTAAATACAACAATGGCACCATTATTTCCCCAGATTCCGCAAACAAACTGTTAGAATTTATAATTGATAATAACCTTAAGTTTGATCTGCATATCAATAAAACTATTAAAACAGTTAATAAAAAAACTTAGCTCAATATATAGGATCAAGCCCTTCCTAACGCCATTAGCCAAAACTATAATTGCTCATACACATCTACTCTCCACCCTCCTCTATGCTTCCCCTCTATTTACAAACCTCAGCATAACTGACCTTAACAAACTTTCTAGCAGCTACAATCACATTGCTAGATTTGCTACTGATGCAGCCTACAGAACTCATCACTGTCATAACCTAGATCTACTAGGATGGCTTGAACTGCCTAACCTGCTTCAGGTTAATTAACTAATAGTTACATACAAGATCCTGTACCAAACAGATAATGCACTTTTACTTAAAACCCTCATCACCCCTACAGTAACCTTAGCACACTTCGTTCATCTGAAAGACTACTAGTTCAAACTCGCAAATCCAGCAACACAGCCTGTAAATCTTTGTGTGCTAACTCTGTTGGCAAAACTTGGAATTCTCTTCCTGCTAATCTTACATCTGAACTCTTTCTACCTCAATTCAAGAAAAGTCTAATTCAGTACTTTAAAAAATGATGGCTATGTCTTTGTCATAATCCAGACTAACTCTAACCATCACTCGTGTGCACATGGAGGACTTCTGCCTACACTTTGTTTCTTAACTTATAAATCCTATGATCGCCTTGGATCTACTACCAGGTTAGCCTACTAGGCATTCAATACCCTATCATTCTTAAAAACACTGTCCAGAATTTTCCATCTGAGTGAAAATGTAATGATTTGTTTGTGTATCTGTTTTTTTGTTTGTTTACATTTGTATAAAAATCCTTTTATTTGTGTTTTATTTTGTGTTTTAAACTGTAAAAATGTAACAGCTTGTTGAATGTCTTTTTGGTGCTTTTCTCCCTGGGTATCCACTGAAAATGGACATGTATCTAGTCGCACTATCCCAGTAAACAAATGTAAAATAAATACAAATAAATAAATATTTTATTTATTTATTTGACCGGGATAGTCTGACTGAGCTAGTGCCCTTTTTAGCACAGGCCTGTGGAGAAAAGCTCCACAAATAGTACACTGAACACATAATAGTAAATGTGATAATATGTAACAGTGATAGTAAATGTGATAATATGTAACAGTGATAGTAAATGTGATAATATGTAACAGTGATAGTAAATGTGATAATATGTAACAGTGATAGTAAATGTGATAATATGTAAAAGTGATAGTAAATGTGATAATATGTAACAGTGATAGTAAATGTGATAATATGTAACAGTGATAGTAAATGTGATAATATGTAACAGTGATAGTAAATGTAATAATATGTAACAGTGATAGTAAATGTAATAATATGTAAAAGTGATAGTAAATGTAATAATATGTAACAGTAATAGTAAATGTAATAATATGTAACAGTGAGTTCAGAGAGCAACTTAAAATCAGTTACACAAAATTATTTACAATAGCTTCTTATGCACCTTAGGAGAGTGGGTTGTTAAGAAATTCTTTAAATAGGCAATGCATAGAGTATACAGAGCATTTTGACAACTGATGGTGTTATAGAATTTTGTATAAAGTAAAGAACCATCTGAGAACTGGGTTTAGTAGTTCAGAGTGGAAAGAAGGGTTGAGAGCATGTTAACCAAGAGGGACTGAATTTTAGAAACAAAGGATTAGGGAGGAGAGAGGGTAGAGGTAAGGTTGAAAGAGAAGAGTTAGAGAAGTAGGATTATGTAATAGGGTCAGAGGTGGTGGTTAGGAATTTCAAGGAGGGAATTTAAAGAAGCAAGTCCAGTTATTTGTTAGAAAGTCTTTGAGAGCAATTTTGAATTGAATTGTTATGGGACATAAGGAATAAATGGTCTTGATTACAAGTGTCAGGGTGGGTTCATAGCTTCATTGGTATATACTTGACTAACAAGCACCAGGGCTTTTATAAGCAGAGTTGCACAGCCCAACCCAGTTGTGTCACTTTGTATTATGGATATTTATTAGAAGGGGATATGTTAGTTAGGAAGTTTCTAAAGTTTATGGGAGAGTGTGTTAGTTTGAGCATACTTTCTGTTTCTGTTTATCAGAGACATTGGGGTCAGACCCAGGGTGACTTTCCAATTTATCATATATTAGTTATGGGGAGAGGTTATGAATGGATTTTGCTTCATAGATTATTCATAGATTCATAGATTCATAGATTAGTACTAAGCTAACTGCCCTTGTGGGCCATTTTAAGCCTAGCCAATTATCCCTTGTGGGACTCAAACCCTGCACCTTGTGTTTATAAGGCAAACACCTTAACCATTAGGCCACCCTCCCTGTTCCAGTGCATGGGGACCCTCTGAGACACATATCTCTTTTGCCAACATGTCCTACTAAAGCAGAAATCAAAATTTAAATTCTTGGATTTAGTGGTTCTGGTGTTGTTCATTTTGAGATGTGCAAAAGTTTAATCAGAGTTGGATCCAAAGATGCCTTGTATGCCAGGCATAGATTACCTACCAGTAACCTGTAGGAGACTGAGTATAGTGATAGGGCTTTAAGGCAATCCTTATAGAACAATGTGTTTATACCATGGATTGTCCTACTTTTGCATATGTCTGGCCAGGTACCTGCTGAAGGAGGCATTACACCTAATGAAGGGTCTAGTAAGGGCTGAAGAAAGTGGAAGCTTGATTTCCTTGGACCTGAATGTCAGGAACTTTCTTATAAGTTGGGTGACATAGAATGATTTCTCCCAGGCCAACTCTTAGAGGTGCATTATCAATAAACTAATTAGCCTGGGTGGCCTTTTTCCCAAAAAGCACTATAATGCATTTCTTGGTATTGAGTTTTAACCTGTAAGTTTGCACCAGTCATTTTGTCTGTGTTAGACCCTCCTGTAAGATGTTTCTGTCATGGGGGGATTCTATGATAGCTCCAAATTTGCAGTCATCCACAAACTTCATCAGCCAAAGGCACTTGACATTAGCCTTTTCCACTGAGAAGTAGATACCAAATAAAAGCAGTCCCAGCACTGAGGCCTATGGTATCCCAATGGTGACAGAACTCTTAGTGGAGTTGGTCTCACTATTCCTGACTTCCTGGGTTGTGTCTGTGAGCCAGCTGGCAATCCAGCAAGTTATGAAGGGGGTTATGCCCAGTTTGTTGAGTTTGTCAACTATACCTGATAGGGGTATTGTATCAAATGCCTGAGTCAGGTCCAGGTAGGTGGTATGCACTGTTTTCTCAATATTGATTGCCTTGGTGATCTTCTCAAAGAAGACTACTAAGTTTAGTAGGCATGACCTTCCCTTGGCAAAGCCAGTCTGTGTTGTCTCTTGTGTCTGAAGGTTGCTTATGTTTTTGTTGATCATTTTCATGATAATTCATTCCATGGCTTTGCACATTAGACTAATCAGATTAATGGGTCTCTAGGTTCTGGGGTCAGTTAATAGTCCATCTTTGTCAAGTGGGATAACCATTGCAGTCCTCCATTCTCATGGTACAAAGCATGTTTTGAGGTTAAAGGTGAAAAGTGACTCAAGTGGCTCTGACAGGTCATGTTTCAAAGTGTTTAGGAGGCATGCCAGGATGTTGTCAGGGACCACTGAGGCAGCAATTTTGAGCATCACCAGGACCTGCTCCCTGCTAATCGTTAAAGGGGTATGCTAGTGCATATCTCATGCTAGGATGAGGGGGGCTGTGGGAGTTGAGGTTTGAACTGAATTTGTCATCCAGCAGATTTGCTATTTCACTCTGTCCAGTGAAATTGGCCTCACTGACCACCAGTTCAGTACACTAATGTGTGCTGCCTTTGTGGTTACAGACATAGCTGAAGAAGACCTTGTTGTCTTTAGTCTGTGAGGATATCCTGACTTTGAAATTGGTCTTGCACAACTTAAATTAGATCTCTTAGTTTCCTATTTAGTTGAATTAGTAAACTGTTATTATAAGAGTTACTTTTTCTCTGTTTTGGTCATGACATTTTCCTATTGCTATATACCCTATAAGTTTAGGATTCTACCAGTCTAGTTTATTTTTAGAGCTTCTTTTGGACTTACTTCTGGTGAGTGCTGCAGCTTCTATACAGTCATTTAGATGGTTGTACATTGACTCTTTGAGCAATTCTGTATATATTGCTATGAACTCAGGGTTAGGAGGGACACTGAATTTTGATTAGCTATTACTTAATAAGAAGAAGTTTGCTTTGGAATAGTTCCTAACTGTTACAGGTTTTTCTGGGGTTACTAAGTTGATTTTTATTTTGAAGGAGACAGCTTTATGGTCTGACCTCACCAGGGATGACATGACATTACACTGGGGGGGGGGGGGGGGTGCACTATTCTCTCATATTGGAGAGTACCAGGTCCAGTATGTTTAAACCTCTGGTGGGTCACAGGTATTTGTATTCATAAAGTCAAGGAATCTTTGTACCAGTGAGTCTGAGGCAGTGCATATTCCCCAGTCTACAGAGGCATAGTTAAGGTCTACCACAAATATGGTATTTGGTTTAAAGGTGAGTGCAACCAGTAGGCCTAGGTATGTGCTGTGAAAGTTTTGGGACATAGTGGGTGACCTAGAGCTTGCTAGAATATGGTATTGTACTTTATCATGGTTAAACTCCAAAGAATTGTTCAGTTTAACCAACCTAGAAGTTTACTTGTTGCGAATATAGATTGAGAATCCTCCACCTTTTGTCCTGTCTGTGTAGTTGATGGTCAACATGTGTAGAAGGCACTGAAGTCTTGCACTGTGCTAACAAGTTTTGCAGATCTAAACCACATCTCAGTAATGGTACAGGTGTCTGTATTATCCAGAGTGAGGAGAGTCTGTAGTGGAGGAGTTTCTTGTTTAGGTTCTTAGAACTGAGCAGTAACAACTTTATGTTTCCTTGGGTTTTATTTGCTATGTTAGTAACATTGTCAATTTGGTATTGCTTAAAAATCATTTAAGGGGTGGATAAAGTTTTCGCCAATACTCAGAATCATAGAGGGGATAGGTGCAGACCACCCTTTGCAAAGCAGCATGGTTTGTTAACCATGTCCTCCTATGCTGACAAATATTGATCCCCCCTGGAAAGACACCAGAAATTAAGTCAATTATTGACATCAGTCATCTTTTGTTCATACTGTAGGATCATCCTTGGTGAAGGTAGAATGTAACTCAATGCAAGGCATATACCTGCCTGTGGCAAATATTCAGAGAGATAAATAATGTTTCTCTTCATGTAGTCCGCAGAGGTGTGTCTCAGGTCATTAACACCCACATGGACCATGAAAGAATCATACTGGTGCCTGCGGTGTAGTGAACTGAGTGCTTGTGCAACTTCGTAGATCTTGGCTCTAGATAAGCAACTAACCATTATCATCTCCTTGTTCAGTCTGGAGAGTGGGGGATCTGTATATCATACAATGAATTCCCATGTGACAAGAGACTTAGGTAATGGGTTTGCTTGCCTTATGGGCATTGCTGTTTGAGCTCCACTGGTTGTAGGCCTTATAGTTTTTATAGGTAAGTACTAGGTTAGCTGCCCTTGCAAAGCCATTTTAAGCCTAGTCAATTATCCTTCAAAGGTGAGACTTACACTCTGTACCTTGTGTTCAAACCCATGAAGGGTAACACATTCCAGACTCACATCCATTGGTAACCATGCCATCAGTTGACAGCTATAGACATACCTGCAAACTACATAGAATGTTATGCAATCTATGTAATATTGGTCAAAGTGATCCCCAGAAATGTAGTATCACAGAAGTAAGTAGAGGTCAGTTGAGAACCACCAACCATACCGAGGAAAATATCTGCCCACTTAAGCAGAACAGCAGTCCATAGGCATATGGATGGTGTTGCTTTCGGTGGGTGTTTTGGAGATTGCTGAGGAAATGCATCACTGTTGATAGGCTTAGAAGGTCTTTCAGGTTTGGGTAGGTTCCTTTTTAGTGCCTCTGCATAAGTTGGTGTGTGTGTTTGATAAACATATGTGTGTGTTCTGACAATCTTGTTTGCAAGATGTTTTGCTGCCATTCTTGAGCTAATCACGATGTGAAAAAATATGGAGAATGAAAATAAATCCAAAGCAAGTTTATGGAATGTGAAGAACAACAGAGACACTAAGAGAATGAAAGCCATATGAATAACTGAAGAGAAAACCAGAGAGGTCTGCCTGATGAAGTCTTAGAATAAATAGCTACATAGAAAATCTTGGTTAAACACAGAATGTACAGACAATACTTCAAATGTAACTCATGTTGCATATGATCTAGTCAAGGAATCTAAACCAACAAACTCATAAGTCATGTCTGATTTAAAAGTTAACTCAGTGGCAGCACAAAAACAAAAGAGAAGTCAAGCAGTGGAAAAGGACAAGTATTAAAAGACAATCCACTTTTGGCCAGCTTCTGTGGCATTGAAGGATAAGGCCCTGACTAGTTCCTGGGCTACTCAATTTTGAAGAGCAGCTCTGACACTTGATGAAATAGGCAGCGTGGATGGCTGCCTAACCTAAGAGTGGGGATGCATTCCAGTTTGAGCTATGACAGTATGTTCTTTGTTAAAATCATACTGTCAAAGTTGAAATAGTTATGTCTACCTGAAATGTGAAATTAAATGAAACAAGCTGATGATAACTAACTAGGCGTATCTGAAGGTGCTACTCCCATACAGAAATGTGACACTGACAGTCAAAAACTATTTTAAACTGCTGCTGAATAATTAAGCAATGTTCTTGTTGTTGTTGTTTGTCTTTCGGCTTTTCCCGGTTAGGGGTCGCCACAGCGGATCTCCGGTCCGCTAATGATTGGCAGTAGGTTTTTATGTTGTCATGTTGCCAGCTCGATGCCCAACCTTCAACGAAGGCACGCCCATTCACACATGTCTTTCGGAATGCCACTCGACCATGGGGAGGACATGCAGACTCCACACAGAAGGCACTCCCCGCACACCAGCTGAGAATATGCTTGTAAATTGACTAATGGAAAATATTACTGAGGCTGTAACTTGAGGTTGATTTTTATTTTGTTCTTCTGCACGAAGAAAGCTCTAACATGGCAGCTTCTGCTGGAGTTGGTCCTTTCAGATTCAGAGACAGGACCACTGCAGTGATCCTGTATGGTTTGTAGAATCCTCATGGTGGGCCAGCTCTTCAGCTAATCAGATATTCTGGGGGAGAGGCCTGTACTAATTAGTCATGTGTTCTCCTCTGAAATGCCTGCAGTAAGGCATTTTCACAATCAAGCAAGCAATGTCTTTTGGATTCTCCTATTAGGGGTCGCCACAGTAGATCAATTAGAAGTGGAGTTTTTACACAATCAAGTTGCCAGCCCAGTGCCCAACCTTCAGAGAAGGCACATGGGCACACACATGGACCTATATGCATGCCTTTAAAACTCACCACAGTAAGGACATGCAGACTCTGCACAGAAGGTGCTCCAGCCAAGAATCGAACCAGAGATCCTCTTGCTGTAAGGTGACAATGCACAGTCAAGCAATTTAGAAAATCACTAGGTTGCATAAATAAGCATGGCCAGCTGTCAATGCAGCAAAAGGTTTACATTCACACATTACATTCAGTGGGTGAGGTTATGTTAGAGGTAAGTGCAGTGAAGTTTAGCAGACAGATACTGGTAGGAGTATGTGCCTGCCAGCATGTTTGTGGTTGGTATATACAGAAGGATGCATGGTCACAGAAGAGTTTATATCTGTGTGCTTGTGAGTGTGTGTGTGTGTGTGTGTGTGTGTGTGTGTGTGTGTGCGTGCATTCATGTGTGTGTGTGTGTGTGTGTGTGTGTGTGTGTGTGTGTGTGTGTGTGTGTGTGTGTGCGTGTGTGTGCGTGTGTGCATGTGCGTGTGTGTGTGTGTGTGTGTGTGTGTGTGTGTGTGTGTGTGTGTGTGTGTGTGTGTGTGTGTGTGTGTGTGTGTGTGTGTGTGTGTGAATAGTAGAGTGTGTACATCAGTCCGATCAGGTGAGTGGAGCATTTTGTATAAGTTTTTGAGTGTAAATGTGTGTGTGTGTGTGTGTGTGTGTGTGTGTGTGTGTGTGTGTGTGTGTGTGTGTGTGTGTGTGTGTGTGTGTTTGTGTATGTGTGTGTCTGTGTGTGTGTGTGTGTGTGTGTGTGTGTGTGTGTGTGTGTGTGTGTGTGTGTGTGTGTGTCTGTGTCTGTGTGTCTGTGTGTGTTCAATGGAGGGAGGGCTGTCACACTTGTAAACTCAACTAGAGAGAAAGAAGATCTTGTAATATAGAGGGGGAGACATTGAACACCAGGGAGTATGAAATAATAGCCTTATTTAACTTAAGTAGTTGATATAACAACAGTTATGCAGCACAGAAAGTGTATAAATGGGGAGCTGTAGACACTAGGAATTGTCTTAAAATATTACTTTCAGTCATTTAAAAAGTTAACTTAGCAGTTTTACAGCACAAAGCTGTATGGGCAAGGAATGGTGTACAACACATGTACTCTGTGACTATTATTCTAAGTCACTTAGTTAAAAGAAGAGGGAAAAGGTTCTGTAACCTGTACCTGCTACAGAAAAAATCAGCGTTTTAGTCTTCTTAGTAACACTAGACACTATGGGTGTTATGTCATTTATCCTAAGTCATTAAAAAATATACTAGAGGAAAAAAAGTTTGAACACTGTATCCTTGGTGTAGGGAATAGCACTTTAATAAACAAGGGTGGTTATTTTCAGCATTACCTTAAGTCAGTTAAAAAAAATCATTCAAACACTGTAACCCTGGTGCAAAAAGCATCTCCTTAATTAAGTAGAGCCGTAGTCCTCTGTGCCAGCTGAAGAGTTCATGAAGGAGCGGTTGTTACATCCTGATGTATATTCTGAAGAATATAATTTATGTAACTCTAAAGTCTGGCATTATTGACTTACTGTAATGGTCCATGAGCTACAAGGAAAAGAGCAGGTACAATCGACAAAAGAAGGTGCATTCTGTCCATTCACAGACATTTCAGAGGGGTAGGGTACATCCATATGTGTGGGCTGACATACGTCTAAACAACCTTGCTGAAGATTACCAGACAAATGCGGGAGTAACACTAGAGAATGCCACGGTAAAATTTTAACTATTAATGTAACTTAGTTCAAATGTTTATAGAGCTACAAATCTAACATCATGATACCTTTTCTAAACTCCAATGCCTGCTATTACTGACTGACTGTAATTATGTATGACTTTAGAGGAAAGTGGAAGTCCTAAGATGCTATGGCAGGGATGTTATATAAACTGAGGAAAATGTAAGAGGTATGCATAAGAATGAAGGAAGGAAGGGTACATGTGCCAACATAATGCATGAGCCATCCGAGATGATTACCCAAGAAAGTACTGTTTAGCACTTGCAGTAACACTGCAGGATTCAAAGGCATGCAGATTAACTAATACTGACGTCCTCCCTCACTTCAGCTCATTTGTCTTTGTATTGCATTTCTTGTAATTGTGGAAACATAACCCTATGGCCACAGTTCTTAGCACTCACTGAGGAATTCTTTATGAATTCCATGGTCAGTTGGCAACAACAAGAACACTGTTTATACTAAGTAGTGTAGTTGAAAAACTAAACACTGTAGAAAAGGTTATGTATAACATTGATGCAGTACAAAAGACATGTTTTTTGATGTTGGGAGAAAAAGAATCAATCTGAAATCCATGTGGTTGTTGAGTTCTTACAAAGTGGTAAAGAACATTATGATAAGAATTGTAAACTGGCTTGAGTTACTAAAAATAACTAAAAAGGGATGTCACAGAAATGCTAAATGAAGTTGTGGATAATGTTTTTGACACTACAACATTCATGAGAGTTAAAGCTGCTACTGTAATTTGGGTCATAGTTTGTTAAAGAGGCTTGTTTCTGTGATAATTAAGGCAAGGGGAAGTTCAAAGAGAATAGAGGCCTTATTAAGTGAGAAAATCTTGGAGAAGCAGAAAGTTACAGGAAAATAAAACTATAAAGAAGCACCTATAGGTGCTCAGTAAAGTGCAAAATTAATCAGATAATGCTTAAGAAGTTCACAAAAATGACAGCCCAATATATAACAGAACTGACAAAGACAGAAAGTATGGAAGTATGGTTTGTAGTTTTTCAGAAAGGTCAGGAAGGGCTGATACCTGACTTTTGGCAATTTGAAATTAAATGAACTAAGAGAAATCTACTTTTTATAAGGATTTGAACAAGATGATGCAGATGTGCAGATGTGCAAAATTAAATAGATGCCATAAAAAAAAAAAAAAAAACTTTACAATTGTTTTTTTCTCTGATATAGCCATACTTGATTTGTCAGGTGAGGACCATTAAGTGCTTGAAAAATGTGACAAGAACGTTTATGTTTGTCTGCTTAAAGTTATATATTACTAGGTATCTTACAGTCTGTGTGACTGATTGTCTAGTATGTCCCTATGTTGCTAAATAAGACTGGTACAAAAACAAAACCAGGTTTCAATTAAGTATGAAATAGAAAGGGTAAAACAAACTTTGTCTCAAAAGAAATATTAATGATTAAATGAGACTGTCATACAGAAACAAGTTTATATGGAACTATTAGCCAGGAACAGCAAGACAAAATGACATTCCTCATTAAGAGTGAACATGCAAGTCATCCTAACTACTATGGAACAATAATTTGCCTTCAAACATTACATAAATTATATTGGAGAATTGATGCAGATAGAGTTTATACCCATCAAGAAAAAAGTAAATTATGACAATAGAACAAAATGGTAATAAATTAGTCATATGGAACAAATGATCATCTGCTGTTACAAAACCAAATAATCGAGAGTCATAAAAAAGACAAAACATTAAAAAATCAATAATAGAGAGCCATAAAAAAGACAAAAAAATCTAAGTATGGTATGGACTGATTACAAAAAAGCATTTGACAGCATCCTACATTCGTGGAAAATATAATGTTTACAGATGTTTAAGATACACTTTACATTGATCAATTATATTGTAGTGATTAACACAATGTCAAACTACTTAGGAGCTATGCTACGACAAAGGGAAAATAATTGTTCCAGGGATAAAAAATAAATAAATAAATAAAATCAAAGGGGATATCCCAGAGTGATTCTTTATCTTTGTAGTTTAGGTTTCATTTAATTAATTATTTTATTTATTTATTTCAGTTTGATAACTGGGAAAGTCCATTGGGCCAAGGTAGCCCATTTTCAATGGAGGCCCAAGGAGAAAAGCTCCAGACAGAAAGACAATATACGATGTATTAGTACAGCATATGAGAACAACAGTGTAACATTCAATATACAGCAAGGCAAGATTTTACATATCTTGAAATATATGAGCTGAGTCAATCACTTATAAGATATTAGCAAAAACAATAAATTTATATTTATTTAATACACTACATGTATTTAGGCAAAGGAATTTTAGAGAGATGAATTGAAGCAGTGGCAGAGATTAGAGTAGAATAGAATAGGGATAGGTATCAGGAATCAGGTAGGATGGGTACAGGAGCACTCCCAGAGGGAGTAGAGGTGAGAGTTGAGTAGGGTTTTAAAGGATGGTAGGTTAGGGGTAGTTCTAATGTAAGGGGGAAGAGAGTTCCATAATCTGACAAGGGAGAATGATAGTAGAAGTTGCCCTGGTGGTGTAAAGGCTTGTAAAGTTCTAAGAGGTTCTGATTTGTGGATCTAAGTGTTCTATGTGACTGGTGAAGTTTTAGGGAAGAGGAGAGTGATGGACAGTTAGAAGGTTTGAAAATTAGCTTGTGTGCTGTAGTTAGTTGAATTAAATTTAGGTAGCTTGGGAGTTCCAACCAATTTAGAGCATATAGGGAGTTGCAATGGAGAGTAGAGGATTTGGATCCTGTGGCAAACTTTGAAATTTTGTTATAAGGTGAGGAAAGTTTAGATTTTAGGGATGATCGGAGGTTATAGTGTAGCGGAGCTCCATACAAAAGGGAGGGTAGGAGGTAAGTGGTAGATAGGAGTTGTCTAGAAGACAGAGAAAGGTAGTGCCTGTGTCAATAAAGCATACCAAGTTTTTGATGAGTCTTTTTAATATTGGTTTGTAGTGGATATCAAATTTTAGCTGGTCATTGATAAGAACGCCCAAACGTTTTGTATGGGGAACTATTTCAATAGTTGTTTTGTTTAGGCTAAGTATAGAGAAGGGTGCTTTGTCAGCAGCAGTATGTCTAGAAGGGGTAAAGATCATTATTTTAGATTTGGAGACATTTAGGGCTAGGTGATTGTCAAGCATCCAGGACTCAGTGGAGGAGAAGGCTTCTTGCATAATGTTTATTAGTAAAGGAAGAGTTTTGGCTGAGCAGATGATAGTGGAGTCGTCTGCGTATTGCACCAGTTTAGCATTGGGGATCTTTTGGTGAAAATCATTGATGAAAATGTTAAATAGTAAAGGACCCAAAATAGAGCCTTGGGGTACACCTGTTGGGATGTGAAGGAAAGAGGAAGTGCAGTAGTTCCATTTTACAGCTTGTTCCATGGCTGAGAGATAGCTGATGAACCATTTGATAGAAGAGGAGGAGAGATTAAGATGGGAGAGTTTAGAAAGTAGAAGCACATGAGAGACAGTGTTGAAAGCTTTAGATAAGTCGAGCAGGAGCATAGAAACTATGTTCCCAGAGTCATGAGCAGAGTTAATGCTTTCGAGGAAGGAAAGAAGGGCAGTGGTGGTGCTATGTCAAGGTATAAAGCCGTGTTGGGTAGGAGTTAGGAGTTGGTTGTCCAATAGGTAGGGTAATAGTTGGAGGTGAATACATTTTTCAAGTATCTTAGAGATAGAGGATAGGATAGCAATAGGGCAAAAGTTGAAGATTGAACAGTTTGTACCTCCTTTATGGAGGGGGATGATAAAGGGTTTTTTTCCAGAGGTATGGTACATAGGACTCCTGAATGGAGCAATTGATTAGGATGCTGATTGGAAGGGCTATGCCATCAGCAGCTAGTTGGAGAAATTTGGATGGAATGTCATCTGGGGCACTAGAGCAAGGTTTTAACTTTTGTAGTAGCTTTCTTATAGTGTGAGTAGGAATAGATTTGAGAGTAAAAGGGGAGGACTTTGGGTTCATGGATGTTAAGTTTTTTTTATCAGTTAAGTTGGGGGGTATTGTTAGGGAAAGAAGAGGTGAGTTTGCTATGGAGTCAATGAAAAAGGAGTTAACCTGGGTAGCTAGGTGGAGGTCTGGTGTGTCTGGGTCAGGGCAAGGGTTCTCTTTTTTGCCTGGGGATAATATTGATGAAATACTATTCCAAAATTTTCTGGGGTTTGTTTTATGATTATTTTGAAGTTTAAGGTAGTAGGATTTGCGGTCAGTGACTATTTGCTTTTTTACTTGATTTTGCAGTTGCTTGTATTCGGCAATAGAGTTGGGAGTTTTGCATATTTGGTAGTATTTCCAGATTTTATCTCGGTGATGCATAAGTAGTTTTGTGTCTTTAGTTAGCCAGGGGGCTGTTTTGCATCTGAATCTTTTGGTTCTACTGGGCCAAAGTGGTTAAGTATATCAGTGAAAATTCTATTGAAATGTGAGACTGTGGCATCTAAAGGGAGGGACTTTAGAGGGTTCCAGTCTATCTGTTTTAAGGTATTAGAGAAAATTAGGGGGTTGAAGTTTTGCATGTTGTGTGTGGTAATGTGTCTGTGTTGAAAGAGGATGGTGGAGGGGGAATGGCTTATGTTGGCAGGGAGATGGTCACTAAGGGAGACTGCGAGAGTACCACTATCAGAAACTCGGGTTGGGTGGGAGACTAGTATCCAGTCAAGGATGCTACCTGTGATGTAATCTTTATTTGGTGTAGTAGGGGTTTTGATTAGCTGTGTGAATTGATATAGGTTGGTGCTTTGAGAAGGGGTAGATGAGTCAATGGAAGACTAGTTTATGTTGACATTGCCTAGGATTATAGTCTCACTATTTACGTTGGAAGTGAAACAGGCAATAATATTTTCCAGTATAGGGATATTGTTATCATGAGGAATGTACAGGGAGGCAATGCATAAAGTTGTATTGTTACTTTGAGAAGGGCGAGGGTTAGCTCGGCGGTGTCAAATGAGGGTATGGGCTTAGTATAGGGTGTTACTGTTAAGGAGGAGGAGAAGAGTAAGGCTACTCCTCCACCTTTCTTTTGGGATCTGTCACTTCTTATAAGTTTATAGTTAGGGGGCATAATTTTGGTATCTTTTATGTGTGGCTTTAGCCAGGTTTCTGTGATAGAGACAATATCAGGTTTGTTATGAGAGATCCAGGCATGAAAGAAAGGTATTTTATTACAAAGGCTCCTAGCATTGTGTGGCAAGGAGAAGAGATTTGTGGTGCAGGGGAGAGCTATGTGCATGTGGTTTAGAGGTAGAGTTGTATGAAAGCCCTGGATTAGGTTGTATGTCTCCTGAACGGAGGAGGAGGGTGATAACTTTTGAGTAGAGTATGGATAGGTATCTATTTTCTAATGGGTCATAGGTGTAGATACTGGAACCTAATGAGGTGAGTTTGGTGGGTATGGGAAGTGGTTTACTAGGGGTAAGGAAGAGCTTCCTTTGAAATAGAAAAGATTCATTATGTTTGTAGAGGTGGGGGGGGATTGGGTTGTAAAGGGGAAGTCTTTTTTAATGTAAATTGCAGTTGTATGAAAGGGAGGGGAGTGCTGAAACTGTGGGAGACTAGTAAGGTAGAGTAAGCAGAAGAGGATAAGGCTTAGAAATAAGGGTATTAGAGCATAGGCGGATTTTGTTTGCATGGTGGGAGACAGAGTATGAGTTGAGTGAGAAGGATATGTAGGAAGAGAGATGGTTAATAAGTTTGAGAGAAGAGGATTAGAATGAAATGTGTGAGGGTGTATTTACAGGGATAAAGAAGGGTGGAGTGGAGGCGGGAAAGGCACATGCCATAGTGACACATTAACACAATTTAACACCTTAAGCTGTTTCTGTAACAGCAGGGGTATAGCCAGGATTTTCAAATGTCTACTCATTGTTCCAGGAAGATGCCATTATCACACCTTTATCATCTTGTTCTCCACCCACTCCCTAGGTGCTAACATCCAAAATCCAACCTTGTTAAAAGGTGTGTGTGTGTGTGTGTGAGAGTATATATATATATATATATATATATATATATATATATATATATATATAGATATAGATACACACACACACACACACACACATATATATATATATATATATATATATATATATATATATATGCACACACACACACACATATATATATATATATATATATATATATATATATATATATATATATATATATATATATATATATATATATTATCTGGTTTCTGAAACTCAAAATTCATATGGTCAAGACCATATGTTTCTGAAAACTTGAATGTAAACAAAAAACAAAATCTCAGAGAAAGTTAAATTCTCCATTAAAATATGTCTATGTAGATCATGGTACCAAGAGACACAAAGTCTTATAGTACCAAGAGACACAAAGTCTTATAGTACCAGAACTGCAAGCAGAAACAAGAGCAGTGTAGAAGAAAGAGACCCGTACTGCAGAAGGAGGCAATTCTGGGAACATTTTAGATGCTGAGAAGAGCACTCTTGGTTACATCAAAAAATGAAGCAACACTGATTTCTTGAACTTTATATCCTGACTTAGAAATGGGGTCAATTCCCATCAAAGTATCTAAAAAGTGTAAGCATTTAAAGAAATTAAATGGAGTAAAACACTACTTTCAGTAATTCTGGATACCATGAAGGTTCATAATCAGATTCCATGAATTATAACAGAAAATAAGACCATTCAATAAAATTAGATGGGAGTGCCTCTTATAGATATAATGGGTGGTCTAAAACAGATTCCATGGATTATCATAAAAATACAGATTCTGTTTCTTATCCATTCCAGAATTACAATGCATTTGTCCATACAATCCCTGGCTTAAACTAACAAGGAGCATATTTCTTGCAACACATGGGCCATATACCCATATATTTGCCCAGGACCTAACTTGATTTTTAAATTTATTTAAGTTAGATGTTGTTCCAACATCAATTTGTTTGTTTGTGTCTTTCTATTTTAGAGGCTAGCTACCATCACTATAATACTGCTTTTCTTTGTTATCATGCCAGTGTCAGTACTTTGTCCTACTCATTGTAATCCTCATTATGTTGCTTAAAATGTCATAACTTATTATTATTATATTTGCCACATTACCATTATAATCAGAAAAAATTGATTCTGTTTAACTGTGGCATTGATCTGCTCCATCTAAGAGTAGTGCAGTTAAAGCTTTGTTTATGAGTATATTGGATAGTGATTGTATTAATATGCCATGTGGAGAGTTACTAAGGAAATCCCTCTAACTTATTTATGTGTATATTGGCAATGCAAATGAACACATCTTAGGTTCAAGACAGTGAAAATAATTTCCTAACAAAAAAATTAGTAAGGATTGTAAAATTACCTCACTGGTATATATTATAACTAATGGGTTAATTGTAATTAAACTATGCTGAATACCACCCCTTTCCTTTCTATTTCATCAAATGGTCATTGTGTAATTGTAACTGAAATGTCATTTTACTCTAATAAAGTGATTAACTGCAATTAATCTAAACTTTGAGTTCATGAGGTGTATTCAGTCTGTGCTGGATTTCTGTAAATCTAAGCCAATAAATGACTATAAAAGGAGACAGTACATGTGTAGTGCCCAGTTAATAATGTGGCTTTAGACTCTATGTTCGGGTGCAGTATTTTTTTTTTTCAGTTTAATTTAGTTGTCTGCTATATTAACTCCTATAACAGCTCACCTTGTTAATGATGTGTTTGAGAAAATATCATTGAAGACAGTCATAGGGTCGAATCCCTTGAGGCCTGTCTTTAGTCTAGCAGTCGGTGCAGAGCTTGTAGTCTAGTTCCTTCTGTTTGAAGTTTGATTCATTTAGCCCTCATTTGCATACTGTATGACCTTGAGTAAGACACTTAACCAGGCGGTTCTTAGGAGCAACTTCGAGTTTGGGCTAGAATCCTTATTGGCCCTCTGGAGTGCAAGCCTAGTAAATACCAACAAACTCCCAATGCACTAAATTATAGATCCATTTGAGTAGTCTTACAAAGAGGTCATCTGTCTGCATCAAGAAATATAAGAAAAAAGGAGAAATTATGCAGGATTTCTGGTTTAACAGAAGAAAGAAGGTAAGATAATGAGGAAAGAAAAAAACAGTGAAAAGTAGAAACCAAAGTCTTTAAACTATGCTTAACAGTGGAAGAAAGAAGGGATAGGTTTATGTGATAACTGAGCCCTGTACATTAGGAAAAAGCTAGGAGTAGAAGAGTGGTAGACAGTATAAAATTTTGAGACACACCTGACAGTATTCAGCAGGAATTATAGTCATGAATACATACTTTCACTGTAGCTGCTTAGCTAACAGTCTGTAAGTCAAAACTGGGTAAGCAGGCTTGTATCTGGTTGAGATATTTAGAAATTGTAGCATGTAGGGCTACTATTTAAACATAGTTTACAGGTTCTCACTCTCTGTAAAATGTTTGTATTTGGAGAGTGGGGATCAACATTTTATGTAGAGTGCATTGGTTTCAGGCATAGCTATGCTAAGTTTCTGAGATTAAAACTATAGAATAAGCTTTAAATGAGCCATGGAAAGGCTGGAGCCAAGATCCCATAGTACAATGTGCCTGTATCTGGCTGTAATATAAGTTTGTGCAGGTATTGTTATATGAATAAAGCAGTTATTACCTCTGACTTAGGAAGGACAAAAGTATTGTAGTCTTCTGCTAGTCTGTTTTAGTCACTTGTTAGTTTTTCCAGTTATTTTTAATGCTTGCTTGCTGCTTAACTATTCAGTTCTTTACCGTTGGCATTTAATTGCTTACCTTTTTTGCTTTCTCTTAGGAACAATGCAAAACTCTCTTTGTTTCTGAAAAAGGAACTTCTCACATGAAATATTTCTGTTAGCTCCACTGAATAAATCTTGCAATCTAAAAGATAAATCATACATATTGCTGGTACATTTGTGCTGTATCAGAGAGAAACATGCAACTACATTTCATAGGATTACATAGTCAATAGTGAGCTATTAGCTCACTCAAGAAAATGTGTTCTAAAGTTTTAAGCCACCTTTCATTTGAATTCTGCTTATTGCAAATGCATATATACCTCCGGTCAGATATATATTGCTTTATTCCTAAGTAGCTTTGGTATCATATCATTTTTCTCTAATATGTTATTTCTAGTCATCTTGTTGCAAATCTGCTCTTTTGTTTTGAGGTACAATATATATAATATGTTGCAGGTGGCATTGCAAATTAAACATAATGAACCTAGATAGGTAAGAAATGGAAATAAGTTATGTCTTATCAAAAAAAAATCTGTATGCCAAAAATACTTTAGATTAAATGGACCACATATAACTAAAATACTGGCAGAGGTTGATTCTGTGAAAAATACCATTGCAAAATGTGGAGACCTGAGTTATTACACAGCTATAGTACTTGTGAATAGATTGACCAATCATTTCAAAGTAAATTTGTATTCATTCTGCATGGTTATACACTTCATCATTTTACAGCTGTAATTAGTGTTTTGTAGCATGCTTAAAAGGGTATGGGTAAATTAAGAAATCAATCAGCATAAACAAGAGCTGTAGGCTTTGTTAAATGTTATTTATTCAATTATCTGATAAAAGATGGACCTGGTAAAACTCTACTGTTCTATGTCTGTGCTGTGAACTCTGAAATTAAAAATGTGTAACAAGCTGCAGTTTATTACGAATATCCATTCAATCAAATGAGTTGTTAAAATTTTGGATTGATGTTTTTTTTTTAATTTTAAATTACCAGATAGCAAAAGTACAATCTGGGCAAAGGATGAGGGAAAATATTTAATTTGAAAATCCAGTTTCTAGTTAATGTGTAATATATATTTTTTTCCCCTACACTCCTAACTAGACTGGTTCCATTTTAGACAGTTCCATTTAAGCTAGTATCTTGTTTGCAGCACACATAATATAAAATGTTTCTCAGCAAATGTAACAAGGCTATATTAAAATCTGTTTAAAAACTCTCTGACGTTTAAAGTTTCTGGTTCTATGGCTACGGGCAGAAACTTGAAATACACAGTTAAACTTCTAATGGTTTTATTTCCTGTAACAAATTGGGTGTTGCAGTTTCACACAGAGATCAAAAGTGTGGAAGGCTATCAAGAAGTTCAGTCCTTTATGATGAAAATGAAATTTGGGAATTCAGTGTGAGACCGTGGCTCTTGAAGATGAAAATGAACACCAACTCAAAATTTAATGTAGAACTGTGCAGAAAGTGCAAATCATAAAAAATGTATGCTAGAGTGGAATACAGAATTTTTGGCACTAAAGAATATTGCATAGTAATTCATATGTTTAATATGAGGAAAGTAAGAACTTCAAGTTTATTTATTAATGAAATTAAGCTTCCCAGTATATTGTGTAAGCCTGCCACATATAGGCATTAACTACATGCTATTTTTCAAGACTGTACATGACAAAATTTAATCTACAGTAAAAACATTCCATCTCATATTAATATACCCGCATCACCCGCATATGTAATTCATTATCTAATGTATGTGAATTATACCTTTCCAAAATAATACCACTTGAGGCCATAGTGTATAAGGTTTATTGCCATATTAATTCAAACTTTTACAGGTATTTTATTTATTTAAAACCAGAAGATTATACCAGCAACTCAGACTAATGGCTCATTAGTCAAACAAAGCAGAAGTACTATCACTGTTAAAAAAAATAATAAACTCTAGCAAGCCAACACATGGTCAGGTTAAAATATAAAACTTTTATTGTTCGATAAGTGCTTTCACAACACTAGATTGCTTCATCAGACCATTTTAAAAGCACTGAAAAACAACCTTTTTATATATAAAACAAATAAACACAATATACAATATAAAACAGGATACAATTAAAACATTAAATTAAAAATCAACAGTGCATAACAAATAAACTTAGTCTTATCAGTCCACCTATCACTGCTTGGTATAAATTTTATCCTATTAAAAACACTTAAAAACTGTAGTATTGAATCAGGATGCAACAAAATCTAAATTGTAATTGGTTAGGAGTCCTATGATTATATATCATTCTAGCCCTATCAAACAATGTAAAAAGTTCTATTATCTAATCAAAAAGCAATATAATCAAACCTAAGCTACCATAGGTATTATATGTCAGCAAACACCTCAAAATATATATAAAATATATATAATATCCATGATGATTTATTATTATAATGTTTAATATTGCAGTGGAGTTAAACAATTCCCTTGTTGGTGCTGCAAAACAGACAAACAGACCCCATAATATAAAAAAAACTGAAGTACTCAGTAATGATGCATGTTAAATTAATTAAATCAAATGATTACATTTTACTAACAGATATACAATTTTATATACAAAAAGTTCTAGGCTTTTTTTTTTAAATGTTCATTTATAATACGTAAATGAAAAGCTGTTCATATTGTAGGGTATTCACCTTATGATGTCATATGTTTATTTCAAAACCTATTTAAATAAAGCTCAGCTCTAAGAAGCAATTTAAGCAGCTAGTTTTATCAATAAATGGTGCAGTGGTATAGCGGTAGTGTTGTTGCCTCATAGCAAGAGGTTTTCTGGTTCAATTATTGGCTGGAGTGCCTTCTGTGTGGGGTCTGCATGTCCTCCCTGCATTTGTGTGGGTTTTCTCCAGGTGATCCGGTTTTCTCCCATGTTCAAAAACATGCATCTGGAGCATTTTTCCCTGGGCCTCCACTGAAAATTGGCTTTGTTCCAAGTCAGACTTTCCCAGTTAACAAATGTGAAATAAATAAAATAAAGATGAAAAAAACTATTCTTTATTTTAAAACGATCCTACAAGTGAGCAAAAATAACTCACAAACATAATACTCTATATTACTACATTAGTAGCTTTAGACTATTAAACAGCCAATGAAAATCAAAAATAACAAATAAAGCACCAATAAGGGACTTCTTCAATGATTCATTGAAATATTTTGCTATCCACTGCTATTTGTGAAAACTAGCAGTCATATTCACTATATACTTAGAGACATATATGCTGATATAGATATGGCTCTGAAAAGTCCACTTTAAAACCACAAACCAATATAAAATACTACATATAAGTCTCATCTAACCACATTAGAATTCTAACAGAATGTTTTTGTAAGAATTATGAAGCGATTGAAAAAAATCAGATAAAAGTCCATTCTCTTGGTTAAACTGCTAATGTGGTGATGTCATCCAATCAATTTTTTAACTGGTTGAGACTAATGGGGGAGGGGCCAATAAAATATCTTATCTCCCTTAGAACAGCCTATTACACGGCCACCATATAAACTCAAGGTTTTTCAGCCAACCTAATGGGCAAACACCTATACATTATGTCTTTCACAAACAAAAGCAAAACTGCTTTTAATGACAAACATGGCATACTTCTTTGATTATTCCAGAGCTGCCACTCATAAATCAGAGATCATATATTATGGGGGAGCAAGGTATCAATAAAAGCCAATCTTCATCTGAAATTAACAAAAAAGCATGGCAGTTGGTTAAAAAATGCTGTTTTCAATTGCTATTAGTTATATGCCAAGATCCAATCAAATGTAATTGTACCAAAAATGCACCTATCAGGACATTTTAACTTGCAACAAATGTATTTGTACCAAAACTGCACCTATCAGGACATTTTAACCTGCAAGCATGTAAATGTATTTGCAGCATTCTGAAAGAATGTTGGCAGTGTCAAGTTCTAAATATATTTACAGAGCATCACCAGTTTTAGATTATCGCTGTAGTGGTGCAGCGGTAGCATTGTTGCCTCACAGCAAGAGGTTCTCCCGTTCGATTCTCGGCTGGAGTGTGGGGAGTGCCTTCTGTGTGGAGTCTACATGTCCTCCCCGCGGTTGAGTGGGCGTTCATAAAACATGCGTAAATGGGTGTGCCTTCGCTGAAGGTTGAACGTCGAGCTGGCACCTCGACTTTCGTGAAAATCTACTGCCAATCATTAGCGGACTGGAGTTCCGCTGTGGCGACCCCTAAGCGGGAAAAGCTGAAAGACAACAACAACAACCAGCTTTAGATTCATAAGAACAACTTACAAGACTTTTAGATCAAATGACAAATATAACATATTTCATTAGCTATTCTTGAACCTCTGCTCATAACTTATAAAGAGAGCAGTGAGCTATTAGTTTACTTTTACCTAAGATTAGCCAATCATCAAAACAAATTGCTGATTGGTTGAAAAGTGCTGTATTCAACAACTATCAGTTATGAATCATGCTCCAATCAAATATGCCAGCAACAAGACTCACCTATCAAAATCTTACCTTATAAGTATATGAGCTTATCTATTTACAGAGATCCTAAGAAAAACATGATTGTAGCATCTGATTGCGATCAGTATATTAAATACAATATATCCACCATGCTTATATCAATAGAATTTAAGAGTGCTTTTGCTTCAGGGAGTGCATCAAGGACCTGCTCTTTAGTGGTAGTTGGGGAGTGTATCTTTGTTGTTATTTCCTTGAAGGAGGCTGGGGGACAGAGGTGGAAAAACTGGATTTGTCAACCAACAAATTTATTACATCTTTCACTTCCATATAGGTGGATCCATTTACAACCATTTCTACACACAGATAAGTACTATCTTTGAGGTTTTGGACATAGCTAAAACACATCTTGCAATTATTCTTGGTCTAGCAGGCTATCTTTACCACAAAATTGGCTTTAGAAAACTTAATTTGCAAGAAACACGGGGGTGGTACAAGAGGGGTTTACAGCAGGCTAGCTTGAATGCTTTTTGAGTGTATAACCACAAACTAGGCTATGTAAGGCAAACTCTGTGGAGCAGTGCTCCTCAGCAAGCAAACCAGTTGTTCTTTGTATAACTGAGATATTGGGTACAGTTGTAAAGGTAGTTTCATAGGGAAAATTAAGTGCCTGCATCTATACAAGGTCACTGCATGGTGAGCAGTTACATGCAATTTTACCAGATTTAAGAAGCCAAAGAAATGTGACTACACATACTAAGCAGCCCTCTGGACAATAAGACAAGATTGCTTAAAGCCCCCCACCCTGTGATTTCCAAATCAGACAGCCTAGGCTGCCTTCTGCTGCCACTAGAACAGTCTCAAGCCTATCTAATTTAAAATCACACTGCATTAAACCAAAAACAAAAAGCTTACAGCAACAAATCAAACAGCTACCTAAAAATAACACTTATAAGGTGACTACCAGGCAGCCAAACCATAAATGATAAACATGCTTAAAAGTGATTTCAAAACAATCCAACCAGCAGCAAGGTACAAGAAAAGCAAATGCACTTTACAGTGTTGAACTGTAGAAAAATGCAATAAATAGTTTGAAAATGCTGAATCAGTTTTCTTAAATAAAAAACAAAGAGACTAGTTCATGTCGTAATAGGTTCATATGTGCTAACTAGGCTAATGACCAAAAGGGCCTTTTTAAGCCTACCCATACATCCCAAATCTCTAACAAGTTCTGATACCCATGATAAGTGTAAGCATGGGCCTGGAAGATGAACCATTTACAGGTTACCTGTGTCCATTAGAGACATAGATGCCAAACCAGGGATGAATTTCCTGTTTCCCATCCAATTGTTCAAGTTGCACTTTGAATTGGAATTAGGGAGGAACTCTTCACATGGATGGGAAGCCTGTTCCATAGACACAGTAGTCTCTGGGATACATACCTATCTCTCCAGCAAGACCAATTTATATCACAGTCAAGGCTTAAGTCGTTAGAATGAGTAATTCTAGTGCTGTTAGTTTTGTGAATATGCAGGAGGTCTATCAGAGTGGGGTCTGACAATGCCTTGTATACCAGGCTTAGAACTCCCCTCAAAAGCTTGTAGAAGACAGAATACAGGGATAGCACCTTGAGGCCATCTGCATATGCCATTTTACTTATGCCCTGTATTCTTTTTGTGAGGAACCTCTGTGGACATTCCAATTGTTGGATATGCCTGGTTAGGTACATACAAAAGGGGGCATTGTACTCAATAATATATCTGATGAATGCCGAATACAGTGCAAGAATGACTTCCTTGGACTTAACTCATTACATCCGAGTGACGCCTCCAGGTGCATCTGCAGTTACCTCCTACTGCTCCTCTAGGCGTCAAATATTGCTTGTTCATGTTTGCATTAACAATTCCAAAACCATGCCCTATACGAGGTATTAGAATATTTTATCTTGAAGCATACATGATGGCAAACACAATTGTATTGATATTTGACCTATGTCAATGAGTATTTGTTAGAATTGTAAGGTGATAACTTTATTTTTTAAAGACTCAAGCCACGCCCACTAGGAGTTAAAGGTACATAATCAAAAGAGCAGTACTGGAGGGAATGAGGATGCTATACCTTTGTTTATAAGTTGCTCAGTATAGAATGATTTCCTCACCACTGTAGACACATGATTGCCAAAGGCTAGATTACTATCTATGTGTGTCCCTAAGTCCCTGACTACTGGGTCAACTCTAAGGGGTGTGCTATCAATATGATAGTTACCAGGGATGGATGACTTCCCAAAGATAATATTATGCATTTCTTGGCATTTAGTTTTAGTCCATGGCTCTGACAGATTTTGTTTGTCTGTGTCAGTCACGCCTGGAGAACAATTGCATCAGTGTGAGATTCAATGACAGCTCCTAATTTGCAATCATCTGCAAATTTAGTCAGCCATAGTCCACTGACATTGGCCTTAACTTCTGAGAAGTAAATCCACTTGTGACTGGCCTGTTTGTAGAGATTTACTCCTCAGTTCAAAATTCCTCTGTCCTGTCTGTGAGCTAGTTGGTTATCCACTGGGTGAGATTTGGGTTTGTACCTAGCCTCTTGAGTTTGTCAGCAATGTCCAAGTGGGGTATTGTGTCAAATGCCTAGGCCAGGTCAAGGTAGGCAGTGTGAACTATTTTGCCCTCATCCTTTGCGTTGGTGACTTTCTCAAAGAAGTCCACCAGGTTGAGTAGTTAAGATCCGCCCTTGACGAAACCAAACATCTCTTTTGATCATCTCCATGATAATTCTTTCCATGGCTTTGCATATAATATAGTGAGATTTATTGTTTTTTAGTTCCCAGGGTTTGTATATGGCCCACCTTTGTGCAGACAGATGACTGTTGCCTTTCTCCATTCATGAGGCACGGAACCTGTTTGAAGGCTACAGTTAAATAGTAATTCCAGAGGCCCTGATAGATCATCTTTTATGCTATTTAGAAGGCATTCTGGGATATTGACTGGGCCCATTGATGCAGTGTTCATGGTCTTAGAGAGGCCATTAAGACCCTGTTCCCTAGCGATAGTAGGGGGAGTTATGTTTGATGATATTTCCTGAGGGAAGGTTGAGGAGGAGAGAGGAGTAAAGTTGGAGCTGAATTTATCAGCCAGGAGGTTTGCTATGTTTCTGTCTCAGTATAGTTGGCTCAATTACAATGAGCTCTGCACACAATTTTGCATTGCCTTTGAGGTTGTGGACATAACTAAAGAATGCTTTGGGGCTGTCTTTGGCCTGGGAGGCCAAACATACCTCAAATGTGGCTTTGGTAGACTTCATTTGCCCTCTGAGTTGTTTGTTTAGTTTGATGAGAATGCGTTTATCCTGCTGGGTGCTGCACCTTCTAATTTTTGCCATGATGTTCTTCCTCCTGTTATACAGTCTATTGATTTTGTGATTCCACCAGGGTGGCTTGTTTTTTGAGTTAGTTCTGTAATTTTTCATGGTGAGTACAGCTGCCTCTATGCAGCTATTAACATGCTGGCACAGGGTTCTGTGAACAGTTCTGCATAGGTAGAAGCATTCTCAAGGTTTATGGGGGCTTGACATTTTGATAGGTTCTCACTTAATAGCAGGAGGTAAGCCTTAGAATAGTTCCTGAATATTCTAGGTTTAGCTGAGTGTCCAGCTTTTATTTTTACTTCAAAGGAGACCATTTTGTGGTCTGGCCTTACCAGGAAAGGCATTATGGTAGGGGGTGTGCAGCACTCTCCCATATTTGTGAGGACCAGATCCAGTACGTTTGCACCCATGGTTGGTGTATTGACTATCTGGTCCAGACAACATGTGTTAAGAAAATCCAGGATCTGTGCATGAATATTTGGTGTCATATAGGATTCCCAGTTAATAGTGAGGTAATTAAAGTCATCCATGAATATGGTATTGGGTTGGATGGTTAGTGTTTCTAATAAGTTTAAATACATGGTATGGGTTTCCTGGGTCATAGAGGGGGACCTATAGCTTGCAAGGAAGTAATATTGGATTTTGCCTATGATGATTTGAACAAGGAGCAGCTCAAGTGCATTTTCCTGCTTGACCAGCCTTGAAATATATTTATCTTTGATTTAAATCGAGATGCTCCTACCTTTAGTCACTGCCTGTGAAGTAGCTGGCCTAAATGTGGGGAAGGCATTATAACCTAGCACTGTTGGTGTGCTCTCCATGGCTTTAAACCATGTTTCAGTGACCACACAAATGTCAGCATTCTCTAGGGTAAAGAGAGCTTCTAGGGAGTTGAGTATTTTGTTTAGACTCCTAGCATTGAGCAGTAATACCTTTAGGTTTTCTTGGTTTTGATTTTCTATGTTAGAAGTACTTTCAATTTGGAATTGCCTAAATAAGGCACTATGGGAGAAGACAATGTTTTAGCTAATATTTGAAAGCCTAGAGGCTAGTAGTCTTAAAACTTTGTCAATGAGCTCAGTGACAATAATTTCCAAAAATCATGAAATTCAGGTAGTGTTCCAAAGTAAAAATACTTTATTTGTTACAGTCAAGTGATAGTAAGAAAAAATCAGAAATATTTTAACAATGTTAAACATATCAGCTTTTATATACTTAAAAGTAGGTGTGCAAAATGTACGTATTGTTTAATTTTAAACCAGCCTATTCAAGGCAAACATTATAAACAGGGCCGTAAAAGTGAATTTTAGAACAAGTACCCACCCCCACACATGACTACTGATTATATCAAATGAAGTCCTTGTTATGAAAAACACTACATATCTATTTGCAACCCACATTCAAAATCAGGTATTAAGAAAAGCATAAAATACACATTAAAAGACTTTTAACTAAAATTGCTTTAGGCTACCTAATGCAATAAAACCTTCACCAGGTCTGTGACAAGAACTTCTCATCTTCTGGTTTATGCTGCCCCGAATGTATAATTCTTCCAAAAGGCCTATTCCACATAGGGTCATTGTTAGTTTTAGAAGCTCTAGTGGGATCCAGGATCATATGTAATGTGTTTAATTTATATCCTCTGGTTAAGAAATCATTTTCAAGATCATTCATATTTTTGAGAACAGGGGCCAAATCTGCGGTAATGTGCGTTAATCTGTAGCCTTGTGATTTTATTACATTGTGCTTAGTTTTTACTGGATGCATACTATCTCTGTAAAGAAAGTACTTCACCCTTGTTGGTTTTCTGTGTAAGTTACTAACAGATTTTCTTCTGTCTTTATCAATACTGACAGTCATATCAAGGAACTGCACTAAATCTGAGCTAATGGAAGTGGTAAATTTCAGGAAGGAGGTGGAGTTATTGATGTAATGGATAAACTCAGTGAGTTTAGATTTCTCACCTTGCCAGACTACAAATACATTATCGATAAAGTGAAGGTAGCTGGTCATAAAACTCTGGTATTCACTTTGTAGTACAGATTCCTCCTTCAACTGCTACAATGGCCAGGCTAGGGGATATAGCTGCACCCATGGCTATCTCCTTATCTATTTGTAAGTATTCCTAGTAATCAAAAATAAAAAGTCAGAACACTAAGCTGCACATTTAATGGGGGATTCTAAAACATTCTCTCAACCTGCAATCATACTCTTCAACCATTATATTATGTCCATATTTCTGCCTGCTCCAGGTGCTCCTCATAACATTTCTGGACTTTTGGCATATCAATGAAGACTGAAGTCATTAAATAATGACAGCCATTTGATTTACAGAAATAATATCATTCAGAAAATGAATCTTGTTGCAAAACCTGTTATTTTAGCAAACGTCAATGTAAGCAAGATCAATATTTATAATCTGTGCTTAATTTGGGGAAGCTGGTAAAACAGTTTCCTCTGAGTTAATATACTGCATTAATTCCCACCCAGTGCCATTTCTAAGGGAGAGTACATAGCTAATTAGCACAAAAACACTTTCATAGACTACTGCAGTTACATGCTTAGGAACATAGAAACAATACTTGGCAAGTGATAACAATGACCATAAGATGCCTAGCCATATACCCCTTTAAATAGACACACTTAAAAGTCCATATCAACCTTTTCAAACACATAATAGTGCTTACTTCCCAAATTGAGCATGGCTGTACACGAGAGTTCTAGAATAAAATTATGTCTGCCCATCCAATCATCAAGACTAACTTAACAGGTAGCCAAAGAAGGACTTTGGTTGACAGATAGTGGTACCTTATATCACCTATCTCTCAAGTGAGTCTTGTTTATTTAATGGGGTAGATTTAGGTCCCTGTTGTGAGTATTTGTAGAGACACTTGTTTGACAAAGAAAGAGAAGATCAAATGGGATTCATTTTAATAGCCCAAAAAACAAGACACACATCCCCTCAGAGCAACTTGTAGGCTGTACATAATTAAAGTTATGTTGCTCTAATGTGGTAGTTGAAAGCTTTAAGGTCTTTGATTTTTTTGGTAAGCTATTTTTTGGGTCTTTCTAGTTGTGCCATATGCTTTCATGTATTCATAGTAAAGGGGGGATCGTGTTCTATGATGAGTATAGTAAGGGAAGAGGACAGTGACAGGATAACATATTTGGATCTTGAAGACATTCTGTTGGAAACTAACTGGACCTGATAGAACAATTTCCTGACTGTGGTAGAGACAGGATGATTGAATGAGAGACAGTTGTCCACTGAAGCAGCCAAGTCTTTTATGATCATGTCTGTCTTTAGAAGAACATCATTTAAAACATTTAAGGTAGGTTCAGTTTTTTAAATGATGCTACTATACTATACTTTCTGCATTTATTTTGGGAACATTTCAATACATATTTCAGTCCATGCTGAAGCTGTTTATTATTAGTGGATGGCAGTACCCAGCTTGCAGTCATCAGCAAATATGGCCAACCAAAATTCTGGGATCTGGACTAGGTCTTTGCAAAATCAATGCCAAGCAGGAGATATCCCAGTACTAATTTTATAGCCAGAAATGTTTTATAACCTAGGATCTGTCAGACAGGCAACCTGCAGTCCATTGAACAACAAAGAAGTTTACATTAAGTTATTCTATTTTTTAATAACAGCATGGGTAGAACAATCCTTTGCAAGATTGAGATAAGCAATGTGCACTGAGTGACCACTGTTCTAAGGCTCCGTAACCTTTTCAAAGAAGCTTACTTGGTTCAGGAAGAAGGACCTGCCTTTCATAATGCAAAAATGATTTGGGACCTAGATCATTTAAGTTGCTTGTCAGCATAAAAGAGTTTTGATACATTCCATGGCTTTGCATATAAGGCTGGTGAGGCTGATGGGCGTATACTTATCCAGATTTGTAGAGGGGCCACAGTGGCTTCTCCAGGCTTCAGGTTCAGGCATAAACTGTTCGGATAAAGTGAAGTTGAAAGTTTAAGCAGAGGCTCAGACCAGCACTGTAGACACTGATGTGATGCAGCCTGGTATGTTGTCTGGTCCCATGGAAGTATTACCTTTGTGTTTGAAAGGGATTTTAAGACTTGTTCAAAGGTGATTTCAGGGGTGGCTGAATTTTCAACAATCGTGGAGGCAACAATGTGAGTAGATTTTGAGAAAGTTAGCACTAAATTTGTATGGCATTACATTGGAATTAGAATATGTGACATTATTGTTGAAGAGCTCATTGCATTGTGCTGGATGTTATTCCTTAATTTGGCCCCTTTGTGCTATGGAACCATCAAGGGGAAAACCATAGCAGGACAGTGATCTTTGAGTGAGACAATGCAATGTCCAAAGATTCAGGGAAAAAACTTCTGCATCACAGTAAGCCTTTCTGAATATCAAAGAAATATCAATTCAATTAAAATTGAAACTCATTAGGCAATTAATTAGCATCTTATTTTCATTCAACCGAGTGTTAGAACTGTACTCCTCCCATCCTTGCTATGTATATATAATAACTGCAAGATTACTTTTCCTTCAAATATGTATAAAGCAGTCTCGGCCTTAGTGTATACTCAGACAACATCACCCATTAGTTTTGTTCCTTGAGAATGTGATAAACATTTGATACATTACAGTATAGAGCAATCACTGATACAAACCCAGGAGGTTGTCAGGGGTCACATATTCTATCTCCAAACAAATGATCTCAATTTTTTTTATGTAGATCATTTATTTAATAAAATTACTGATGCTACCATGTGGATCTGTGCCAACCTTTATTTTATTTATGTACTTTTTTATTTGACATTTGTTGAACATGACAGAGTATGAGTAGAGACTTTAGCCAGAGGAATTTGTGGTTTATATATGATGAGAAAGATGTTCATTTGATCAAAGTACTCTATTAGAATGATATGAATGCAGAATAGGAGAAAAAGCAGGGCAGTTGTTGGCTTTGTGAAAAACATTGTATGTGGATATACGCTGTATGTAATCTAAGTGAGCAAGCAGTTCAAGCTAATTCAAAGCATTAAGGGCAATACAGTGATGGCTGCGGTATTGATTCTTGGTGGCAAATTTTGCAACTTGATTATAGCATGCCTCCAGCTTATTTTTAATTGTAGACTGGAGGTTGTTTAGGATGAGTGCAGGGTATATGAGAAATGGGACAAGGTAGGCTGTGGAAAAAGTGGTTTTGATGGTATTGCTAAGGAGGGTTGTATGCCTGTAGAGTATTCTTAGTTTTTGTTGAGTCTTCCTATGTTATTTTGGACATGCAGGTCAGATTTAAGGTTATCATCTATAATCACTCCTAGAAGTTTTTTTGTTTTTTGCTTTTTTATGGGAGACTACTTCAAATTTCAGTTTTCTTTAACAAAAAGATCTTGAAATTGTCTTTTTCTGGCATGTGTGATTTGGGGAAAAAGTAGAGGTAACTTTGTTTTTATGGGGGATTGAGTTGTATGTAGCTGGGCATTATGGAGCCATTTTTCAGCTGAGGAAAAACTTATTAGGTGACATAGCGGAGGTAAGGCTAGTTATTAGATGCACATTTAATCATAGAATTATCAATATAATGTATAAGAGAAGCTGGGCCTACAGAGGTAAAGATGTCATTGATAAAAGGATTAAAAAGGAGATGACCAAGAATAGAGCCCTGAGACACATAATTGAAGACATGCAGGTACAACGAGACGGAGAGAGAGGGGGAGAGAGAGAGAGAGAGAGAGAGAGAGAGAGGATTTTCCCATTTTACAGACTGAAGTCTGTCAGTTAAATAGATATTGAACCACGGTAGTGAAGAAGAGCATAGTCCACATTGAGACAGTTTACACAAGAGATTAGTGCGAGAACCTGTATCAGATGTTTTTGACAGGACAAGTAATAAAGGGGGGAAAAGTTTGCCTGAGTCCCTGTATTTGTTTATTGCGTCAGTGAATAACAGGATAGAAGTAAATGTGCTGTGAGCTGGGCAGAAGCTATGTTGGGTTCACGTTAAGGGCCGTTCTTGTAGAAGATACTGAAGGAGTTGCTTATAATTACATCTTTCAATAATTTTTGAGACGTGTTGATATTGCAACAGGCCAGAAGACATCAGAAGAGATGCTACTTTTAAGAAGAGGGGTAATAAAGGATTTCTTTTTTCCATAGTGAGGGTATGTAGGATCCAGTTATTGATCAATTGATAAGGACAATGCTATGGCATTAGCAGCTGTCTTTAATTATTCTGGTGGGAGGTTGTCAGGTACAAGGTTTAAGTTTGATTATCACTGATATGGAGACAAGTCCTAAGTGGAAGTTGTAGCAATGGGTAAAGAGGGTGAACGAGGTTCATATGGGGAGGCTGGAGGAGGTGTAAAGGGAGAGGAAGAGGTAGTGTGTATTGTGTATAGAGAATATTGATTTTTGTCTATCCTGTTATTTGCTGAATTAATCGGATTGGATGCTATTGTTGGTGGGGGTGGTAGAAGCACCAGATGGGGGTGAAGAATTTTTAGTTAGGGAGATAATGTTTTCTATGAAATAGGTATTGAATAATGTTTCAGTTTCTAGGAAGAACTATTACGAGAAGGGATGGGTTCACTGGTTGAGCCCAGATGTAACAAGTTATATACTGATGTGCAAGATTTTGGGGCTCACTTTTTTGTGTTGAAATTCAAAATGGCTATAATATGTTTTTTTTTTTTTTTAATCTAGTTTAAATTGTTTTTATTCAGAATAACAATTCTCTATAAAGTTCCAGGGTATAGGGAGTTTTAAATTTAAGCTATTTTTTTCTAAACACTGTAGTTTTGGTCTGGGTAGTGATCCATGGTGCATGGTTAATTTTCTTTTTTTTTTTTTTTTTTGCAAAGTGGGGTGCCCCTGTTTATAGTATTTACTGCCTCGTCTAGTGGAAGAGTTTGTAGAACAGATCTACTCTGCAATGAAACTTGTGCCTATGCAAGATAGTATTAAATGTAGGTAAATAAGCAAGATTGATATTATTCCAAACAGCATACTCATGTGCCTTGATGGAAATTCTCTGAGATGAAATAAGAACTTCCTGTTACCTACTTTTTATAGTTTGTAACATGTCCCTTAAAACAGCATTGCATTTCCTGTTTATAGAAGCATCATCAGACTCATATCTAAGTACTCTTTCTGCAGTCAACCTAAGTCCTTTAACTGAGCCTGCAACAGGTAAAATGTGATGATGAACAGCATAAGAGACTTTTATTTTTCATACCATATTACCACACATTTACTCATATTAAAGTGAACTTTTGTTAGCCCTGGGCCACATCAATCGCATGCTAGACAACTGTCTTAGTCTCAGTTAAATTCAACTATAGTGCCTAAAATATGTACATTCTAAGGTGGTTGGTGCAATGCAGAAGTTTACCTGCAGACAATCTAAATAGTGTCCTGGGCTTGGTTGCATATAGCAGCCCAGCATTAGTATGAAAACTGAGAATTTTTCCAGAAATTTTGCTGAATGCTAAACTGTCAAGAGAGGTACCACTTACAGTGTTACTTTGTGCATTGAAATGGTCATTTGCATTGAGCTGACACATTCCTACTTACATTATGAGTCCATAATAGACATACGGGGAAATTTAATAAAGCCTACATGGTCAATTTTTCCATGTAGCTCTGCTGCTTACACAGGCACGGACATTTTTAGATTCAGTAAATGGTGCTGAGAGGTGCTCATGCACACTCTAACATGGAAACATCCGTGGCATGCAAATCACCTTATAAGCAGGTCATGTCTTCTAAACCTGTTTGACTTCTTCAAGACAGTCACCAAAGGAATTAATGAGGGAAAGGTGGTCCACATGGCATACCTTGACCTTGCAAAAGCATTTGATACCATTCCCCACTCGGGAATAATAGATAAACTCACTAACCTAAATATAAACCTCTACATTACAAGATGGGTTGCAAACTGGCTCGTGGACAGAACCCATACAGTGAAAAGAGGAAACGCTAGGTCCGACTAAAAAACGGTGACAAGTGGAGTACCCCAGGGCTCAGTCTTGGGACCTCTCCTGTTCGATATTTACTTCTCCGAGGTACAAGCAAACACAGGGGGACTATGGCTGACAAAGTTTGCAGACAACTGAAAACTGGGTGCCACAATAGAGACTCCTACTGACGTAGATATACTTCAAAAGGGTTTCACTGAAAGAGATACATGGTGCCAAAATCATGGCCTCAAGCTAAATTCCAAAAAGTGCATTATCATCCCCTTCAGGAAAAAACAAGTACCTACAAATTACCAAATAGGTGGCAGCTCACTTAACACAGAGAGTGTGATAAGAGTCCTAGGGCCCCAGGTAGACAGTAACCTCTCCTTCGATAACCACATTGCTAAGGTGGTTAGAAAATCCTTCTACATGGCCCACCTTATCACAAAGGGGTTTGCATCTAGAAGAAAGGAAGTTATTGTCCCCCTCTACTCATCACTCATTAGACCCATTATTGAGTACAATGCCCCATTTGGGATGTACCTTACAAGACACCTGCAACAACTGGAGAGGCCTCAAAAATACCTCACCAAGAGGATAACTGGCCTAAAACAGATGCCCTATGCCACCAGACTAAAAAAACTTCAGCTGTACTCAGTTGAATACCGGTTACTCAGAGGTGATCTCTTCCTGACATACAAGGCTATGTCAAACCACGAATTGCTGGAAATGCTCCACCTAAGGAAATCCCAATCAACCCAAGCTACATGCTCTAGGGACCTTAACCTGACCTCTACAATAAACAGGACTTGTTGGAGGGACAGATTCATGTCCCAGAGACTCCCCCTGCTCTGGAATAAGGTCCCCATATATGTGAGGCAGAGCTCCTCATTAGCGCTCTTCAAGAAGAATCTTGATGAGTGGATGGGGAACACGAAGTTCACCCCAGGAATCACTTCTGTGGCCCTTTTCGACAGAGGGGCAGGTAACTAAATCACATGGGAGGCGCAAGCCGAAACATTTTGGCTAGGCTTAATTATGCCCTAGGGCCAATAGCCTAGTACCTACCTATGAACCTATGAACCTATGAATGTCATGCAGATGAGGCAGGTAGAGTGATCCATTAAGCAGATAGTCATCTGTTTAGACCCAGTGTCAGTGTCTGTAGTGTATGTTGAAAAATTTTGTGTACAGGAGTGTAGACAGACAAAAGGGGTTGTAAAAACAGATATATATGGACAGAAATGTCATACCACATACACATATGAGTGAAAGTATTATCCTGTATGTCAGAAAAATGATAGGAAATAACTTATTTTCTTCAGTACAGCTCTTTTGAGTGTGAACCTTTAATTCCTAGTGGGTGTGGCTTGAGCCTTTATAGAATGAAGTTATTAACTTACAGTTCTAACAAATACTCATTGACAGATGTCAAATATCAACACACCTGTGTTTGCCAACATGTATGCTTCAAGATAAAATATTCTGATACCTTGCATGTAACAAGGTTTTGGAATTATTAATGCAAATATGAACAAGCAATATTTGATGCCTAGAGGTGCAGTAGGAGGTAAATGCAGAAATGCCTGAAGGCGCACTCGGCTGTAATGAGTTAAATTATTATTATTTTTTTTTAAATAATCTGGGCATGTTTGCACAGTACACCACAGTACGCAAACATGCTTTATAAAAAAAATAAATGGCAAAAAAGTAATATTGTGTGATAGAAATGTATTACAATACTGTGTGTGGAGTCCCTACAATGAAACATTGGTGCTGTTGCTAACGTGGTTGGCCTAGGAAGCATGTAGTTTCCAGGCTGTGAGCACAGATACCTATGCAATTGAGGTGGAGTTATTGAATAGCAGAAAAGAGAAATAGTGTCCACATATCCCCTTCATGTAGGCTTAGACCCATGTTGCTGTTTACACAGGATGTAGCTGACACCAGCTGGGGGTTGTCTACTGATTTCTAAGCTAATTTTAACTTAGGTGCACATGTTTGCATGGCACACTGCCTTGCTGAACTTTGCCTTGCCAAGTGGATATGTATACTAACTTGTAAGCTTTGTTTAGCTTCCGTGCATTTGCGTGAAGTGCCAATGCACTGAGCGTGTCTGAAAAAAAAATATTTAATTAGTATTGACCTTTGTGTAAGCTAAAATATGGCCAATAAATGATGTTAATTATAATGTAGGCAGGTGGATTGCATCATATTTAGCCAATCACACATTCTGCACCTACAGCAGAACTCTATAAAGTATGCATACACCTTACATTCTGACTTTTCCCCAATACTCTAGAACATTGGAGCACAGAATTGGGAATTTTAACTGAGAGAATGCTAGGGGCTGCTACAGGTCTGCTACACCTGTATGAGCTGTATGCTGAAGTCAATGCTGCTTCTGCTGGTGCTGACAATAGGCTTAGACAGAGACAGGGAATAGTGTCCAGGTCCAGTGTAACCTTCCAGGAGCTACATGAGCAGGAGATTGTAGAGTGCTACAGGGTGGACAGGGGCATTTTACAAGAGCTCAATGAGCTCTGCTGCCCTCAACTCAGACCCAGTGCCAACAGAAGGGAACCCATCCCAGTTAAAACAAAGACCAACTGGGGGCGTAATGGGGTCCCACAGACATCAGCATCCAGGGTACTACATCATTTCCTGGATGCCATCCTACCCCATGCTAATGAGCACACCACTGAGGTGAGGGCAAGCAATATGCAACACTTCTACCATGTAGCACACTACTCTGATGTACTGGGTGCCATAGATTGCACTTATATACATATCAAGGCACCACCCAGTGAGGAGAGTAGAATCTACGTCAACCACAAGGGGTACCACTATATTAACTGCCAAGTCATGTGCAACGCCCAGGGGGTTATCATGAATGTGTGTGCTGGCAGCCCTGGCAGTTTTCACTACTCTCATATCTGGTATACATCACAGCTGTACCAGATTTTGCTAGGGGGGACATCCCACATGGCCATTTAATGGGGGATGCTGGTTCAGCCCTGGAACCATGGATGATGACACCCATCAGAAATGCACACACACTTACAGAAGAACACCATAATGAGGCACATGCACAAACTGGGGACATCATAAAGCATGCATTTGGACTTCTGAAGTCATGGTTCTAGTGCCTCAATATATCTGGTGGAGCCCTGCAGTACTGTCCAGCCACATGTCACATATGCAGCAGGATCAGCAAATGGAAGGGATGCACAGCCCCCCACCAGTGGCAGGGTCACCAGAGCCACAGTCACAGAAGGACTCAGAGGAGGAACCCCATGATGATGTCCCTGTAGGCAGATATAGGTGTGCCCTGTATGCCCTAGCTTTGGCTAAGAGACAACGCATAGCACATTCACTGACAACCTAGGGCCCTACTCCTACTCATATACATATAGTAAAACTGTTGAAGCCAGACAACACACACAACCTGTACCTATCCATGTATTGGCTGTATACTACTTGCATCAGACAGAGTCAGCCCTGAACTACAGTTCTGTCAACTGCTGCATTCACAAGGAAAGTACCTAACCTACACAATACTTGTAAGAATTACTATAATATGGTATTGTATATATGGATCTGCTGCATTTATGGAAGAAAATATAGTGGGCTATTTGAACACATGTAGCATCCACATTGTACTACAGTTACCCAGTCCACTAGTATGTATTCCTTAATATTCACTAGGCCTTGTGGTTGGAATATGCACTACATCTGTAAAGAGAGATGTTAAATAGTGGGGTCACATGATAGTTGGACTACTGTGTAGCCCAGCAAAACATGTGGTGTTGCTCCCCCACACCCAACACAGCACCTTTCCCATGCAACTGCTTTAACAGTAGGTCACCAATGGTATATCAACAGTCCAGGAAAACTCAGTGCAACAACACAGAAATTGATCACACATTGTATGTGTCACTTAATGCAGGAATAACAACTACATATGTATGCTGTTGATTGTGTGATGAATGACTACTCACTGGTTGGCAGCTTCGGTGGCTCTGCAGACTAGAGAAGTTAGTATGGGTGATACTGTTGATGGTTCAAATCTAGAAGTATCCACATCTTTCACATGTGAGGTATTATGTTGTTGTCATAGGCTGTCAGTATGTGTATGGTGTAACATTATGAACCTCTTTTATTATTACATCAAACAGCTAGAGAATACCATAGACATTTTACGTGAAGTGCAGCACTGCAGAACCAGGGACAGATGTCAGTGTCTGTAACACACAAAATCCCAGACTGGAGTACAGGTAGGTGTGGGCTGGAGTCACTTTGTAAGCACTGACAGTCTCACAGGGCATGCCCATACACTTAGTTAAACTGAACATAGTCCTGTTGCCTTTGTGTATTAGTTAAACTTAATGTAGTCCAGTTGCCTCTGTGTATTTGCAAATAAAAATATGCCTATATATATATATATATATATATATACATATATATATATATATATATATATATATATATAGATAGATAGATAGATAGCTATATATATATATATATATATATATATATATATATATATATATATAAACATACATCTCAGTCTCTTCCCATATATCCACATAACACATACACACACACACACACACACACACACACACACACACACACACACACACACACACACACACACACACAGCTACATTTACATATATATCCCTGTTATATACAGAAATATGAGTGTGGATGCCTGTATTGTCCTACATACCCTAATACTGGTGAGCAAAGCTGCTCTATCACACATCTATAATGTTGTTCAAATGATCCAAAATAAGGGCTCAACAGTCCAGAATACACTTATCTACAGACCCCTGTGCCTGCTGGATGTCACCATATAGGCAGCAACAGCTGAGCAGGTGGTGTAATTTATAATGTTGTCGCATGCAAGGACAGGGCACATTATTCCAGCTCACAGGCGTGCCCATCCAAGTGCAAATAGTCACATATGGACATACTGGTAACTGTACACACATAGGATAATAACAGTTATCTCACTGATAGGATACTAGATGTAGATAACAGTACAAAGCAACATCACTCTGCAGGCCACAGATGCTGTTCAACACAAGCCTAGTTTGTGTAATCCACAAGTAGTTTGCCTGCAATCACATATTAAACAGACATCAGTCATGGTGTGTGCCATAAGTACTGTGATCTATAGTGTGTAAGACTAGATAGTCAGGGGTTCTAGTCGCACTACAGGCCACTTGGTGTGTGTGTGTGTGTGTGTGTGTGTGTGTGTGTGTGTGTGTGTGTGTGTGTGTGTGTGTGTGTGTGTATCCCCCTGCCAAACAACTGAGAAACACTCATTAGCTATCAAGCTGCAATGGTTATGCACTTTCTGGCCCTGTCAGTTGCTGCTGGCTTTCAAACTGCCCTCTTCTACATGGCCTGATGATGTCACCTACCTTAAGACTACCAACTGCCATTGTAGCATCTGACTTAAGCCATGGTGCATGAAATAATTATTGTGATCTATAGTGTATAAGACTAGATAGGCAGGGGTTCCAATGTTACTGCAGACCACTTGGTGTGCATGTGTTTGTATCCCCCTGCCAAACAACTGGGAAACTCTCACTGGCTATCAAACTGCAATAGTTATGCACTTTTTGGCCCTGTCAGTTGCTGCTGGCTTCCAAACTGCCCTCTTCTACAAGGCCTGATAATGTCATTTACCTTAAGACTACCAGCTGCCATTGTAGCATCCGACTTCAAACTGCCTTCTTCTACAAGGCCTGATTATGTCATCCACCTTAAGACTACCAGCTGCTATTGTAGTATCTGACTTAAGCTGTGGGGGCATGTGATAAGTATTGTGATCTATAGTGTGTAAGACTAGATAGGTAGAGGTTATAATTTCAGCCCAGGCCTGTTGGTGCATATGTGCATGTCCATATGGCATAAATATGATTACTTCAGTAACTTAGAAAGACATAGGGTTTTGCAGAATTTTATTTGTAGCAGGTGATGTGGCCCTCCAAATGCCTGACCACAACTAGGCCTGCTGATGTCATCAAGCATAATATGTCCTAAATCAATAGTACTATGAGACATGAGGTATGTTGTGCGCATCATATACTGTGATCTGTAGTGTGCACCAATACATAGGTAAGTATTCTAATCTACATACAGCTAACTTGCATTATGTGTGTGCCGTGCCATGTCCTGTAAGCGATAATTGGAAGTGGCACTATCCTCAATGTAGTCATGTTTGTGCGTGTGGCTGTTAGAGCACCTTACATCACCTTATGGAACCATAGGATATTTGAAGTTCACTATTATACTGGCCATACAGCCATCATAATCATAGACAACTGTATACCCTTATTTACATGATCAACACATATTGCCCCAGTCCAGGATGGACACAGGCAGAAGCCTTGTGGTGAAATGACAGTCGCCCAGCCAATCATACAGATGCCATGTGCTGAAGTGCACTGAGGTGCTCTGCTTGCCATTCACCAGGGTTCTGTTTAAAAGGTGGGTTAAAGTCTGCTACACAGATCTTTCCCACTAACATGTATTACTAATGTCACATACTAAGTTAATGTCCTTATAGTGATTAATCCATGTACTATGCCAACTACAGATATGCAGCATTTACAATCAAGCACGGTCACACATTTCCCCATATGCAAGGCAGAGATCACCTCTGAGTAATCTTTATGCCACAGGCTACAATGGCATCCATTTTAGATGATCCCCATTGAACACATGCTGAAGATGTGAAGTTCCCTTGTGAGGAACCATGTGTGCAAGTGCCAGTACTGCTTGGAAAGGTTGATTACTAAATGTTCATTGCACTCAGATACTGGCATGCTGAGGAACGAGTACATGGAGGTTATGAGTATGTCAGTCATGGGTGATTATGCCCTCAACTATGACATATGATTCTTGTCATACCACTAGGGGGACTTAGTGTTCTCAGGCACATTAGGTGTAAACCTGTGGACAGGTCTGTTTGCCTAGTTCTTTCACCCCTGAGTATGTACATCACATATTGCGACTGATGTGCTACTTACCAGGTACATAGGTGTTAGTGATGAAAATTATACTACATATATATTTGCATGGAGTCTATGGCCATTACTATGTCAACAGGCATTTGTTCATCAATACCCTCTTGTAGGATATTGATATAATTCACAGACTCCATGAGTGCTCACATTCTGCAGGCATCAGCCAACATTGTTAGCCACAGATATTTAGTATTTGCTTGTATCATGGCTAAATGGATTCCAAGCAGTAGAGGACTCAGAGCTGAGCCCATTGAACACGGCTGCTTACAGATCAGCTATTGAAGGCAGATGTCCCTGTGTTGAGTATTTGTGTCATCAATGGGCCACTAAATGACCCCTACAATGATAGTACTGTGACTGCTTAAGTTGGTGCTTTGTAAATGATGCCTGAGTGGGGGATGGAGTCAGACAGCTTGGCTCAGTCCAGGTGGTTACATACCCTGATCTCCCCTCACCCAGATCATTGGTGACTGCCTCAGAAATGTCCACTACATTTAACAGTCATGATCCCCCTGTCAAACATTCAAACTGTGTACAGCCAGCTGTGTGTGGATCACATATATGTGTGCTTATCAGCTCCACAATGATTGCCCCTATGGCCATAGAGATATAGATACTAAGGCAAAGAGGTCTATAGTTCTGGTGGTAAGTTCATGTACCACCTCTGTGCACGGGTATAACAGTTGCCCTTGTCAAGTTAGCTGGGGTCCAGCCAGTGGTTTCAGTATGATTGCAAGGTGTTCCCAATGGTGTTAGTAATCCATGACAGAGCCAATGTAGGATGTAGCCTGGGATATTAGCATGTCCAATAGAGCCTGTGCATCCTCCATAGAGAGGTAATTTATGACCTGCTCCCTAGATATGGAAGTTATGGGACAGGTTGTAGGAATAGTATGTGTCACATGTGGTGGGGACAGGGGAGCAAAGTTGATGCAGAACATGTGGGACTACATGTTAGTACAGACTCATTCTATGTGGCATCATTATGTATGAGATCAACGACAATCTGGGCCTGTCCTTTGAGGTTGCACATGTAACTACACTGTGTGTTGTAGTTCTGCTTTGTGTGGGTAGCTAATTTTGTCACTTACTGTGTCTACACAACATCACTACAGCACTATGTGGTTGTTTTAGCTGAGGAGATTGTGTCACTTTTTTTTTTGGGGGGGGGGCTCACCCCAACTGTCACACAGCAATGTCCACCTCTTAATGTACAGCCTGATAATGGCAGTTGTCCACCAGGCAGGTTTGCTGTGCCATGAGAAGCCTGTGCTAGTCTTGTCAGGTACAGATGATTTCATGCAGTTGTAATGCTGCTAGCATCCCATCAGAAGGGGGAGGCACAGTCAAGCTATGTGAACCATCTCATAGGAGCTAATAAATGGCTTTGTTGAAATATATGTCTGTATTGTCTGCGGGGGGGGGGGTAGTGCTGGTAATTTTAATGACACTCCCACCAGGGAGGACCATACACTGGGGGGGGGGGTGCTGCAGTGGTCACCCATATTGGTAAACACATAATGCAATACATTGTTTCCCCTTGGGGGGATGTCACAGCACTGTTCCAGGGCATTGTAGTTAAGGACATAAACTAACCTTTTGGCAAGTGAGCTGCAGCACAACTAAGCAATACAGCTGGTAGTCACTTAATGCCACCCCACTCCATGGTGTAATGATATATCTTGATAGACACACGTGCATACAAATACACACAGTGGGTGCCTGGATTCATGGAGATGCTCCTGTAGCCAGCCACTGCTTGATTATGTGTCCTTCTAGTACTGAATTGCAACTGCAGTGTCTCCAGGAAATCACAGTGTTTCACAAAATCAGGATGTGTATCTATCCTTATTGAGTATGTATACACCATCTGCATTACCTTGAACACTGTCATTTTGAGGTGTGAAGATGTGGATGGACATGTAGTCTGCTATGGCTGTGGTGCTATCCACAACCTTGAACCAGATGTCCTTGACTGCACACATGTCTGCATAATCGCTGGTGGGGAAGAGTGGGGTTCAGTGTTGCCATACCCATGTAGCAGCATAACCATGATGTTGTATAAAGCTGGTGTTCTCATTGCCAACATTTCCCTGAACAGTGCATCTAAGATGCATTGTGGGGGTGTCAGTAGCCATGACCAGTTCTCCAAATCTCAAGGGTGATAGATGAACACCATCACTGATGAAGCATTGATGTTTGTTGAGCAAGGCATCCAAAGCAAACATGGTAAATCCCCTGACAATGACACCACATTTTAAGGCAATTATTGACTTCTGTCAATTTCCGTGTGTATGGAGCCATCATCCTAGGTGAAGGTCAACTGCAGATGAAAGCTATGGATATACCCGCGAGAGACACAGACTGGCTAAACACAGTCATGTATCTGGTTGTACACACATGCATGAACAATGATGCCAAGATTATGTTAACTGATATCCCTTGAGTTGTGGCAATGTGTGGTAAGGCCTATTTTGTCAACCCACAGACAGCTATCTGTGATCTTTCCCATATATAGCCACTTGATACAGACATCAGTGTGTCTCACTATGTAATCACCTCTGACTAAGAGGTGTGACTTTGTGTTTTGCCTCGGGTGTTTGATCAGTAAGAGAGCAGAGTATGCAGTATTATGTGTACTGTGCACTCCAGAGGCAGGATTTTCTTAGGTGTCTGGTAATCAGCTGCACATATGCAGGTGTGTGTGATGTGGGCAAAAATGGTGCAGGATGGGAGCTATGCATGTTGTCATAATGCTCATTGCCATATGTAATGGCTGCTGTTGGAGACACAATGGCATTAAGGTTGGAAATGCAGTCACATCTGTCACATGTGTTTGTGTGTCATAGGAATAGAAGGGTGGGGATACTCCCAACATCTCAGCACCAGGTCCTGCAATGGTAAGGTCATGCTGCCACACCCTTGGAGTTGACAGCCTGATATACAGTGTTTAAAGGCACACCTTGTAGTGAAGATGTGGATGCCTGTGCATGCATAGAGGACTTAATCAACTTTGCTGACATTACATTGGCCTCGCAAGTGTACAATGCCTGTCAAGCAACTAGACAGAACACTAGTTGTTATGTGACATGAACTGGGAACACAGAAATGTGTTTCAGGTAAATAACTGTACAGTATTCCTTGCCTAAGACATGTGGCAGTTGAACACACATTGGCCAAAGGTGGCCAGTTTGCTGCAGTAGGCCTCACAGCTATGTCATGCAGATATCCACCAATAATCATTTGAAGGGCAGGATGCATGACTAGCTATGAAATTGTCAACTATGGTGGCTCATTACTGGTTTGCTGATCATTACAGTTCTCCAAATCTCAAGGGTGATAGATGAACACCATCACTGATGAAGCATTGATGTTTGTTGAGCAAGGCATCCAAAGCAAACATGGTAAATCCCCTGACAATGACACCACATTTTAAGGCAATTATTGACTTCTGTCAATTTCCGTGTGTATGGAGCCATCATCCTAGGTGAAGGTCAACTGCAGATGAAAGCTATGGATATACCCGCGAGAGACACAGACTGGCTAAACACAGTCATGTATCTGGTTGTACACACATGCATGAACAATGATGCCAAGATTATGTTAACTGATATCCCTTGAGTTGTGGCAATGTGTGGTAAGGCCTATTTTGTCAACCCACAGACAGCTATCTGTGATCTTTCCCATATATAGCCACTTGATACAGACATCAGTGTGTCTCACTATGTAATCACCTCTGACTAAGAGGTGTGACTTTGTGTTTTGCCTCGGGTGTTTGATCAGTAAGAGAGCAGAGTATGCAGTATTATGTGTACTGTGCACTCCAGAGGCAGGATTTTCTTAGGTGTCTGGTAATCAGCTGCACATATGCAGGTGTGTGTGATGTGGGCAAAAATGGTGCAGGATGGGAGCTATGCATGTTGTCATAATGCTCATTGCCATATGTAATGGCTGCTGTTGGAGACACAATGGCATTAAGGTTGGAAATGCAGTCACATCTGTCACATGTGTTTGTGTGTCATAGGAATAGAAGGGTGGGGATACTCCCAACATCTCAGCACCAGGTCCTGCAATGGTAAGGTCATGCTGCCACACCCTTGGAGTTGACAGCCTGATAAACAGTGTTTAAAGGCACACCTTGTAGTGAAGATGTGGATGCCTGTGCATGCATAGAGGACTTAATCAACTTTGCTGACATTACATTGGCCTCGCAAGTGTACAATGCCTGTCAAGCAACTAGACAGAACACTAGTTGTTATGTGACATGAACTGGGAACACAGAAATGTGTTTCAGGTAAATAACTGTACAGTATTCCTTGCCTAAGACATGTGGCAGTTGAACACACATTGGCCAAAGGTGGCCAGTTTGCTGCAGTAGGCCTCACAGCTATGTCATGCAGATATCCACCAATAATCATTTGAAGGGCAGGATGCATGACTAGCTATGAAATTGTCAACTATGGTGGCTCATTACTGGTTTGCTGATCATTACAGCAAGACTTGACATCTATGTCCATGGAAATTGTACATTATATTGTGGTACTACAGCAGTGCTACTAATCCCCCTGCTGTCAGTACCCTAACAACAAACCACCAACCCTGGAACAGACAGCATAACACATACAAAAGCCAACTTATTGCCCGGGTTGCTAATCAAGGCATCTGCCTGAAAAAGGGTATGTGAAGCCTGCAGACCCTTTCATGAAGTGGGGAAGCTATGTGGATGAACAAACAGGCTGCGTCCTGCTTGTCATCATGGGCTTCATAGTAATGTTTTGCATGTGATGACAGAAAAAGTATCAAAGCATTGTATCCTATGTAAAAGTGGTGTTTGTGAGATCAGCAACCGTAGCTGCCAGTCACCAGCAATTCCATGAACTTTCATGCTTAACACAGTCATCAATGTAATTGCACCCTTCCAGTACACACCACTTGGGTGTCCAACTGCAGAATACCTGTGTAAAACTCCCACCTTACCTTCAAAGGGTATACATATTACATGCCCCAATGTATTTTTCTGCACTCTGTACAGACACCTTGGATGAATTTCTTCTTGGAACATGCTTGAAGCAACTGCAATTCTTAGTTGCACAAAGGACAACTAGCATGTGGTGCCAAGCAGTATCTCCAGATCTCTGACACATGGGAAAGGAAATGCCAGGAAAGGAGTTAGCAGGGATATGAGCAGTAAAACTATTGTAAACCTACTGACAGTGGACCACAGACTGTTATGCTCAAGGCCAAATCATGCCTGCTGGCTCTAACTGGTGGACCCCATTGAGTGTTACAGTATGCAATGGATGATGAGACTATTACTCACTCTACTTAGCATGGCCTGACAGGTTTTTGACAATATTAGGCTAGCAGTCTTGCTGGAAACTGTGTAAGTTATCTACAGATTATGTCAGCTGGTAGATAGGCAAGTGTCTGACAGTCATAATCTGGGAATATAGCATTGGGAGACCTACGCTGCAATGGCGCCAGTCACAGTTGATTTACCAGGCATCATTGATGGTGACCAACTTCTAGCCATTCCCTCTCTGCAGTCACAGCCACTAGCAGTGCCTTCTGACTGACTACATTAGCAGGTGATTGCATATCACTGAATCCCACACTGGACCAACAGTTATCCAGATGGCCTGAGATGCACATTCAGTTGTTGTCTGAGCTAATGACAAATACTAAATGCCAACAAATGCACAATACTATCCTTTGAAAAGTCAGCCACCCCTGGGGAATATAATAGTGTCTGCACACCACACACAGTTGAGCCATTACTCATGGACTTATGGACACAGAGAGTAATGTAGCCTTTGAATGTCATTGGCTGGTAAGAAGTGGGGATGCATTTAATGTTGTACAACCTAAACAGAAAGGTCTGTGATGTAACTCCCAGACTGTCATTGCTATACTGAATGTGGCACTCATCACACCTATCAGTGTATACAATGGCACCCTTGCTATGTCACTGCATAGGCATATCTTACAACTGTAGCAGCTGCACAGTTTTCATGGTACAGCAACATTCATTGCAGATAACATGTCTTATGGAGTCTGTGTCAAGACCGTACATATGTAGTTTGTCTCATAAATGTTGTGGAGGGGATGTGTATGGCTGCCATATAGAGAGGTGTCAAATCCCACTGTGTACCTCCTGTGTATCCGTGACAGGACTAACACATGTCTTACCTGTCCTACGCACCTCCACTGTCACTGTGGTATAAATAGTATGTGCTGGAGAGACAGGTATGTAACACAGACAGTACACCCTATATGTAACAGCCCCCCCCCCCATGCATGTGAAGCACACATCTGCTTTGGCAAATATCTTCAGGTCACACCATGGCATGCAGAACAAGACAATCATAGCTGTTGTCAGACAAATGTCTGTACTGGACACAGGAAATTTGTAGATGGGTTATCTCCAGCACCACATCTGGTAGATGTGTTAGCTCCCAAAACCCTGGTGACACTTATAAAGGATATCAGACCTTTTCATAGATTAGGGATGCATGGGTACATTGAATAATGCCATTGTCCTTGTTGGCCTGTTATACACATATGGACTTATGGAGGCATGCACCTATAGTGCTGTACCTTGCTGGAGACATATTTCTTCTGTGTTGACATTCTATCTTGTGCTGTGACATCTATGGCTTTATTGCTGCTGTGTATCTACAGGTGTCCCCAACAGAATCCTGAAACAGAAATATAAACCTTTCAATGTGTAAGTATACAGCCATTACAACACCATACAACATGAAGTACACAAGACTATGTGACTTACTCATTACAAATATCAGCATACAGTATCTGTCAGTAACTACTACATGTGGCATGGCAAAACAACAATGCATTACACAACTACATGTTATTCATATAGTCACCCTTTGCATCAGACACATGACTTCATTTCCCTGCATCGATGGCAAGGATGATAGGGATGTGTCAAAGGTATCGTCACTTGCACAAGGTGTTGTGTGGGAGTGCAGGAGGCCTAGGCTCTCCCAAAATGTTGATGGCATGTGTGTGAGTTAGGAAGAGAGACAGGCATGATGGACCATGGAAATGTGTTGTGTGTGTCTGTAGGTGGCCTGCATTTGACAGTGGTGTGTGTGTGTATGCATATATATAGTCAAGCTCAGTGATAGCCCCATATGTGTGTATGTTGGGCAGCTTTGAACCATGCATGATAGAGCTGAAAGTTCATGGTCTCCAGCCCTGAACATGGGAACTGGCTCTGCCAGTTGTTGCACTGGCACCTCCATGCCCAAGGTCAGAAGTGGTGCTAGTACCTAACGGTGACTGCTGTCTGCTGGCACTTTTTGTCCTCCATGGGAGTGCCCAGGATCATGAGACTATAGCCTGCCATGTCTTGGTGTGGACAGCACGCTCCCCTCTGTAGCGCTGGATGTACTGTCACTACAAGAGCATAATTTTGCATGACCATGTGGACTGTCAGCAGATAGGGTTATTAACTTACGACCATATGGCTGATGCTCAACTCCAACCACATGTTCCGGCACAGATACTGTGCATTCCAAGACAAACACTGTCTCAGCCCAACTTCTTTCCACTGCATCAGTAAACTGACCCAGGGTATCACCAATGCGGTGGAGGCAGTCACGGATGTCAGACTGTGCTGCATTTGTAACCCTGAGCATACATCTGGAGTTCTTTTCAGAATGTGCCTGTGCCTCTATGATGGCTTGAAACATACTGCGAGTGAATTGTGATGTGACACCTGCAACAGGTGTTGGCAGGACCACAGTACTCCTATGAGTACCCCCTATCAATCAACCTGTATGAAACCTCGCCAGCTCTCTGGCTAGGGCCACTGTCTACACTCACTGGAGCCATAGTTGTTGCACTTTCCTGTTCAATGTCCCCACCCTCTGACTGTCCAATATCTGTGGCCTCCAGGGACTGGGTATGTGTAGGCATACTGACTGTGTGTGGTGACAATGAGAGAAGAAGAGTGATGTCAACCTCTGGAACAAGTTTTACCCTGAAACCCCCACCTGTGCCTCACTGTGGCCACAATCATCATCAGAGTCTGAAGAGACACTGACATCAGGTTGTGGAGGGGACAAGAAAAAACAGTGCATTAATACCTGCACTATTATGCTCTGCAGTACTATGCTGCAATATATTTACATCTCTGTACATTGTTGGCACTGTTACAGACCTGTTGAAACCCCAACCTCATGTAGTAGGGCAAGAAGGCATTACTTTTCCTACAAATAGCTGTAGTTACTTGTAAATAAAAGCTATTTACACAGAAATCTCATCAGCAACAATGAGGTACACTGGTGATATTTGTGGAGACTCTGCTCAGTTGACACATATGGTAATCTGCAATGTCCTGACAATGCTGTCACATCTATCACTGTGGTCACACCTACAAGGCATATGTATGACTCTAATGTGTACAGTCAGAAAATATCTGTGCAGTTTGCAATCATACCAACAGTACACAATTCCAGGCAGCAAGCCTAGGATGACACTTTAGAGATTACATTGCTGTAAACCTACATGTATATCAAAACAGTGTCATGCTTACCAGGAGCAGGATCATGACCTTATCTGATACTTGATGGACCTGTGAAAAGTTGAGGGAAAAGTAATGTCACTACCACCACATGTTGCACCACAACAAGGCAATACGTCCATATAGCTCACATTTAAAGTAGCTACTGTGTTAATTGTTATATTGGTCAACATCTGAGCAAGATATTTTTTGCAAATGCGTGTTCTGTGTGCAGAATGTGTCATACAGAATGGTTCCCCACAGCCAGCATGTTTTCCTTTTTAACATGCTTCTCATTAGCAGGTGATTGCCTCTTAACCAGTCTGTGGCGTTGAAATGTTAATTACACCCAACACAGCTGATTTCCACTATCATCAGCCAACGACATGCAACAACTCTACAAGATATAAGACCTTCATGTAGATTAGAATCCCTTTCTGATATGTTGTGCTGGACATTACTGGGGTGAGGAAACCTTGTCATTGCAGAGGGTAGTTCTATAGCAGCTACTGTTACATAGAGATGTGTGTGCTACTGGTTGCAGTGGCTGTTGCAGGTAATAGGCCTAGGCAGAGACTGTGAACACTTTGGTGGACAGCAAGCTGTAGGTGTAACTGAGGGAGCTGTGTCAGCCTTGTAGTAGAGACAGAGACAGAGTGAGGGTACCCATTCCACTCCAATTAAGGCATGTGTTTAAGTAAGTATTTTAGGCAATGGTGTCATTAACAGAGTAGTAGGCAACATGTTTGTTGTGTCCTTGAACAACATAGGGGACAAATATAATATTATGTGCACCATTTTGGCAACTGTCAGGCCACATGTTACAGTCTGGACATCATTTTGAAAATGACATGCTGGCAGTGCTTGTTAGAAACAGGAGCTCCATATGTGCAAGTTAGTTGTGCAGCTGTGCTAATCTCCACTGTGAGTCTGACATGACTGTATACTACACTCTGATAGTAGTGGGCATCATTTGCATTACCTGAGTTAAAATCATCTGTGAATGCATATTAATGCATGACATGACACTTTATGTACTTTTAGTTTTGCTATAGGGATATGTGAAGTGTGCTCCTCTCTGCAGGACTGTGACTTCCGTCAGTGACAAGTAGACATTTCATTTGAAATGCATTGTCTGGATAAAGAGTGCATGACTCAGTCATAAATTACTGGCTTCACTATAATGTAATTTAAATGAAACGCACCACTGGAACTGAACACAGGACTGTGTCTGGCAAAATGTATTGCTTGCAAGGCATTTAACAGACTGAGCTACTGAGTCACTGTTACAGCAGGTGTATTTGCAAGATATAAGTGCACACTTACAGGCTGTAACATACTTTTTTCTACAGCCATCATTATGTGCATGGCTTTATATGGATTTATTTCTGCACCAGGGTCCCAGTTGAACATGTATTTTGCCAGTAGTACCTTAGCAGGTGTATTTGCAAATGTTGCTGATAAAAGAGGATATTTGCCTGCTATTACAGACCTCACTTGCATCCATTATTTTGTGTTTAACTTTCTAGTGGTCTACTCTTGCACCAGACTCCTAGGTGTACTCCCAGTTTTTTCATTTATCTTTAACCAAGTTTGAGCAACATGGTGCGATGCACAGCTCTGCTTAAACATGCTTAATGAGTGTAACTTGCAGTTACTATGTTTTGTTTAAACCACCTGTTTTAATTAACAGCTGTGTGGCATAGAAGGGTAATGCAGTGGTCTGGTCTACAGCTGCAATGGTCTTGGGTTCAAAATAGGGGGCAGGTATTTATGTTCTACATGTTTATTATTTAAAGCACATATATATCAATATAGCTCCATTTAGCTGAGCTTAGCAAAGCTGAGTGATGCAGTACATCACTCAATGTTAAACAAAAAAAGTATATATAAAAAAGAAAAATTGGGAGATAGGAAAGTGGTGAAATGGGGTGCAAGCAGGGGGAAAACATAGTGAAAGGCAGGTAGGTATGTGCAGGAAGGGTTTAGGAAAGAACCATAGCTATCCATTTCTTGTACCCCAACAAATGTGCACTTTGACAGAATTTGTAGATGGCTTTGGACTCTAACCCCTAGAGATAGGGATGAGGAGAACATAATTGCTTTGTTAAGCCAATTGGACCAAATTATGTGTGTCCAGTGGACACGTGTGAAATGGAGAGCTATGTATGGAATATTTTTTGGGTGGAGAGGTGCCATTTTTTTAAGGTGACAGTGGAATGTAGGAGAAGGGACATAGGTACATGTGAGGGAGGTAAGTTGGGTAGATGAGAAAGCTTTTGGAGACAGACAAGACAGCAGACAGGGGTAGTGTGTGACACAAGATGGGGGAAAACAACTTGGATGGGGAGACTGTTGTATCTGAGTCCAATGTGCCTCCACAAGGCAGCAGCGTGACTCCCCACCCATAGGACTGTCAGCACTGATCCATCACTGCCCCAAGGGTGGCAGTGTTGGAGGCTGGGCTCTGGGGTGAGCCTGCCCCACCAGGGTGGCCAGCATGCTCTCTATCTGATGCATCCAAACCTATGGTAGATGATCATGCTCACCAAACCCGGCAGTTCATCACAGGTGACAACTTCCCCTCCACTACTGCTTCCAGAGGGGGGGCCCATCCCCGTCCTGTGGGGCTATACTACCTGATGTTACAGGTAGTACAGAGGTAGCAGAGTGGGCATCATCAGGCTGTGTTGCAGACGTACTGTGACCTGGGACCATGGCCGGAGGAGGGAAAGTAGCCTGATCACAAGGAACCAGCCAACCTTGATGAGCTGTAGTAAGTTAGTTATAACAATAAGTGAAGGTTTGTAATAACCAAACCAATGTTAGTATTAACAAAATGGAACATAATATTTATTAGTCCAAATACATATTTCTTCTTCTTCTTTCAGCTTTTTCCCAGTTAGGGGTCGCCACAGTGGATCACCTGTCCGCTCATGATTGGCAGTGGAGTTTTACAGTGTCAAGTTGCCAGCCCAGCACCCAACCTTCCAGAGAAGGCACGCATGCATGCACTCACACCTAGGGCCAATGTAGAGTAGCCAATCCACCTACAGCATGTCTTTGGGATGTGGGAGGAAACTGGAACACCTGGAGGAAATCCACACAATCACAGGGAGGACATGCAGATTCTGCACAGAAGGCACCCCAGCCGAGGATTGAACCGGAGAACTTCTTGCTGTGAGGCGGCAACATTAGTCCAAATACATATTAAGGTATATTATGTGTAACACAACATTAAGTAGCATAACAGTAAGTATGTTAACAGAAAGCCAGTATGAATTAAACCATAAGGTCAATAAAACAGTTTAACAAAATATGTCAATGTTAAATCATAATAATAAATAACAATAATAAATTTAAAAAGATAAGGGGTGGGGAGAGAGAGAAAAGGTCAATAAAACAGTTTAACAAAATATGTCAATATTAAATCATAATAATAAATAACAATAATAAATTAAAAAAGATAAGGGGTGGGGAGAGAGAGAAAAACATGCCATTAGTTACCTCACAGGTAATATTACTACACATAGTACTGCTACATGCATCTACAGGTGTGCAGTGTCAGTTGTAAGTACAGTGACTACATTTCTTCCATAGCTGATGTAGCACATACGTACCTCTCTGTCTGTTAGCATGGGACAGTATGGGACAAGCAATAACAATGTGGGTACACAACTACACAGAACAGTTTCACATAATGTGGACTTGTATAACTACCAAGGTGTTCGGTAAAAGGATTTGAAAATATATTGCATTCCAGGTAATTATTTATGTGGTAATCATTTAACAGACAGATTGGGCAGTTGTAATTATATTATGAAAAATCGTGATAGTTGAAATATATGTTTGTCTATATTAAGTAAACTAGACAGCCATCATGCCTTAGTTGGCAGGCATGGAAATAGAACCCAAAAGCTGTGACTGCAAGGGATATCTGGAAATAATGTAACAATTGACCGTAGCAACTTAGAACATACATGAAATGAATACAGTCCTAATGCAAATAGTAAGGCAGATGTGCTTAGAAAAACACAATGCTACTTAACACTTTATTTGTACCGCTGCTTATTATCTCTGAAATCTGCACACAATATCAGTCCATAAAGTGGGCTACCTCATCCATATACCTTTTGTTCCCGGAAAGGGAGGAAAAGAGAGCATTATCTGAGTGACATTGGGCTAGAGACAGCCTTGAACCATAGTATGAGTTGAGCAATACATTATTCAGGCTATTACTTTTGCATTCTACAGTTATTAGTTTTACACTTAACTGCAGTGACATTAGAACAGACATGCAATGAATACAGCCCTAATGCAAATATTAAGACAGATTTACTTAGGAAAACACAATGCTGCTTAACACTTTATTGCTACTGCTGTTTATTATCTGTGAAGTCTACACACAACATCTGCTCATGAAAAGGGCTACCTCATCCATAACACTTTTGTTCCTGGAGAGGGAGGAAAAGAAAGCATTGTTGTGTCTTTCGGCTTTTCCCGGTTAGGGGTCACCACAGCGGAACTCCAATCCGCTAATTATTGGCAGTAGATTTTTACATGCCGAGTTGCCAGCCCTGATGCACAACCTTCAACGAAGGTACGCCCATTCACGCATGTTTCCACACAGAAGACGCTCTAGTTGAGAATCGAACAGGACAACATCTTACTAAGAGGTGACAACGCTACCGCAACACCACCATTGTAGAAAACATTATATGACTGAAATTGGCCTGGAGACAGCCTTGAACCATACATGAGTTGAGCAATACATTATTTAGGCCATTCATTTTACATTCTACAGTTATTAGAGTTTTATGCTTAACTGCAGCAACCTCACCATACATATACAATGCCTAGAGCTCTGGTGCAATTATGTTATGACACCAGAATCCTGCTGTACACTTTTTTGCTTACTGTTATTGGTATTGTTTAGTGTTTACTGCAATACAGTTATTGTTCATTTATTGCACTACACTTGTATTTGTCCATTTATTGCACTACAGTTTGCATTTACTCTTTATTGCAGTACAGTTTTTTATTCTTTATTGTTTATTGCACTACAGTTAGCATAATATATTCGTACTTACCGCACTCACAGTGCAAGCTGGCTGAACACCCGGCATGGAACTGGAGGTTGTGAGCCCTCTCAGCTGCAACTGTTGGGAGAGAAGCACACCATTATGCATACCAGTTTTGCACAGATTCAGGTTGTATATTAGTAAAATACTGAAAGAAATACTTACATATGTCTGGGGTATGTCCAGCCCTCATCTCTTGGACCCAGGTGTCTAAAGTACCCCTTTTTCTATGCTTCAGGTCAACATAGTGGTGACAACACTACTGTCCAGTGTGGGGGATATCAGTAGCAATGGTTAGTTTCTTGACCAACTAATCCCAGGCCTCAGCCTTACATTCTGAACCCTGGTAACTGCCCTGCAGCAGCCTAACTTGCTGTGTATTAGGAGCCTAATAAAACCACTGGACTATTGCACACTCCATCTCTGCCCCTAAAAGTCCACACCCTCTCCCACACTGCCTGGCATGCTGACAGTTAGATGGGCTCCAGTGAATGCTGCCGAATTCCCACCTATTACCCTTAATATAGGCTGTTCCCCACCCTTACACATTTAATACATAGGAACACATCAGGATAGATAGCAGCATCATAAAATATAAACAAACTGGTTAACAAACAGATCTTACATACATACATGCTTACATCTCATCAGCTTACTAGAAAATGGCTGTCAGACTTGCACATGGTTAGTATTTATACACATCTGCAAGCCCTTAGATAACTTCTTAAAAGTACATACACACACACATTGATCGACATCCTCCTGCTTAAAAAGATTGAACTTGGCAAAAATATTAAGAGTTAAAGACATGCATTGTTATATATATTAGAAACAAACACAATGTTCACATCCAAGTTGCCGTGTATCTGTTACATGGCCTGGAAATATGACCAGATTTAGTAACATAACAATCTGGACTGAATTTAGCAACATGGACAGTCTTTGGTGAACATCTCATATTAGGAACTTCTGGATTTGTCACAGGAACAGGAATATTCTCTGAAACTTCCTCTGGTATTGGAACACTGCCAACTCACTCTAAGATAAACAGTTTTTCTTATAGGCTATGTGCTGTGGAATAGGCTCAGACACCAGTCTCAAATGTTTCTGAGTCCACCTAAACTCTGCTCCTTGTGATTCCACAATATACGATCTTGGCTGTGGACAAATATTCTTCATGACATCAATCTGATCACAACCTTTGGATGTTTGCATCCTTACCACTTCTCCTTCCTGTAATGGCTTGAGTAGTTTGCTGGTCTTATCATAGTAGGATTTCCAGGTTAAACACTTCTTCAACAGATTGGCTTTCACTGAACTATTATTCTTGATACATGGAACCAACAATTGACTGCTGATTGGAAATGTGGTTCTGATTTGTCTCTACAGAAGTCTCTGAGCAAATGAATCAAGATGTTTATCATGAGGAACATTTCTGAGATTCAAGAGATTCAGGAAAACATCACTATTATCTCATTTTGACTTTTCTAGTAATTGTTTTGCACTTTGAACTGCATGTTCTGCCAAACCATTTGACTGCTGGTACTCTGGTCTACTCATGACATAAGTAAAGTCCCATTCTTTAGCAAACTTTTGAACTGTTGGCTTGTAAACTGCAGGTCATTGTCAGAAATAACTTTGTTTGGACTACCATGGACTGCAAAATGATGCTTTATCTTAGTAATGAGAGTGTTAGATGCTAGGTTAGGAAGTAGGTCAATCACGAACCAATCGGAATGATTCTACTAACACTAAATAATGTTGACCATTCCACTCAAAAATGTCAGCAGCTACTGTCGACCACGGTAGTTCAGGAATCTGGTTTAGCTAAAGTAGTTCCTTCTGTTGATGTGGCTTAGTACTATTACACATGGAACAAGACAAAAGTGCTCTCTCAATGTCTTGTGACATAGAAGGCCAAAATTCTAGACCTCTCACCCTTCTTTTGGTAGAGTCGGTCCCCAGGTCACAATGATGCAAAATAGCAATATACTCCTGTTGCAAAGACTTTGGAACAGTGACTTTTGGACCTTTCATAATGATACTTTTGTAAGACAAAACTCATCTCTGTATGGAAAATAAGGTTGCACTTCATGAGGTAAACTAGATTGCTGTGACGGCTATCCTTGTTTGATAAAGTGGTAGAGCCTTTGCAAAACTGGATCTGTGGCTGTGTGATGTCTCTGTTCATCAGAATGTATGGAAGAAAAAATTCTCACTTACATGACTGCAACATCAAGGTTCTCATTCTCATGCTGCTCTGTGGTGTTTCTGTGCGATCTGGATAATGTACCAGCAACATAAAGAAGTTTGCCTTTCTTGTAGACAAGAGTAAAATTATACTTTTGCAATCTCAACATCATGCATTGCAATTGGGTGGGAGCTGAATGCATAGGCTTTCTTAAAATAATGACTAGAGGTTGGTGGTCTGTTTATATCTGGATAGGTCTATCATGAACATAATTGTGGAACTTAAAACATGCAAACACAATTGCCAAAAGCTCTTTCCAGATCTGAGAAAACTGCATTTCAGTTTTAGTAAGAGTTTTTGATGCATAGGCAACAGGTTGACCCTCTTGTGGAATAACTCCACTAAGACCAAATCTCGAAGCATCACATGAAAGAAAACTGGCTTGTCAACATCATAGTATCTGAGAGGTGGTTGACTAGCAATTCTCTTTGGTGTTGCTCTAACCAAGGCCAGGATACATCTTTATGTGTCAGATCTCTGATTGGTGCTGATAGTTGGCTGAAGTCTAGAATGAACTTGCCTAGGTAGTTAACCATGCCAAGAAAACGTTGCAGGGCTTGAAAATTGTCTGGAGATGGCATCTTGAGAATAGTTGTTTGTTTTGAAGGGTCTGGTAGTAGGCTTGAACTAGTGAATAAATGACAAACATAAGTAACCTCTTGTAGCTTGAATTTACATTTCTGTGGACTGAGCTTAAGATTCACTTGATGTGCCCTTTCCAGAAATTGTCTGAGGTTTCTGTAATTCTCAGCTTCTCCATTACCTCCTACTAGTATGTCATCCACTATAATAGCACAATACCCAGAAAAAAATGCTCCATTTCATGTTGAAAGACTTCCCTTGCAGAATTTATCCCAAATGGCATTCTCAAAAATCTGTACCTGCCAAATGGAGTACTGAACATAGTGAGAAATGATTATTTCTTAACAAGCTGAATTTGCCAAAATTCACTCTTTGCATTTAAAACAGAAAAAAAAAACAGTGGCGTTTGGCACAAGACCTGCGACTTCTTTGACTGTGCACATTGGATGATGAGATCTTTTTAACGCTTTGTTCAAATTTCATGGATCGATACATATTCTGATTTCTTCCGAGCTTTTCTTATGTGCTACCACCATGGAAGATACTCATTCTGTTGTCTCTGCAACTGGACAAATCACACATTGTCACTTCATTTTATCTAACTTGGCTTTTACTCTGTTCTGTATGGCTATTGGAACTTTATGAGCTGGCCTGACAACTGGACTGATATCTATATCTAACTTTATGCAGAACACAACTGGAAGCTACCCTAGTTTATCTTCAAAAAGATCAGCATAGGTAGAAAAAATGCACTGGACAAAATTAGAGCAGTGGTCTTTCTAACTAACATGATGGACGTCCTTATTAAATGAAAGCAGTCCCATTCTCAAACTGTCTCTGAGTCCTAATAATGGCTGATTATGCCTCTCAGCCACATAAAATAGCAAATCGTAACTTCTCCCAACAGAGTAATATGAAAGCATTGCTGAACTGTCAGTTTGAATTTATTCACCTCCATAAACAACAAGCTTTGCACACTTTGCCAAATCAAGCCTTTCATCATGACATGCTCTAGCAGATATTTCTGCTGACATAACATTGGACTTGGAACCTCTGTCAACTTTGAGCTCTGTGCGTTTGCCATTTATCCAAACAGTACAAATCACTTCATTCTTTGCCATTAAATCTATTGTATTGAGTGTTTCAGGAAGCACTGACACACCATCAAAATAAAGAGTAGGATTGGAGCTCTCTGATTGATCAATTAGTCTCTTAAAATACTTCCTTTTAATAAAAGAATGTGGGACTTTTGATTTACAAAACCTTTTGAAATTATTCCATTTATTGCATTTGTGGCACTGTTGACAAAAGGCTAAACATTTCTGTCTTCTAAATTAATGATTTCCACCACCGTTATGACAGTTGGCAATGAAACTAGTTTGGAGCCCATGCTTTGAGTTCGTTGATTCACTCTTATGCTTCTCTAAGACTGTGTGAACTCTGGAATTTCCTGGAAATCTCTGGGGTTTACCAGTGGGTGCTGCAGGGGCTACCGTTGCTGCCATCTGTTTCTTTTAACCGCATGTTGCATACTATCAACATGATCTTTGCCACTATGCCTTCTAGAGCTATTCTTATTTGTAAGCATATCTGTGTGCTTTTTTGTGAGCTCATATATTTGAATGGCCTTATTCAAAGTTAAATCACCATCACAAAGCATAATCTTTCTCACAGCATCATCCTTAATACCGCAAACAATTCTATCCTTTATCGACTCATCCCTTAAATCACCAAGTCTACACATTTTAGCCTTGCTTCTCAAGTCAGATATATATGCTGCAAAAGAGTCCCCAGGCTTTTGATCCCTTGTATAACATAAGTGCCTTTCCATTGTAACATTTGTCTGGGGGTTACACATTTCTTTAAATTTACATTTTACGCACTCAGGGTCCTCCCTTGACTCAGCTTGTACAGCAATATGACAGTTTTCCCCCTGTCTGGCATGGACAGCAGGTGCATACACAAATGAATGCTCCTTTTCAATGATTTCTGAACCAGTTAAATTAAGCAGAATAAATGCCATTGTATTGTCATCTTTGTCAGAAAATGCAGCTTGTATGAAAATGTCATCCAGTTCTCAGCGATATTATTGTCAAACACAAATGCACTGGGTTTTCAAGATATATCAGCTATGCCCACAAAGTATGTGTTTGTGCATACATTGAAAATATAGCCCTTGTAATTATGTATGAACAAACTGTTCAGTGAGCGTGTAATAACATTCAAATACACAATAAACTCTTTGAAATATGCTCTGTAATGGCTGCATTTTGCAAAATAACTTTACTGTAATAATGCACAAATACGCTAACAATTTATTCACTCCTGATTACAGGGATATCTCTTAGTAATGCAAAAAAATATATGCTTAGTGAAAATGCAGTTGTTTCTTCTTATTTTATTTATTTTATGCAATTCAGACTTTATTTCACACATCTTCCATAGTAATTCAAATATTTTTATCAATATCAGACATATCGGTATATGCCTTGTTTTATATTTTGCGAATAAGAAGTAGTTTTGAGCAAGTTTTAATATCTGAAATTTGTTTCTGTCCAGTTTTATGAATTATGCATGCAGTAGCAAAGAGTCTCTCTTCTATATTCCTCCAATGCCAACCGGGTGCCTCTTGGACTTAAATGGAAGAAATTGGAACTCTTTCGAGTAACAAATCATCTTGGCCATTCTTCTTCTAACCTCATGTCCTTTTAGACATGCCACTTCTGACACCATGTCCTTCTAGACAAGCCACTTCTGGCACCATGTTGCTCATCCCTCTCTAACATAGATGACAAGCAGTGGGGTATTTCGTTTAGATCCTTTAATACACAGATACACATCAAGATGGATAGCAGCATCATAAAATATAAATTAACTGGTTAACAGACAGACCTTACATACATACATACATGCTTACATCTCAACAGCTTACTACAAAATGGCAGTCAGTCTTGCATGTGCTCAGTATTTATAAACTTGTGCAAGCCCTTGGATGGCTTCTTAAATGTACACACACACATTGATCTACACCTGTCATTCAAAAAAGTGCCATGTTGCTTAGAATCACACAAACCTGCTTAGTGAAGCTGAACATCATGAAAACTCACACAACTGAGGTTTTAGCAAAGCTTAGCACAAAAACAAAAGTGGCCATTAATCATGTTTAAGTGGTGCTTAGCACTGCACAGTCATTCCAAATGTAAAAGTTATATTTTTAAATTAAACAAAAATTTAGATTACATTAAACAAATAGTATGTCTACTAGGGAGTCAAACCCAGGACCTACAAAGCTTTATGCCATCACTCTACCCATTTAGCTACTTGGATAGTATACAAACTAGTGCACCTTCACATATGCTACTAAGCCACCATGGTGCGCAATGCAAATGGGCTTAACCAAAGCAGAAATAAATAATTAATTACATCCAGTTTCTATTTTTAGATGTCTGGCAGGTGTCTGCTGTCTATGCGTAAGCACAGCTTAGCATTGCTGTACTCCGCATCATGCAAACAGATGTTAAATAAAAATAATAAATAAATAATTCAACATAAATTACACATTTAAAACACAAACTATTAAGTTACAGCACATTTCAACTGCAGCAGGGAACATTACAGGGAGCTTCACCATGTATATAACATCTGACCAGCCTCAACATTTCTGCCTACATGGATTCACTATTGCTTTTACTATGCTCTTCCTAGGCAGCGTGCTGTGATTAATATGCATGGCATGCTACCAAGGGGATCTGTGATCATGTACATGGGTACATTCCTTGTAGGCTCTACATGGAGCCTACATGGATTGTATTGAATCCTGGGGATAGTGTTTCTAGTTTCATTGGATGAATACTTAAAGTTGTCAAACGTTATCAGCATTGAGTAGACAATAGCTAAAAATACAGTATCAGGTTTACCAATTAAATTTGCATGATATGGATTACCTAGGCATATTATGATCAAAATCTTTTAATAGAATTTAAGACAATCTTGAAATAAAATATAATTATAAATCTTATATTTGTTTGCAATCACCTTGGCCCAAATGTGCTGAATAACATATTTTTGGAAATGTTCAAAAAATCTGCCTAACTACGTACACTTTCACAAAATGCCTCAGTACAATGTAAAGTGTTTTACTTTTATTTATTGAAATGCAATAAACATAAACAATAATTTTCCATTAGGAAACTGTATAATAGAATGGGCTGTATAAAGTTAGATGATTACCACAGAGGGCGAACCCTGTAAGTTAAACATCAGGAAAATAAGACTTTAAAAAGCAGTGCAATAAATCAATGAGTGATGACCGGAAGTGCAAACGACAAAGTGACCTATTGTTGCTGGAATGAGGAGTACTCCCTTGTGATGAAACACGATATATAGAAGAGATATGCACAGATTTAAATAAATAAACTGAAAAGAGATATGCCAGATGTAAAATTCAGGTATGTAGTCTATAGCAAACTACTTGATGGGCACTGTAACCAACAGTGACGTTCATCACATCAGCCACCCTTGTTTGCAGACCACCATTTAATTTTTCATTCTGTGTGCTTGGCCAGCTAACTACATATACATCGGTGACTATGAACAGAGGGCAATTGTTTGAGATATCTATACCAATAAATAGATGGATGATCAGATTCCGAAGGATAAGTATTTTCAGATGAAGATGAGAAATTATATTCCTAATACAAATCAAAGTAGAAAGATCATTTTCAGAGTAAGAAAACCAACAATATCCATAATGTAAGACAGATATATGAGCAGATGAGTAGGTTTTAATTGTTTTCATATGAGGATGGCAGACTTTATTGATATCTCTGGAAGAGTTACTGTCTTGACCATTTAACATGGAATTATGAAAAGAGTATAACATGCTTGAGTAATTTATTTATTTAACATTTATTTAATGGGGAAGTCCAACCGGGATAGAGCCCATTTTCTGCAGAGGCCCAGGGAAAACTGCTCCAGATGCATATGTTTAGAATGTGGGAGGAAACTGGAGCACCCAGAGGAAAAACACATGAATGCAGGGAAGATTCCACTCAGAAGGCATCCCAGCCAAAAATTGAACCTGAGAACCTATTGCTGTGAGGTAACAATGCTAACCACTGAACCACTGCACCGTATCTCTATATCTTTAATAATCTGAAATTGGGATGAACCAAAAACACTCAGATATCTGTCCTAGCCCAGTGAGGCTACTGAAATGTACCCTGTGTATCTGAAAAGACCCATTCTAAGGCAGAAACTTCAAAAGAGGGTAAGGACTTTATCAAAGAAGGGGTTTCATGCAAATGCAGAAAAGATGAAAGTAACAGTGATTAACTATGTCACTGAAGATAGATTCAGAAAGGAATATTACTGAAATACTAAAACCTCTAGATGATGATATTACTACAGGGACATCAACAGGAATTGATCCAAACTGCTTCTACCACTTCCACCTCCCCTCCATGCATCCCTTCATTCTACTTAAGAACTATCCCATCCAAGGAAATCTATCGTCTCCTCAAACAGATTAAATTTGTTGGCCCTCTTGTACTGGCAACCTTCACCCATGTTTCATTTATTAATGGAGATACCACATCATAACCCCACTGAAGCATATCTACAACCTGTGTATTACACTTAATATTATGCCTAATATCTGGAAAAATGCCATGGCAAAACTTCTCTCTTGGTAATTAACCCGAGTAAATAAATACAAAACCCAATACCTCCAATCCCTCAGATTTTCAGCCCATTTCTATTCTCTCTACTCCATGAAAGATTCTGGAAAAAATACTTTACTTGCAACTCACTCAATGCAACAATCAGTACCACATTCTCTGTCAAAAGCTGCATGACTTTTGATTTGATCACAGTGCATCCAGAACCATATAGACACTCATCAAAAAAATTCTTCTTGGAATAGACAGAGGCCTAATTAATGGAGCTACTTTCATTGAATTCAGTAATGCCTTTGATCTTGTGAATTGCTCATTGCTCCTGGAATATTTCACTGAAATGGGCATTAGCACTGACACACTGCACTGGTTCAAAAAAGTACCTCTCTCACCATCACTTCTCAGTGAATTTTAGCTCTCCCAAGAAATGCACACCACTCTAAAACCAGTGAAAAACTAACTGGCTACCTGTGAAATTGCTTCTCAACTATTACACCTAATCAAGAATGAGACATTTCTCTCACTAGCCTCCAGACTGTTCAGAGATGCACCAACATACAGTCTTAGAAATCATAACCACCAAGGCCCTTGTCCTCCAATCCCTAAACTAGGTTTCTGTACAAAATCCATACTTTCTCATTCCATGGCCCCAAACTGTTAGAATCTCTGTCTCACCCCCATTTTCTTAAAGATCATTTCTCTTACCCCATTTCCAATCAGAAATAAAACCACATTACAAATCTATGAAAATGTAAATGTCGGCTCTATAGTCATATAACTTAACTTCTTCCTATCCTTCTTCCATCTACATACCTTGCTCTGACTCTACTTTACATTGTTATTCTTTCAGTTTGCCATCTCTAATATCCAGTCTGTGTCTAATACGCATATCTAGTGTTTTTCAGTAATTCTGAATATATTATCATGAGTCTATTGCCTTTACACCCTCAAGCCATCTCTGATATTCACATTATATGCAATTAATGTACATATATTATTTTTTCATTCACTGTGCATATAATGTCACATATCTACCTTGGCTCTAGATGATTGTCACTGTTAAAGTGACACCCTAACTCCATGTGTACAAATAGGAAGAGGGGTTGTGGATGACTGGATCTATTGTGTTTACTCCTGAGCTAAGAGTGTAATATGTCAGGCATGAGCAATACTCCAGCCCTATTGAAAAATTCCAGATAAAATAAATAAAATTATGGACACTACATTCAGAGTGGACAGATCTTTTTTTGTCAAAGTAGTCACTGCTTCCATTGTGTCGGAGATTGCATTCATAGAGCTGTATAGTATGGCTGTAACTTTCTGACTTATAAGGTTTTTTAAGCTGAATGCTGAAGAAACAACTTTATACAATATCTATATTGAAACTGTGGCTATAAAAGTTAGCATTACTCTTGATTCATTGTATGACAAATGTGTTAGACGTCGTGACATCTGAATCGGTAATAGTATGCTCTTTTTGTAAATGGAACTGCTGGTTGACTTTATAACAATGAACAATGCAGCAACTATTGGATCATTGTGCTTTCTCACCTACATAGTGTAATATGAGGACAGGAATCAGGAAATTGATTCTTGAACACATTATGAGTAGCTTATATTTCACATGCTGATTACTTAACTGCTTGTAGCTAGCTTTTCATGGCTCTCAGCCCGTTTCACACCTCAGTATGATGCTTACAATGACTGCACTTCCTGCTGGGCAAAATATAAATATTATTACTAATTTCACTGCAGTGACCTTTCACTGACTTTAGCACAGAAGATATTTGCATTTGAGAGGTACTTGACTTCACATGTTTAGACTTTAGCCAAGTTATTAGTACCATAATAATTACAGTATATATATTTTTTTAAATAATTGAATTACAGTAAACAGAGTTGCAGGGTAAGACATCCTGCTGAGCAAAGTAATCAAATCAGGACTATCTGAGTGGAAATTAATTACACCTTCTAGGCAAGATAGCATCAGAAATAGTATTTGTAAACACACAGTAATACTTTGTGCAGACATATGGATACCTTCATTGTGAGCAGGCATTTGATTTCACATTACTTCTTTTTTCCTTTGGTGATATATGTACATGGCTAATATATCATATCTCTAGTTAAGGTAACACAGATTTATTTTGATGCTTGGTTCTCTCTATAAAGAAATCAAACTCCAGTAGCCCCCCCACCACCACCGGAAAAAAAATAATAATTTAACTTCTCCTCTGGTGGAAAACAGCAGCATAGTCTAAGAATTCACACAGTTTTACATATGCTGAAACTTTTATAGTAACCTACCTAAACCCCAAAAGCCTCCTAAATGTAACCTAAAAAACAAGTACCCTCAGTAACCTCACAAACCTACCTTGAAACATGCATCCAAGAGTCATGTAGTCCCACTTCAAAAGCCCTCAAGGAAAATCATCATAGGTTCATAGGTTCACAAATAGGCACTAGGCTATTGGTCCGAGGGCCTATATAAGCCTAGCCAAAAAGGTACCCTGGCTTTCGCCACCCAAGAAAATTATTTTCCTGTGCCCCTGTCAAGCAGAGCCACAAAATTGATACCTGGGGTGAATTTCGTATTTCCCATCCAATCATCAAGATTTTTCTTGAAGAGTGCTAATGAGGAGCTTTGTTTGACATAGATAGGTAGCTTGTTCAAGAGTATGGAAAGTCCCTGGGACAGGACAATATCCCTACAGCATGTTCTGTTTATTGTGATGACAAGGTTTAGGTCCCTAGAGCATATAGCTCAGAGGGATTGGGATTTTTTTAAGTGGAGCATGTCCAACAGCTTTGGGTTTGACATAGCTTTGTATGTTAGGCAGAGATCGCCTCTGAGTAGGTGATATGCAACAGAGTAAAACTGGAGTTTTTTGAGATGGTCTGCATAGGGCATCTGTTTGAGGCCAGTTATCCTCTTTGACAGGGTTTTTCTGCTGCCTTTCCAGTTGTAGATATCTTGTGAAGTACATACCAAAAGGGGCATTGTGCTCTATAATGGGTCTAATAAGTGATAAGTAGTGGGGAATAATGACCTCTTTTTTCCTGGATGAGAAACCTTTTGTGATGATGTGTGCCACATAGAAGGATTTCCTGACTACTGTGGCAATGTGATTATCAAAGGAGAGACAATTGTCCACCTGTGTCCCAAAGTCTGTTATCATACTTTCAGTGTTAAGTAGACTATTGTCTATGTGATAGTTCATGGGTACAGATATTTTACCAAAGGGGATGACAATGCACTTTTTGGCATTGAGCTTGAGGCCATGGCTTTGACACCAGGCATCTGTCTCAGTGAGGTCCTTTTGCAGGATGTCCACATCATTAGGAGTTTTGATTATGGCTCCTAGTTTGCAGTCATCTGCAGACTTCATTAGCTAAAGACCTTCTGTGTTAGCCTGAACTTCAGAGAAGTAGATGCCAAACAGGAGAGGACCCAAGACTGAACCCTGTGGTACTCCACTTGTCACTGGTCTGAAGTTGGATTTGGAGTCTGCTACTTTCAGAGTGTGGATTCTGTCAATGAGCCAGTTGGCAACCCATCTTGTGACATAGGGATTTATACCTAGTTTAGTGAGTTTATCTACAATTCCAGAGTGGGGGATGGTGTCTAAAGCCTTGGTGAGGTCTAGATAGGCTGTGTGAACCACCTTACCCTTGTCTACAGCTTTGGTGACTGCTTCAAAGAAGTCTATCAGGTTAAGGAGACATGATCTGCCTTTTACAAACCCAAACTGGATGGGGTCCAGAGTTTAGAGATTACCAATGTCTTTGCTTATAAATTCCATGGCGATATGTTCTATGGCCTTGCAGATCAGGCTCGTCAGGCTAATGAGGCGGTAGTTCCTGGGATCCATGTTGTCTCCCCCTTTGTGGAGTGGGATAACCATCACTGTGTTCCTGTCAGTGGGCACAAAGCCTGAGGTGAGGCTATGATTGAACATGGTACTTAGGTGGGGTGCCAGTTCGTTCTGTAGTTCATGTAGAACACAGCCTGGGATGTTGTCAGGTCCCATGGATGCTGGGTTCATGGCTTTGGAGTGTGTTTTTTACCTGTGCAGCCGTGATTACAAGAACTTTGCATTCTTCCGGTATAGAGATGGGCCCTTTAGGGGGTGAGAGAGGGGTAAAGTTAGTAAACCTATCTGCCAGGATGTTGGCAATATCAGTTGGTTCTATATATTAAGTGAAGTGCCATTGTGCTGTAACTCAGAGCAGATCTGAGTGTTGCCATTGAGATTCTTGACCTAGCTATAGAATGCTTTGTGGTTGTCTTTAGAATCAGTGGCGATTTTTTTTTTTTTCATAACTAGCTTTGGAGGAATTTATGAGGGATCTCAGCTTCTTACTGAGGCTGACAAGGGAGTTCCTCCAATCATGGGATTTTACTCTTTTTTGCGACAGTTTATTTCTTCTTTTGTAGATGGGATCACCAGATTGGCTTCCTTTTTTGGAGGATAGCATCTTGGCTCTGTTAGGGATAGCATGATCCATGCACTCATGTAAGAGTTTATAAAATGCATTTGTGTTGGATTCAACAGTTGTACCTCTATTGAATGGGTGTCTTGAAGTTTGCCACTTCTGTCTTAAGAAGTGTGAAGTTGGCTTTGGAGAATTTTTTTACGGTGGTTTACCTAATGGGAGGGTGGGGGTAGGATGTGGATGTCTAGGGTGATTAGCTTGTGGTTGTACCTGACCAACGAGGAAAAGACCTCTAATGTGGAGCACCGGTCGCCTATGTTGATAATGACCAAGTCTAGGATATTGCTGCCCCTGGTAGGGGTGTGGATATGTTTATCTAAGGCATTGGAATTTATGAATTCCAAAAAACATTGAGCAAAAAAGTTTGTATATGAGTAGTTTTCCCAGTTAATAGTCGGGGTAGTTGAAAATACCCATTATTAGGGTGTTGGGTTGTACCCTAATATTTTCCAGTGTATCACGAAATGAGGAGTGGGAATCCTGAGGCATGGTAGGGGATCTGTAGCAAGCTACAATTTGGAATGTGGTCTTGCCCAGAGTTAGTTGCACTTGGATAATCTCGGATGCATTATGCTGAGCAACTAGCCTGGAGGTGTGGATATCCTTAATGAATATGAACACACCTCTGCCTTTAGTGTTTAGGTCCAGGTTAGGTGACAGAAAGGTGTGGTATGAATTATAGCCTGGTAATGCAGGGGTGCTCTCTGGAGCATTGAACTAGGTCTCTGTCACTGCACAGATGTCAATGTTCTCCATTTTAAGGAGGGCCTTGAGTGAGTGCATTATGAGGTTTAGACTTCTAGCATTGAGTATCATTACCCTCAGATTTTGCTTGCCTGTTCCTGTTAAGGTGGTGAGTTTATCATTTGAACCTTGCCTAAAAGGCACTATAGGGGTGGCAAGAGCCTTAGCCAGTATCCGGAATCCCATGGGTGACAGGTGCAGGTCATCTCTGGCAAAGCATCGTGGTTTGTTGATCATGTCATCCCAGGCAGATAGATACTGGATCCCGTTAGAATGACACCATAAGCTTAGCCCATTGCTGAAGTCAATAATTTTGTCCTTATACTATGGTATATCACAAATCTATTGCCCTATTTAAAGGACTCCATAATGAGACACACTGATGCCCCATTCATTATATTGAGCAAGGAGAGGCTCACGGTCCGTTGCCTATCAGGCATCTGAATTCACCACAGCCTGCGCAAGCTCAAGTCCTTCCACCTCAAGTACACATATGACACAAAGATTGCATGTGTAGGAGTAAATGATTTGAGACATATCTCCCAAGTTTATATGAAGACAGATATGATGGAGCTCTCAGAATATGTGGCAGAGACAGATGTGAACCTAGCCCTGAGCAAAATTCTCCCATCAGTAAAAGTGATGCCACAATATGAGCCAGTGATAGTAGAGTTCAGCAATTGTATCAGCTTCTTTTGTCATTCTGAGTATGTACAACATAAATCTGTCTGGAAACAGAAAATAGAGAGTCCTAGATTTTTTCCAGGGATAGCGGCAAGCTCTCCCACAATGATTCTGTCTATTGGCTAAAGCATTTTCCACCACATAGTGCCTTTCTTTATTCAGTGTCAGTCTTCTAAAGCTTCCAATATAACTAAACAAAATTCAGACAGCATTAAGGTATTGCTGCTCAGTGCTAGGAGCCTTAACAAAAAAACTTAACACCCTATAAGTGCTACCACCTATGGAAAACATTTATATATACTTTGTCACAGAGACCTAGGTCAAGGCATTAAAAGCTTTCAGTGCAAGACTTCTATGCCTATCACTTGTACAGGCCAACCTCATTAGGCAAAGACACAAAAGGTAGAGGTAACACTATATTATTAAGAAAACTCACCTCCAGATTTCTTAGACGAGATCATGTTCTGTAGCTCCGCCATGTTCAAACTCCTTATCACATTATAGCTAACCATTGATTAACCATGGACACCATCTATGCCATCCCCAGTCCACTCCTACCTAACCAATATGAAGCCCTTATGTATTAAGCCGAACACCAGTCTCCTAGGAGATTTAAATGATGTTTTCATAAACTGAAACATTTACACTTCTTCAAACACATATGTCCAGAGATTCCCAGATATCAACAATACTAACTCTCTAAAGCAGTTAGTCCACACCCCAACCAGGGACAATAAAATCATGGACTTAGTACTTACCAATATAAGCAGCATAAGCTCCTCACCAACTGTAACCTCCTCTCTGGTCAAATCAGACCACCTGTCAGTCACTTTCACCTTGAGACTGATGCTAGAAGCATCTTCAAATAAATCAGTATTTATTGACTATACAAGGGATAATCTAACAATGCTGACTGATAACCTTACTAAATTCAAAAGTACCTTCCCCGTCAATGATCACACTGCTTAAACAGAATCCTTTACTGCCTAATCCTATGCACATGTAAATAGCTAAATAGATGCAGTTGTCCCCCTCAGAAACAAATACGATGCCAGCTTCGGGGATCTATAATTAAAAAAAAAAAAAAAAAAACATCTACACATATTGCATGCAGAAATAAATGTCAAGACAAATCAAACAGGCTAAACTAAAAACAAAATCCAGAAACTCATAAAATCAGGCAAATCCAGAAGTAAGGTAAAAATAACCACCCAGGTGAAATATAACCACAAAACCATCTTTAACTATGCTAGAATTCTTAATAGTAAATGATATCATATACCCAGAACCTGAGGGCATAGCCAACTTATCAGCAGAGGAATTCAGCTGTGACTTCATCCCCTCTGCCTCCAGTATTGCAGAACAAATATATGCAAGTATATAACCTTCAAATCTCCTAAGAACAAGTTCTCAAGGCACTAGGTAAACCTAAGATCACTACATCTATAGGGTCAGATAACATATCAGGCTGCCTGCGGGTTTGCCTGTAACATTTATTGTCAGATGGTCTACAGAAGATATTTAATATTAGCATCAAAGCAGTCCTTACGCCACATGAATGCAGGACAGCTGCAGTCATTCCCTTCCATAAATTTGCTGCCTCATTAGGGCCAATTAATTATATACCCAAAAGCCTGACAACTTTCATGTGTAAGGCAAAACAAAGGATCATTATGGAACTAATAAACAGAAATATAGCTAATCTACAGACTCTCAACCAATCCCAGTTCAGATTTGTCAAGATTGGGTCCTGCCTTGTTAACCTGGTAAACTTCAAAATATCAATGAGGCAAAAAGGATAAGAGCAAATCAGTTTGTACAGCATATTCAGTCCTCACAATGGTGAGTCACACCATCACACACTCAGACAGCTCCCGAACTAAGTGCTAACCTCATGTGACTCACTGGATAGCAAACTGGCTAACAAATGAAAGCCAGGAAGTAAAGGTGGTCAGCTTTTCCTCCTCCAAAAGTTCTGTCACTACCAGAGTGTTGTAAAGTTCAGGATTTCAGTCACATTCTTTGGCATTTACTTCTCTGAGGTCAACGCTTATGTGAAGGGTTTCTGTCCAAGTGTGTACATGCCTGAAAACTTGGTGCCATCATAACCTCTTCAGAGAACTCCAGAATCCTACAAGAGGGATTGTCCCAAACAAATATGTTGTTACAAAACCACAGAATAAAACTAAATGCCAGGAAATGTATAATCACATCCTTTGACAAGAATGACTCCTCTTGCAACTATCACATTGACAACACCCTCCTGAAAAATCATCCAGTAGTTAATGATTTAGAACCTCATGCTGACAAAAAACTGTACTTTGATCACCATATATCCATTACTGCAAGTAAATAATACATTTACAGTTATAGGTAATCCTACATTTAAAGGTGTGATGTGCAGATCTAAGGACATAGTTGTTCCACTGTACTTACCATTCATTAGGCTGATTATTCAGTATAATTCCCTTTTTGGTATGTACCTACCAATGCACTTATTCCAAATGGAATGACCATAATGCTTCCTCACTGAAAAAGTAAATGATCAAAATCATAAAACCAATGCAAACTGAAACATAGCCTTGTCTGTCTTCTCAGAATCAACCTATTGAGGGGTGACTTGTATGTTGCATATTGACCCTGACTAGACCATATTCTTTCTGAGCTATAACACATTCACAAGTCAAACACTGCCATCCACTCAAAGAACCACAATATCTTTTACAAAATTAAGAGAACATGCTAGATGGTTATGTATATACCACAGTGAATCCCAGTTCTTTTCAACCTTCTTTCACACCATCTAAAGCAGAGTAATTTGCTTACTCTATTGAAATTTAGTTTTGATGAAAGGATAGATTGATAACCACACATTCATCACCTGCTTAGCACCACTGGCTCTCATGGATATGGTAAACATATAATTACTCCAACATGTACCTATTTGGTCTGTCCTTGGATATTAGAATTGAAAAATGTAAGGGCTTATTACCATGGAAATGCAAGGCTAGACTTCATAATATTTCACAGATCAATTATCTAGTAAGTACATATGAACCTATGATTAATTGTCTGTGATGACTTGTAAAATGGAGGCTGTTAACTAATGACAGCATGCAAGATTTTTAGCAGTACTTTATTAGAACAATTATGATTTCATTGTAATAGCATGAAAACACAAAGGTAAAATGAATTTTCTTCCCTCCAGCCGTAAACAAGCAATTTCTCCTTACACTTTTGCTCTTCTTCATTCAGTGATGTTTTGTGCATTATGTAAGAAGTCATACATTATGTGGATGTGCTTGCTGTGTGCAAAGCTGCACTAAAAGGCTTCCAGCTTGTGCTGCTCTGAGCATGCGAACATGGGTAGTTGAATCCCCATGCCTACCCCCGATCTTTGACCATCAGTGGCACAGCTGTAAACCCTCACTCTGTGTCAGCTGGCTAGCTAGCATTCAAGCCATTAATTGATCTAAATTAAAATGTACACTATCAAAGTCACAGAAGTTCTTTGTAAGCTGGCTTATTACTTTGGAATTACACTAGAAAGAATCATCATATTAGCTAGGGTCACTAGCATATTGTTGTGATTCAGTGTCTTTCTAGAATGATAACAAATAATTTCTGAAATAATTATGTTCCTTTTACAAGCATTCATTTGCATTTTTGTTGCTCATTTGACCTAAATAGATGTAACTCCAATAGATTTAGAATTAATGAATTATATTTCTAACTACCTTTTATATGTCAGCGAGCAACTGGGAAAAATCAGAAACATGAAATCCTAGTGTATGTAGTAGCTTAGCTGTAATCTATGCTATAATGAAGGATTTGGGGCATAACACTCATCATCATCATCTTCTTTTGACTGTTCCCGTTAGGAGTCACCACAGCGGATCATCTGTTTCCATTTCTTCCTGCTCTCTGCATCTTGCTCTGTCACACCAACCACCTGCATGTCCTCTATCACCACATTCATAAATAAACCTTATCTTAGGCCTTCCTCTTTTCCTGTTACCTGGTAGCTTCATTCTTAGCATCTTTTTCCCAATATATTCAGCATCCCTCCTCAGCACATGTCCAAACCAAAGTAATCTTGCCTTTCTGGCTTTGTCTCCGAACCTTCCAACCTGGTCAGACCCTCTAATATACTTATTCCTAATCATGTCCACCCTTGTCACACCCAATGTAAATCTTAACATCTTTAACTCTGCCGCATCCAGCTCTAACTCCTGCCTTTTTGGGGCATAACTCTCTGTGGGGGAAACTCATACACTGTGGATTATCTGCTATGGACAATGTGTAAAAGTGATGACTTCAATACTTAGTAAAACTGGAACCACTTTCTTAAACACTAAATGTAAAAGAAAACAGAATCTAAATACCACATGTTTAACATAATAGCCATTTCTAGTGACATGCTGTATGTCTCTGTAAAACAGGAATGACTCGAATCCTCACATTTCTGACTTTAGCTAAAGGTACCTTTTGCAAGAGTTTGGCTATGTGATTATAAGCTTTTAAGAGAATAATTATTGCCTCACATTTCTTAAAACATTTCTTTCATATGTCTAATGCTATTAAAAAGTGGCAGATATATGTGCAGACAATGCTCTTAAACATTTGTTAGAAAAAAGTACTAGAATGTATAACTGTTGACTAGAAATATAAACTTCTTTCCTATGTAGTCAAGCATAAAGAGTTTTATTTTATGTTTTGGCACCACAATAAACAATGGCAGGCCACAAAATAGCATGCCATCCTAAGATCATGTCTAAGGAAACAATTACTCCACCACTTGGCTTAAATCAAAACTTAGTAATATTTTGGAAGAGTTGTTTCGTTTGCACATTTCAGACTTGGGGGGGAGTGAACTGTTTCTTCCTTAGTTTTTTGTAATGATTTTTAACTACTGTTGAAAAGGAAAACTTGGTAAACAGAATACTCACTTTTTAAAATGTAAAAATGTGTGGTTTTGTATTTAGAGCATTATATTCCATGATGTGAAACCATGTGGTAAAAAGCAAGCTCTGCCATCATATAAGCATTGCTAATGTGAAGACATATTTTTTTTTATCTAAATTCTAGCATAAATGTAATGCAGGTTTATATATTTAGTCTTTGGCTTTCTTGTACAATGCCTTTACAAGAGTACATTACACTGTTATAAAGAATCCTGATAGTATTTTCATCCATAGTCTACCTTTTAGCTGAACAATTTTATTATTATATACAATGAAACAAATTATACAAAAATTAGATTAATAATAAGTTACAACAACATATCCCTTATATCTCCATTAACACTGCACAATGGAATTGCTATTTGTAAAACATGATTTGCATACATTTAATTGTTTAACAATATATAGACTTCTTTCTATAACATAGAGCAATAAAACCCTGTTTACGTGTACGTCAGTTTCTAAACATGTCTAATAATAAAGTGAAATTCATCCAAAGGCTGAAGTTGTTTCTTTTTGCCCTAGACTTTATAATTATTATTATATGAGTTTCATTTTGACATTCAAAAGTGAATAAACATAGAAAGTCTTTAAACTGAATTCCACAGCCTCGTATTCCACTCCTGGATTATAATTGTTCTTACTGTCATCAACAAGCTCCTGGGAAAAGAGAATTATGATTTAACAAAACACCCAGAAGTTGAGGTATTAAATAATATTGAATGTTTTGAAAATATAAATTCTCAATCCACAATTCTTGGAAATATTCTGTAATTTAAATTATATTATAACAGAGAACTATCATGCAAAATATATTGCCAATCCTCCTAGACTGTAACATTGCATCTCTGAGAATTTCATTCTTACATATCTTCCGTTTTCTATCAGTGATAAGATGTTCTGCAAGATAATAATGCTACATTTTGCAATATATTTATTAACAAATAACCTATGAAATACTACTTTTGGAATAACTTAAAAGTCATCCTTCTATCAACATCTGAAAATGTGAACAGTTTGTTTGATTTGTAAATTGACAATAAGTATTACATATCATTGTTTTATAAGATTGCACTAATTTTGCGTAATCTGGATAACAATGACTTAGAATAAATTTTATTTGATAATACTTAATTACTGGAATCCATTAATGGATAGCATGTTATTGTTTGTTGATATGACATTGCCATTAGTTTTAAAATGCAAATTAGTTGATTCATTTGGGTAGAAGAAAATCATTTGTATCCATATTGAGTTTGCTTGTGTGTAAAACCATTAATCTCATCAAGCAATTAAATAAATATACAAAATCACAATATTTTAGTTTATTCATCTTAGAGATATAAAAGTCTTCAAACACCTCAAGCGAATATGGTATAGAAAAGATAGAAAAGGTCACTTTTAAGGAATCATATCTGTATATGGAAATACTAAACAAATTTAAAATATTTATATTATTTATATAATTTAAAATATACATTTAGCTATTGGGAAATAGTTATATTTGCTTACCATGAGTAACATGCTATCTAAACATCCAAATGAATAAGATTTGTTTTCATTAAATAATATTTCAAAGCATGTATAGTAATTTATTTCCATTTCACACAATATGACTTATCTAATCACTGAGTAGCCATTTTAAGATACAAGTACTGAAGTATACTTCTGTTCAGGAAGATGAATTTTAATGTCATGCTTTGTTTTTATATTACAACCAAAAGCCACTGCAGACATGTTTGGATGCATTAAAACTAAAACATGTTCTTTATCTTTTTGCTAATTGATTTTTCACAGTTTTAGAGACATGGATAGGCTAGCATATCCAACACTTAGAAGGATAATCACTTTTATTAACTTTCATTTTTTATTAAACTTAATGATTTCAAAATGAACATTTGTAGCTGTTTAGTATTTCATCATAGTTTATTTTTATTACGTCATATATATATTTTAAAAGTAACTCCCTGACACTTAAATTCAGTAATATCGGCATCAAACTGCTTCTATGATGTCCTGCTTTCTAAGTATTATCTTAGATTTCTTACTATTAAAACATAATTTAGATCCATCTTCAAAGTGCATTAAGAGTATTTCAATAGCTATTGAAATATCAGGTGAAATATCCTTATCTCAAAAACAGTATATATTCCATTTTATTTACTGTTTATTACTACTGAATATGTAAGAATACTCTACACTCTCATATGTTAAACTCTCTTTATGAAATAACTTTAGTAGAATTTTGAATTTATGTATAATCCCTTATAATCTGCCATCAGTTTTTTGACACTTACATTAATTGTAATTGTTGTGCATTGCATTTGTATTTGCCTACTGTGACTTTAATAATGTTTAAGTATGTCAAAAACCTACTGTAATCAATATTGTCTGGAGCTTTTCTCCCCAGGACTCCATTGAAAATGGGTTCATTTTGGCCCAATGGACTATCCTGGTAAACCAACTGCAAATAAATAAATAAATAAATAAAATAATAAAGCTTGTTACTATCCTGTTTCATGCCTTTTATTTTTATTAAATGGGAACATGGTATCTAATTTTAATATTCTGCACTGGACTTATTTATGATTGCAATTTACATGAAATGCAACATGTTCCAATACTTTGAAAAAGTATCTCAAATATCTGCTAATAACCAAAAAAAAAACAGGCACTTGCAAAACAAAGCCAGCCAACCCAAGACAACAATGTTTAATAAACATTTTGTGCAGCTTTGTTCCACAAATTAGAAAGAACCAAACCTTCACAAGTCAAGGGTGGCTTAAATAATCAAAATAAATAAATAAATAATAAAAATAAAAAAATAAATACAAATAAAACAAGTAATTTAATCACCTGAATCAATACTTCTATACTTTTACATACTGTATATTTTAGATTGTAAATAATAATGATAGGAATAGCAAAAATATATTTAAATATAAACTCTATAAAAGCATTGTAAATATTGAGGAATGTTATTAAAATACCTTCAGTTTTTAGAAAAATTTGATGTTATAATATCAATTAACTTAGGGGTTATTAGCTGCTAGGAATAACTGCCATTGGACTTCTTTAACTGTTAAACAAATTTTAACACCCCCCCCCCCCCACACAGACACACAGTACTTAAGTGGACAATATCAACTACTTTAAAACATTTTATTTTAATTCTGGACAATATAATGAATGTATATATGAAACATTATTTTTGTCTTTATTTTGAAGGGCCAATATCTGTTCATAAATATATTTGGCCAACCTTCAAGATAATTTGCCCACTTCAAAAACTTTCACAACTGGAACATGTAGCAACATGCAATATTCCTGTGGTATTACAACTAAACCTTCTTTTAATGGCAAAATTAGATGGTTGAAAACTTATGTGTTAACTTCATTGATTTACCTGCATTGTTTACAAAAATGACATGGAAGAGTACCACCAACTTTAACAATTATAATACCAGCTGACTACTTCCTTCCAATTATTAGCAATGATATCTTTGAGTCTGTTACTGTCTACAGAAAATGGAATTGAAAATAGTCTAGAGTTTATCCCCATGTTTATGGCTAGATTCTGTTAATTAAAATATGCTGAAATAAAAGATGTCATGTATGTTGAATTTAATCATAAATTATCTTTATTTTACTTATAGGATATTCTCTGCCAGTACATATATAAAATTAAAAACTCACTTTATAAGTGAAACTCTTCATCATTTAAAGTTATCCTAGAGGTCCTAATAAATTGATCCCTAACAATATTTAAGTTCATGCTTCTAGAATGTTCACTTCTAAACTACAGATAGTTAATTAATTTGCTACTAAAGGTTTGCTTTTCAATTTACATTCTCAAAACTAAATCCAAACAACTAACCAGAATTCCTATGTTACTGTTGAGATATTAAAAAAAACTTGAGCTAGTATTAATGTCTTTTCAAAACTCAAAACAAAATCCCAAAGTTATTGAAATAGTGTAAACAAAAATGAGATCATCGATGAGCCTTTTGTAAAAAGGAATATACTTAAATAATGGATGTCTAAATAAATGTATCTCCCACTGAGCCATCACCAGAATAGCAAACACTGGGGTTGATTTAGCACCCATTGTCACTCATGTTACTTGATGGAAAAGATTTCCATTAAAGGCAGAAAAATTATGTCTTTTAAAATCTCAAAAAAAAAAAACAATGTTATTGAACTAGTACAAACAAAAAGGAGATCAGCAATAAACCTTTGGTAAAAAGGAATATATCTAAATAGTGGACATTTAAATAAATTCATCTTCCACTGAACCATTACTAGATTAGCCAACACTGAGGTTGCTATAGCACCCAGTGTCACTCCTTTTATTTGAAGGAAACAAGTTTTATTAATGGCAGAAAAATGTTAACCAGCATTATTTTAAACAAAATAGAGGTAGTATTAATAAATGTGTTAAAAAATTTTGAAAATGGACTAAATTAGTCTCTAACGTATTCAATAACTTAAGTTTGTGGAATACAACTATATAGTGATTCTACAGTCACAACAAGGATGTAAGTTTAATTTCAAAGAATTTTGTAATTCTTAAGTAAATCTAACAAGTGCTAAAAACCTTGACTACAGGAAGTATTGTCCTGCACAATTGGATTTAATACATTTAGATAGATAGACTTCCCTCCTGTTTTATAGTCTTTAGCTACAACAGTGGGTCTAAAAGGAGGATTATCTGCACTCTTATGAATTTGCAGAATTCCAATTAAACAGCCAAGCCCAGACCATTCCATTATAGGAACTCATAAACTGAAATATCAGTGTCTATTTGATGCAATCAATATACCTACATATTTTCAATATCATGACATTTATCAATAAAATATGAACTAACCATACTGTAAAAAGTAAGCCTTTCATCAGTTGAATCATACATTCAACATAAACTAATTGTGACATGATAACCAAATCATTGCCTTTGTCAGCTTTTGTGAAATGATAATCTGTCATAAAAAACAAATTCTTTCAAGACAGCAGACTCAAGGGGAAAAAGATTTTAAAAATGTTGTTTTGGATTTCTTAGTATAAAGCACTGTAAAGTATCTGGCACAAAAGTCTACAAAAGTACTCAGAGCAGAATTAAATGCAGAAATAAATGTATTAGGCTTACTCAGGGAAAAATTACAATTTACTATGTCAAAAGATTTCCTTGGTTCAAATTAATAATAGTCTTTGTGTTCACTGTTATGTTAATAAATTCAAAGAGTGTGCTTATTCTGTTGATATCACCTTGGGTTTGTCTATTCAAAATAAGTTCCTTTTGATCACCATTGATTAACAAACACATTATATAATTTCATCACACAGGGATAATGTATATGAATAATATTTAATAGTGATATAGGTCTGTAAGAAGCAAAATCTGTTTGACCTTTATATTGCATTGATGTTGGTGTTACTGAATACATCCACAACTCAAGGAACACTTTATCAAGAATAAGACTACCTACCCTAGGAGCTTTATTTTGCTTGAGCTTTTTACATTTTTTAATCTCATTTGTAGAAACTAGTGTTAATAAAGATGACCCTTAATGGACTGAAATTGTATAGTCTCACTAAGAAAACTATATATGTTTGAGTTGTCTGGAGAAACTAGATGTTTACTTGCTATCTTCACAAACAAAAGCAGTTACATTCTTGTTATTTTCACTAACAATTAAAAGCATCTGCAGTGTTCTCAAAATCTTCTCTATTTTTTCTTTCGTTCTTCCTTTTTTTCTGGCGAACAATAATATTATATTTTAGAGTGACACTATGCTTGAGCTAGAAACCAGTCTGAGCAAACCCTTTGGCAAAAATGACATAGAAATGTATTACTAGTGTATTTAAATGTATAGTTAATTTATAATTTAATAAAGTTTGATGTTCCGTATTGATTTTTTACCATATTTACATGTTTTATCTCCCTTCTGTACTTTTTAATGTTACTATTTTCCTCTTATGTTGCAAGATGTTCCCTATCCCATTCTTTTGATGTTTCACTACAATAAATATTATTTTTTAAATTGAGAAATATCTTCATGGAGTTCTACGTTGTTATATTATTTACTTCTCCATTGGTGCTTAATGTGATAAATTCATTTATTTCTACAGAAAGCCACCCTTTAAAGCCTTTATATTTGGACATATTGACTGATATTCTCGTTATGATTAACAACTTCATTTGTGAGACAATTGAATGCTTATATATTATGATATGTCAATGTACATGAGAATATCCTAATATTTTGTAATCTACCAGTCAAGTAGTTAGAAATATAAATACAGTATGTTACTTATTATATACCAAAACACAGGAATAGTGAATAAAGTTCAATAACTTAATTTGACCAAAATCACTTATAAATTTCTTTTAAGATTGTCTGTGTCCACTTTTTTAGCTCATAAAATGAGGTTTCAGTCAGCACTATCATCAAATTTGGTCAAAATATAGTCAAAAGTATCTCACAGAATTAAGCTATTTTTAATATTGCTTAGTAAATATTTTAAATAAGTTTAGCAAAACTTGTCCAGACTCTGGAATCATATATATATATATATATATATATATATATATATATATATATATATATATATATATATATATATATATATATATTTATTTGCGGGATCCATACAGATCCCCGAAGGCACTTTCTGCCAAAGCAGAAATCACCAAACATACTTATCCGAAAGTGCTGTTCACCGAAGCAGCACTTTCGGATAAGTATGCTCTTTGTGCCTGTCGCACAATGGTGTGGTTAAGGGAAAATTCCCTTTTCCCCACTGTAGTGCAACCTCGGAGTGAGAATATAAAAGTAGGGGGGTGGGGGCACAAACCCCCACACAGGGGTGCATGGGGGCTTGCCCCCCTGCATAAAAGAAGATTTATTGTTTTTTTTTTTCTAACGCACTTTAACAAAAGCGCTTTTTCGGTGAAAGAGCTTTCGTTAAAGTGCATTCGGTTATTGTGGATTCAGACTATTGAACTTTCATTCAGTAGTCCTAGATCCATATTTGCAAATGTTAGTATTATATAGTGATACTCAGCTATTATTATAGCCTATATTCATTTTCTCACTTTATTTGAAAATATAGTTTTGTTATAATGGTCATCTTCTTCCAAAGTATAGCTGTTACTCTCCATTGAACACTGAAATAAAAACGTCTTAGTTCTCATGTTTTCTAAGTGTTACATCTGTACCTCCTTCCAATAAATGTGTTCCTTCTAAAAAAGTGATAAATAAATAACATAATCTTTTATTTAAACATAAATATTTAATAAACATTGTCTTTCCCTGGGGTTGTTTATCCAAGTTATTATAGATAAGGTTGAAATGTATTACTGCATTGTTATAGTCTACTTCAAACCTTTTAACTTCATGGGAATTTTCACATAAATTGTATATTAAATGGTCCAAATTAATGATAATTACTGCTAAACATTCACATAACAAGTAGTGAAAGTTGTATTTAAGTTCAATACAGTGAAAATGCTAGTCCTGCTATGGAAACCACCAGTTCCTAGTCCAGTTACAAAATCCAATAGGACTACAGTTTTCAGATTTCAAATGTCTATTATAGCTTGTATAGTAAACATCTTTATCAGATACTATTGTTTAACATTTGAGTGTTTTTAGCTCTTATAAATATTAGGATTTTATATAACCAAAGACTTCCCAAGTACAAATATTTCTATTTTACTGAGCTGTATTACTATAAATATTAATAATAGATATTGTTTGCAATCAAGAATAATCAAACATGTTAGTAAATGGAATATATTACTAGCTATAATAAAGAAAAAAAAATATTTCCCAAAGATCTATTTAGTTTAAGTGTAGTTGAGTACCCAGTGACCTTGCTTCATTCCTAGCACATAAAACTAACCAAACAGACAAGAACAAGCATACATGAAACATTACTCATAAAGCAGCCTGAAACTTCAGCATCTGAATTTAATTCAAATATGACAACACTATTTACAGATATTTTTTCACATTCTCTGTTCTTCGTAGGAAATTATGGATTTTAAATAAGTCATATCACAGCAGGATATTTTGCCTTCTATAACATGCAGTATTTTTTTTATACTTGTTTCCATGAAAGATGTTATTTTATACAATGGTTCTTTTAAACTCAGATGCAATTCAATTTTTTGGTCTATCCTACCACAAAGTGTGTATGAGGCATGCCCAATAATTGCACCAAAATTGATCAGGCTGTAGTGAAAAACCTAAAAATACCCATGATACATAACAGGATAAGACTATAATTTTCTTTCTAAAAACATCTAACCACAATAAAGACAGAGAATCTGAACACAAACGACAGACAAATGCCCCGCACATACACACACACACACACACACACACACACACACACACACACACACACACACACAGACACACACACACACACACACAAACATAAAATTGTCTGCATTGTGATCAGACAATTATCACCCCCTTATTGTTCCCAGTGTTCTAGAAAACAAAGAAAAAATAAAGGACAGAGCATACAGACATCACATTTTATCACCAAAAGTTAAAGTTGACACACAATAATAATTTTAGCAGCACAGCTGTGGTGCAACAAAGATAAGTATTAGATCCCAATGACTGTCTCATTTCCAGCTGAGAAATCAATATAAAAAATTAGCCGGCCAAACCCAAAAGTCAAAATATGCATCTCTCTCTCTCTCTCATATCTTTAAAGCAGAAGAACCCCCCCCCAGTTCCCATCCTTACATAGCTTATGGTTATAATGAGATGCATCTGGGGCAATCAGCCATGCAAACAAACTATCCCAGAAGAAAAAAGGCAGCCTTCTTCATAGTGCACTTCTTTCCAAAGCTGCTGTTTGATGTATAACTACATCAGGCACACAATCTAAAACATTTCTAGATTAGATATGCACCTTCATTACTTAAAGTATTTCATACAACTTTACTTACAGAAAGATAATCTTCCACTGCTCGTAATCATGATCCTCCCTGCATGCATTTTAAATAAATAGTGATATGTGTTAAGGATGCAATATCTCTTCTATCTAATGTTAAAAGGTGCAGAGTTTGCAGGTATTTCATTACCTTGTATCTCATTATACAGTTGCTCAGAGTTCTTCCCGTCATACAACATGGTCGGTAATTCATATTTGTATTTTCATAGGATCATATGGGAATACTAAACTAACTGCCCTGAAGAGCCATTTTAAGCCTTGCCAACAACCTGAGGTCACAATCAAACCCCATATGTTGTGTGTTTGAGGTAAAAACCTTAACCTTAGTGCTAACCCCACCTCATACGTTGTATATGCTAAACCCTTAACCTCAGTGCCAATCCCACTCCATACTTCTTACATGCTAGACTGTACTTGACCTATTTGTCTTTTGGAAACTCCAAGAAGCATCTCTAATATTAGTTGGGGCTAATAAATCTTTTACGGGATACATTTTGTATAGAATTCACCAAAACAAAATCTCTACAATTTCACTGTATTCAGGCAAAATTTATTCTACCACTTTGCTCCATGAACCAAGTCTCAGTGCATTCTTCTGCTTCACATTTTACCAATAAAATATCAACTACAACAAAGGGCTTTGCAGCCAGTTCATTAAGGCAATACAATAGTTCACCTCAAATGAAACATCACTGTAAATCAGTAAAGCATATACTCATGAAAAGCATAACATTCCTGTTAATATCAAGGTGCTAATGAATGGGCTGAGTAGAAGACTTCATTGCTGGTCTGAGTTATCCCTTCCAAATGAGTGGCTTCTAACCTTTGCCATTGAGCAAACTTACCACTGGCCATATGCAGCTTTGTAGACAGTTCACAATTCCTTGATCTAAAGTTGGAGTGACCCAGGAAAAGGATGAGGAAATGAAAAAAAGAGGAGAAGGTTGCACAGCAACCATCTATCAAGTTGCAACTAGACAACCTGCTACCCCTTTTTTCCTGGTCATAACAATCACAGTCAGCAACTATACACAGAATGAACAGCAGGTTGCAACTTTCAAACTTGCTGTGTACATTTTTAATAATATAACCCTCTTTGTTAACTTTTAATTTATCAACAAAGCATTATAATTATAACAGATTCTCCATATAAAGAGATGGCTGAGGTTAAATAAATTCAAATATATATATATATATATATATATATATATATATATATATCTTTCATGTGTACCCCATTATCTTAAACCAAACTGGATCCATCTCAGCAAATTCCCAAATATTCAGTTACTTCCAAATCCAAGTGGAGAGTTGCATAAGCCACGTTGTGATTTTAAAATTTATGAGCCACACCTAAGCTTGAATAGTTAACAGCCCCTACCCAAGTTAATCTTGGTACAATCAAGGACCAAGCAACCAGCTAGCTAAGGAATCTCGGCTGCATTTTTAAAAGGTAAAAGTTGATGCTAGGAATTCTTACCAATATTATTGTTCTCTAAATGGATGACAATATTGGGCAGACCTGCTTCATTAAAAGTCTAATAACACTGGTATTATAAGATCTGTGTACAAGCTGGCAAAAGTTTTCTAAATTGTTTCAAAATTACAAGGATGGTGACACAGGTTCAAACCTCCATGCCCAACCTGTGGTGTGCTGGCTGCCCAGTATACAAACAAGTATCCTAGGATCACCACTCGCAGACACACGAGAAAGAGGATAACCAACATCATCAAATATTATGTCAAGAGGGAATATCGATCAGTCTTTTTAATTATCTGTGCTAATTTGTCTTCAAAGATCATGCCCTCGCCATTTCTCACCCTGAAAGAATGAAACAAGTAAATCTCTCAAGATTGATTCTGAGGGATTAAAGCTCTATGTAAACATATGTCAAGTTCACTGGGGCGTAACTGTGTACCTTTCAGTAAAGAAAAAATACAGTGTTCACATTATAATGGCAAGAAAGCCTCTGAAATGAAAAGAACCACAGACATGGACAATGCAATGGGATTGCATATCTGTCCTACTCTGCTATGAGCCATGGTGAAGGGCTATGCTAAACTTCTAAAGTTCAGCACCAGTCACTATGATCCTATTGTGATGGCCATGTCAAAGAAGAAAAAGACTTCAAAATGCATTCCTTGAAGGTGACAGTCATGCAGAAAAACAGGGACAAGCCTAAATACTAATTTTAATTCAAATTTAGCTAGCAAGGGGTCTTTAAAAGGGTATAATATGTATGGTGTCATGTTGGAAAATACTAAACTATGACATATTTGAGTGATTACATCGCTGAGTATGACAGGTGGTGGATTTAGAGGAACTCACTCTATGCCTTTATTGGCAATGAACCTAACAGGGATGTTCTAAGAGTATTAAAAGGAGATAATGAAATGGCCTTGCTTTCTGCGTTTGGACAGATCCTAAACAATAGGTCCCTTACAGTGTCCACTTTGCCTCTAAGACAACTCAAATGTTTTCAAGTGGAAGCCATAGCTGATGCCTGAGATTTGATGGGAAAGCCTACAGTGAACCCCTATACTAGATTCATTTTGGTCTGTTTTTCTAAGTAATGTTTTAACGGCTCCCTAAGGATATTAACATAAATAGTATGGAAAAGTCTGTTGGAAGCTATGAAAGGAATTAGCTCTCTTTTAGCCAAAAAGGGGGCCTAACCCCTCAACCACATTGATTTCAACCAAGTCCTTTTCTGAGGTGAAGGGGCATTCCTCTGGACTTTCCTTCCCTCTTTCAACAAGCATTTAATTCCTGGCTTACTTCCCACAATGGAAACAAATTTGTACAAATTTGAATAAGAGTTAAGCAGTGTGGCCAATGTCAAAAGCCCAACACTCCATCCTTTTAACAACACCCAGTTTTCACTACTAAGGGATTCTTGGCTTGTCAATCACAACAGCTAGCAATATTTTATTATACCTTTCATACCACTGTAGATAAGTGTTTACTGCTTTCAGCTTTATGAATCTCTGATCATGCCATAACCAGGAAAACTCCCCCTCAAACACAGTGCCTCCTGGATAACTAAAAAAGTACCCAAGTAATGGCCACATTTGGAAAGGTTGATTCTCAGTAATAATGGCCATAAAATATATAATTTATAAAGGCAACTACCCAATTATCTCATGTTTTTGTTTTAAAATTAGTGGGTTGATGTTTACCCAGTGCTGACAAGGCAACCAGCAGGTATTTGGATCCCGGACCTTCCACATTCATAATATTCTGTATTTCTTTGGGATCAATCAAACTACACTCCTGAACAAAATCTCCTCTCCATTTTTTCCCTTAAGGAAAAAGGGGATCATGGGCAGTAATTTATTATCTTCATTGGGAGGTACAGGGGTCATGTATGACTAAACCTTGTTCATTCCCCAAAACACTAATAAGGACAGGGGTTATTGTTTTAAGATGTTGTTCAAGTAAATTTTGTTGGAGAAACAAATACTACTTCCCCTCTGGTATACCAAAACTTGCTTCATCTAAATGTGTAGATGATTCTGTTAAAGGAGGGGACCCCTACCTAACATTAATTAAAATAGCCTGGACCTACCGTAACTATTAAGAGCATCAAAAGACCTCTAAATACTCATCTCTTTGCTGATTGACTGCTCCCCAAAACATTGAAGTTCACAATGAGCCCCATTACCTAGGAAGTGTAGGATCCTTCCTGGATTTTCTTCTAGCTCTTTCTGAAGAAGGTGCTATCAGCTACATGTGGGTGAGTTATTTTTGCTGAATGCTTTGGAGTCCCTGCTGACTGCTTTGAATTGAAAGATGACACATTTACAAAAAGGACTCATCTGCAATCCTAAGTCACCTATGCCAGAACTTCTGGAAAGAAGACATTCTATTAAAAGGGAAAACAAAGATAAATGCAGTGAAGAGAAAAAGAAAAGCACTTTTTGAAAGGATTTAACCACATGACCTAACAAATGGAGGGATACAATTTACACTAGTACCATAACAGTCCACTGGACTGCTCAATTAGTGATGAGGCTTGGGCATAAATAAATTGAACGTGGATAGCACTATAACTTTACTCAGTGAAAAGCTAGTAAAGAGCCTATTTCCAATAAATATATTATCTAATAAACACATATATATATAAATGGATAGATGGGTGGATTATTGATAGAGTTTTAATAAAGAAAAACATATCCACAAACACCAACTAATCCTCTGCTTACCACTTATTCTGAAACACACACACACACACACACACACACACACACACACACACACACACACACACACACACATATGCACACACATCTCTCTTTCAGTATATAGATAAATCGACAGATAGATACAAAGATAGATGTAGCTGAGAACAATGTAAAGCCGAACTGAAAATTACTGAATCAATGTTAAAAACAATTTTCTACCCTAAACAACTATACAATACATAAACAATGCACGCAGATATTTGAATTCAAAATCATATCCTCATATATATAACTGACCCTGAATCAAAACCACTGCTCTACATTACTGACTGGTACGTAAAATACATACCATAATCCCATGGCTTAAAACTACTTAACTCATTATAAAACACAAGCCAGACACTAGTGATAAACACTATTTCCCTGCCCAGTTTGCTCCCTCTACTAGGCTTGTTTCTCACACTCCTATCTCTCCTCTCCCTCTTAGAATCTCACAATACATATCTCTGCTGTTTAAGACTGCCCTTACATTCCCTAGTCGATCCACCAGTTTGCTTAATAACTGCACCCAGCTATTCCCCCAACTATCAGTAACACAGAATTTCCAGGTCTATACTTACCCTTTCCCTCCTGGTAGCAACTCAGCTATCAGTAGCTCACAGATTGTTCTCTCAGACCCTTCTTCCTTTAGTTGTATCCCACTCCGTTCGCCCTGTGGGCTTACTCCGCTCCCCTACACTGCCCCCAATTTCCACCTGCCCCCACCACTCCTACATTTATTCTTCACATCCCCCTCCCATCCTCCCTAAACAATCAATTGATACCTTTCCTCCTTACTCCTCCCACTTATAGCCAGCCCACTTACTTACATTCACTCTACCACTTCCCTAATCAATTACATTCCCCACCCCTTCTTACAATTCTAAGAAAATCTGTTCCTCATACTAAACCGTCACTCCTGCATAGCCTTTTTCACTGCTCCACAGCTACATATAATCTTTCTCCCCTTGAGCAAACATGCCTTTAATAATCCTCCACACCCACCTGGTCCCCTGCCTCCTCCTTCTTTTACTAATTCCCTTATGCTATACCACTTCATTGTCCTCCAATGCCTGCCCAATTCTACCTACAAAAATAACCTCCATATACTCCAACCTTTACCCTTATTCTTACTCTCACTTCCACTCTATCTCCCCTTCCCTCTTCCAGCCTAAGCCTCTACACCTATTTCACACTAAAATCTTCTTCACCTTTGCTACAAAACAGATACATAAACTATTCTTAGATCTTCCTAAATTCTTAGTTTTCAAATACAAATGGCTCAAGATTAACTTCTTCAACAACCTAATCTTAGCCGGTGATATCCATCCCAACCCCAGTCTCAATACCATTATTAATGCCCTCCCTGTACCTCCCACCCCCTACAACTCCATAAAAATCTTCACAATTAATGCCCAGAGTCTCAACAACAAAGTCCACCAATTTCAAGCTTGGCTAAGCCATAACAAACCAGACATCCTAGCCATCTATGAAACTTGGCTTAAACCCCATATGTCTGATTTAGAGATCTTGCCCCCAGGATTTCACATCCTTAGAAATGACCGATTAAATAAAAAAGGTGGTGGCACTGCCTTAGTCTACTCTGACCTACTCACCTTAATTCCCCTCCAAATTCCAATTCCTCAATTCATTAACACTGAACTTACAGCTGGACTACTAAAACTGAACAAACATGAAAACATCTGCTTTATAGCTCTATATATATAGATCTCCTGGTAACAACATCTCTATCCTCAAAGATATCCTCCACTGGGCATCTACTAACATTAAATATGAAACCTACATTCTAGGTGATGTAAATATTGACTGGAACAAGGTCAATAGTCCCTCTCCATCCATATCCATTAACCTCTATAACTTCACTCAAAAAATCTACCCTATCACTCGACCTAACAAAACTAACTCCCCCGGATCTACTATTGACTGGATCCTAGTCTCTGATCCAAATGAAATAACCAACTCTGGCACAATTCCTGATTCCATTAGTGACCACTTCCCATCTTTCATTCAACATGCAACTAACTCTTCTCCTCACCAGCACCAATACATTCTTACTCACAACCTTAGTAACTTTGACCCCACAACCTTCTCTAATATGCTTAAACAAATGGACTGGCAAATTTTAAAAACCCTCCCACTTGACAGTGCTACAGACTACTTCAACTCTGTCTTCCTAGGCACCCTAAATTCTGTAGCCCCACTAAGAAACAAAAGAATACAAATGAATACAGCTCCTTGACTATCCAAGCATACTAAACAAATTATGCTTCAAAGAGACAAATTGTGGAAGCTTTACCAAAAAAATAAACTGCCAAATACCTTCCTTCAATATAAACAACTTCGCAACCATGTGAAACAGCTAATCACCAAGGATAAAAAATCCTATTATATCAGGCTCCAGTCTGATAACAACAAAAACCCTAAGCAATTCTGGAAATCTATTAATTCACTTCTCAATCCAGGCTCCAAGATTAATCCCTGTCCTGACCCTAGTAAATCAGACCTTGAAATCAGCTCAGACTTTAATTCATTTTTCATAGAAACAATATTAGACCTAACCCAGACATTCCCCAACAACCTTCCAGTCTCTCACTCTTCCCCATCTAATTCCCTTAATAATCACTCCCTTATGTTCAACCTCAAACCTGTCTCTACTAACTTTATAAAAAAACTTGTATGCAAAATTAAACCTTGATCTAATGCTCCTGACAATATTCCATCCTCTTTCCTAAAATATGCTGCTGACGGTATAGGTCTCCCAATCAGCATCATTATTAACAGATCTTTAAAGGAATCATACGTCCCCAAACTCTGGCACTCAGCTTATATTCTTCCGCTCCACAAAGGAGGCAAAAACACTAATATTTCAAATTTCCACCCTATTGCACTACTCTCACCAATCTCTAAAATCCTTGAAAAGTGCGTTCACCTCCAATTTATGCCTTTTCTAACCTAAAACAATTTTCTTACACCTACCCAACATGGCTTCCGCCCAGGCCACAGCACCATAACTGCCCTACTGCCTTTCCTAGAAACTGTCAATCAAGCCTGAGAATCTGGACACCTGGTCTCTACTGTATAGCTAGATTTGTCCAAAGCTTTTGATACTGTTTCCCACAAACACCTCCTCTCTCATCTCTCAAATCTTCATCTTTCACCAATCACTTTATCCTGGATCTCCAGCTACCTATCAGACAGATCACAGTCAGTCAAATGGAAAAACTCCACCTCCCCCTTCTTAGCTACTCCTACTGGTGTACCTCAGGGATCTATCCTAGGGCCAATGCTTTTTAACATCTTTATTAATAACTTTCACTCTACAATTCCTGATGCCAAAATCATTCAATATGCAGATGATTCTACCTTGGTCTGCTCTGCCTCAAACCTCTCTGAATTGCTCACTAAAACTCAAACTGCTTTTTCATCCACTGAAAACTGGATGCGCCAAAACCACCTCTCTCTCAATGCCAATAAATCTAAAATTTTACTGTTCCCCCCGACAAAGACTCATTCCTATAACAAAGATACTTTCAGAGTCCTGAGTCAAACCAACTCACCTATAGAAGTGGTTCCATCCACCAAACTACTCGGCATTACTATAGATGAATACCTTAAGTTCGACATCCGCATTCTGAAAAATATTAATAGAACCCACCAAAAACTTGGTATGCTATACAGGAATAATCCCTTTCTCTCACACTCTACTAGGCACACTCTGGCCACTACCTATCTTCTGCCCTCCTTACTATATGGAGCTCCTCTCCTTACCAGCCTGTCCTCCTCTATCATCTCCAAATTAGAAAACTGCTATAATAAAATCTCTAAATTTGCCACCAAATCCAAACATTCCACCCATCATTGCCGCAACCTGCAATCTCTGAATTGGCTAGAACTCCCAAACTACCTAAACTACCTCCAGCTCACCACTGCTCATAGACTCATATTTCACCCTTCTAAATGTCCAGCTCTAGCTAATATCCTTCCCCCGTATACCCCTAATAGAACTCTCAGATCTGAACATCAAAACTTGATAGCTATCCATAAGCCCAAACGTCCTGCTGGCCAACTCCTCTCTTTCTCACTAGGTAAAAAATGAATTCTCTCCCCTCCACTCTAAGAACTATACCAAACTCAGAAAACTTCAAAACCCAGCTTTTCAAACACCTGTCAACTAAATGGAAATGTACCTGCCTTCATCCTACCTAAATTTTCCCAACTACTTGCCCAAAAAATGTTTTTGTTTCTTCTCTCCCAGGTTCCTAAGCTCTCTAAATCTCACATAGCTTGTTTTTCTCTGACTGTATCCAAGCTCTCTTCAATTCCTAGAGCTACCTAACCCTCATCACAACTGTGTAAATATTGTAAATAGTTTCATACTTTAAATGTGTGCTTGTAAATGTTTTATATTTCTACTTTAAAGGTGTGTATGTAAAGTGTATTCCCCACATAGTATGCAATGAGTGCTCTCATAAATGAACCTGTATAACCCTTAAGATCATCTACAATGATGTTTGTCTGACTATTGTGCAACAACACTATATGTACCTTTGTTGCAATTTGTTCTAGATAATGTATCTTTACATTTCTGTATTACTATATCTGTACTGTATACTGTATTTGGAGGTTTTCTCCCCGGGCCTCCACTGAAAACGGATCCCTTGGGCCCAGTAGACTTCCCCGGTAATCAAACTGGAAATAAATAAATAAATAAATAAATAAACTTACAGTATTAATCGTATAATCTTGAGAAGTTGGCAGAATGATAGATTGTATTTTTAATATGCGTTTCATACAGTAAAGGAGGTCTATGATGCTAAATATTTCACTAATTGAAGTGTACTCATAATATACTAACCAAGCACACATTTAGAAGAACATAGGAAGGGCAGAGTAAAATGCTGATCAAAACTCAAGGAAGACCCTGAAAAATTAAAGACTGTTTCTAAGGTGTAAAGAAACATTCATCAGTACTAAAGGCGAGCAGTTAAAATAAACCATAAACCCTAAAGAATGTACAGTGACACAGTGACAGGAGACCACCAAATGAAAGAATAACAATGATCAACACACACACACACACACACACACACACACACACACACACACACACACACACACACGCACACAAAACTATCCAGGTTCACTCACACCATAGACAAATGCTCTACTATTTATCACTCCTATAACTGCATGTAGTGTAGCCCAAAGCTTTGTTTTTAATTAATTTTAATATATATAAACAAGTCCCAAATAACACAGTAACTGAATGTCAGTAATACTTTATTAATTGTAATCTTCAGTGGTTCACTGCAATAAAGCATAAGGGAGAAAATCATCCCTATGCTGTGTGGGCATTCATCTAAGCACTAGGCTGCAGACAGACAGCCTTGCAAGTTTGACTCTCATCCCTTACAACTGTCAATAACAGACTGCAGTGCAAACCTGAATTTCAGTCATAGGTTCATAGGTAGGTACTAGGCTATTGACCCTAGGGCCTATATAAGCCTAGCCAAATGGTACCCTGGCTTTTGCCACCCAAGAAAATTATTTTCCTGTGCCCCTGTCAAGCAGAGCCACAGAAGTGATCCCCAGGGTGAATTTCCTATCTCCCATCCAATCAAGATTTTTCTTGAAGAGTGCTCATGTGGAGCTTTGTTTGGTATAGATAGGTAGTTTGTTCCAGAGTATGGGAAGTTTCTGGGACAGGAATCTATCCCTCCAGCATGTTCGGTTTATTGTGGTGACAAGGTTTAGTTCCCTAGAGCGTGTAGCTTGGAGTGATTGGGATTTCTTTATGTAGAGCATGTCCAACAGCTCTGGGTTTGACATAGCTTTGTATGTTAGGCAGAGATTGCCTCTGAGTAGGCGATATGCGACAGAGTAAAGCTGGAGTTTTTTGAGACGGTCTGCATAGGGCATCTGTTTGACGCTGGTAGTCCTCTTCGTGAGGTATTTCTGTGGCCTTTCCAGTTATTGTAGATGTCTTGTGGGGTCCATACCAAAAGGGGTGTTGTACTCTATAATTGGTCTAATGAGTAGATAAACTCTAATCACACATGGTTCACTGCAATAATATGATTCAATAAGTGACAGTGAAAAATTCTGCATTTGTTGTGTGGAAATCCACCCAAGCATGGGGCTGCAGAGAGGCACTCTTGCAAGTTTGCCTCACACCCCTTGCAATTGTCTATAAAAGCCTGCTATGCAAACATAAGGAAAACTGTCAGAAATGCATGCTGACAACCAACTTTATCAGTCTCATTGAATTAAAAGAAAGTGAAGTACAGCCGGGTATCCCAAACCTGGCACTCTCTTCTATTTATTTATTTATTGATTTGTTTGTTTGCTTTGTCAATGAGGTACTACTTTGCAAACCTAAGAAAAACTGTCAAATATGCACTCAAAAGCAACATGGTGTCCCAGTAGTCTCACTGTCTCCTACTTACCTTTTATTGTTTGTTTTTGTTTCATCAATACGAGACTTCTTTGCAAACCCAAGAAAAACTATCAGATATGCACTAGGTCAACTATCTTTATCTGAATCATTTAAATTAAAATAGAGTGAAGCAACAAGGCATTCCAAACTAACATTCTCATGTAAATGACAACCTTTCAACCATGACTCAACACATCCCTTGCTGAAAAATAGAATTGATTTTTAGTTAATTGGAATTTCAGGCTTTTAGAAGTGGTGAACATGCTTTTCCATTTTTCCTTATTTTAGCTTAATAATAAATTCTAAATCCCATAACATTAGCTCCTTCTTTAGGTGGGGAGTTAAACTATGGCTGCTCTATGTTTGATATTAGTGTATCCAAAAGGAGAATTAGGTTTCAAGGGCTGTTTTCTAGCTTTTCCTTCTCTCCTTGTCTTTTTATTCTCTGTTAAAACCAAGTTATTCTGTTTTTTTTTTTTTTTTTTTTTTTTTTTTGTTTAAGTTATTCTGTTTTTGAGGGCAACACAAACACGCAAACACAACCACGCACATATACTGATATAACTCATAAGGTGTTAATTCCTGTCAGAGAAGAATTATTATCATAAAAGCTTCAACTTTTTAAGTAAAGAAACCCTTAGGGAACAGAGTTATAAATTTGGTGCATCAGGAAAGTAGGAATACAGTAAGATGGAACAAGAGGGACCCATATAAATCAGCAGGCTTCTGGGCTCATGGTGAGAGAATCTCTAGAATTAATTAATGACAAGTAACATGGTGAGTGTGATTCCCGCAAAGCGACTGTTGTGTCAAAAATTTTAAGACAAAGCTTTAGGCTGGTATAGGAGTAGCTAGGGCAACCTTAGCACCACAAAGGTGCTGATAAAACTGGACAAATATATTTGGAAAGTATAAAGCTGACCAAAAGGTGATCATGATTACTGCAGTTTGAAAGAGTAACCTGAAGGCCGTATGTGAGGGTCATTTCACTATTGAGAGAAAGGTGAGTGTTATCAAGTACATAACAGCTTTGCCAGGAAGAAGACAAGAAAGCATACAATAGTCTGTTAAAGTTAAGTACTTGCCATGACAGAGACACACTTAACTCAGTACCTGCAGGAAGAGTGATAGAGGGATCTTCTTTATCTGCTCATTGATGATCAGCCTACTTCCTCATTTAATGACCAAGGTTCAGGATATTTGTCCAGAATTATAGGAGCTTGAGGTCCTAAATGGTAGTGAGACAGGTTATACCCAACTGCTTGAACCCCCTGAGGACACAGATACAGTCATACAAGCTCCTTACACAGAAGAGGGTAAAATCTCCCACCGCTTATTCATACCAGATCACGCCTCTTGATTATCTTTATTTGTGTGCATGCTGGTGAACTCTGAATCGATCCAGAAGCAGTAAATGATCTCTGAAAGACAGAAGATAGCTTTAAGATGGGCTAGATGATAGGCAGAATCTTTCAGAAGGAAATACTTAATTCAACAATTTTTATTTTAATTTCTGATACTTAACGTATTATCGCAACCAGATTTGAAAGGGACAGAAATTTATTATGTTTGGCCAAAGTCATTAATGGTAGCCTTACAACGGGTGTGTTTAGTAGTAAGTATTAGTGTATCAGATTGTGTGTGACTCAGGAAGAGGAATAATGGTCACATTCGGAGTTTCTCCGGGATGTACTTTTCCGATGGGAGTCAGTGTGACAGTAAAAAATCCTGACGGCTGATTCACACTCTTCATAATGCAATGTCAGATTCCTTGCATGCCACTGTGACTGCTGGGTTGCATACCGTTGGAGGCTTCTTAGTAACAGCATGTGTTTTATGTTTTCTGTTCTATTATTCCACAGTAACATTCATTGTTTTACGCTGTTTTGTGCATACCGTCATATTTACATGCACAGAGTTTCTCCGTGTACTTCGAAGCAGTGAATAGAGTGTATTTGGCAGACAGGATTCATTTTGTAGACAGTATTTTTTACCTGTAGTATTAGTTTGTTTTATTTCCTGTAGTATATACTTTGTCTGCATAAAGTGTTTTTTTATGAGATGCTTAGTCAAAATGTTGACCAAAAGTAAGAAAGAAAGTGGTCCTTCTTCACAGGACTCACAAGCAGCAAGCATCTTTATTGAATGCCTCATGAACTTATGTCAGGAATTGGCGCTACCCAGGAAGAGTAATTTTGCCTTTATTCCTCTTCCACACTTATAAGCAACATGATGCAGTAGAAATTAACACTTCAGGTGACCCTTTTCATGTTAACATTCATACTTATGCCAAAACATTACACATTTCTGTCCCTTGCAAATCTGGTTGTGATAATATGTAAGTACCTAATTTCCATGTTTAAGTGTGCATGTTTTGAGTATATTTAATTATCTAAGTGAATTGGAAAACTTTAATTGATGCGTATTTATTCAACAACAAAACCTGCTGGCTGGTGATAATTGAACTGCACAATGATAATTAGACAGAAATGGGAAAATCTAACTCCTGGTATCTATTCTTTGAAGAGTGACTGTTTTTTTTTCTGAAACCAGCCTTAAAACTGACATGATTCAGTGCTCTTAAATTGTGACCTCTGTGTGGTGTACTCATCTGACAAGTGGCAGCAGCATGGTACCATTAAAGCAAGAAAGGGTGTTGGCACTGAAAATGTATTCATATCTCGTCCTAGAATTCAGTGAGTGATTGTGTGTGTGTGTGTGTGTGTGTGTGTGTGTGTGTGTGTGTGTGTGTGTGTGTGTGTGTGTGTGTGTGTGTGCGCGCGCGTGTGGTCTGTGTGTGAATATGAATCTGCATTACCCAATATGCAGTTACCTTTGGTATGATAACACTACAAACCACTGAAATGAGGGTTATGAATGTGGGATACTGGGAAGGACTCCAGCTGTGCAGTGTGAAACTTATCTGGGTGTAGCAAGAAGTGGCCATGGCCCAAGGAAGCAGGGCGCATTTGCCATATGCTCTTGTGGATGACTTCAACAATAACTTAAATCCAAATATGGCCTACATTAGTATTCTTAAAGAGTATAATTTTCTAACAAATTTACAAAGCTATATTATTGTTATCGTGTCAGACTAAATTTGTCATGGTGATAGATATTCTTTTAGCTTGTAACATTAAGGAAGAAGCCAGGAAACCTTTTTAAAGAAAATGTGTGAATCATTAAGACATGAATACATTATATGCCATAATGTCTAATATGCTTTGGGCAATGTTTGCTAATTTAGACTTTAAATCATTACAAGTGGTGGAATATTTTAAAATAAAAGACTAAACAGAGGCAATTATAGAAAGGATAAACAGATGGGACTGTGTGATTTAAAAAAAATGTATGGGTATATGTATAGCATAGCTTGGTCTGTTATGATGAGAACAATGCTATGTGTGCATGCATTGTTATAATTGTAGTAACAAAAGTTAGAACAATAAAATTTTAGAATATAAAAAAATAAGATAAATAACTCAGCAACATGGGTCAGTAATTAATCATAACCCCCTCAACATCTAGAAATAGCAGACAGGGTATGCAGAAGATAATCTCTGATGTATCGTGCTTTCATTCTCATCTGTAGCTCTATGGTGCAATGCTAAAGCAAATAAATGGATCATCAAGTCCTGTTTTAAACAGGGAAAGAAGCAACTTCAGGTGTCTGCTCTTATTACCAGAAGGTTATGGGGAGGTCTAAGTCACCAACTATGTATAAACCAGCAGTGAAAGTGACTAGAGCTACATAATTGGGATCCACACAGTAGGACTCAGAATTGGCTCTAAGCTGGTGCCTTTGTTCACTCACATAAGTTTATACAATGGAAATAATAAAAATCCTTCTCTCTCTGTGATATTTTCCCAGGGCCCTGGACATTCAAGAAGTATATTTTTTTTAAACAAGTAAGTCCAAAGTTCTATAGTAAATATTCTAGAGTATTAACCTTTACTTGGACAGCTAGATCACGTATCTATCTATCTATCTATCTATCTATCTATCTATCTATCTATCTATCTATCTATCTATCCTTCTGTCTATCTATTTAATAAAGAAACATAAGGTAAATAAAATGGAATACCACAGGTAAGTATTAACAACCTTACGATGCTGTTTTGCAAAGCCACAGTAACCAGTATAAATATAAGAAAGTCTATGTTTTGCTGAAGATGCTGATTTACATTTCAAGATCTCCTAGCAAGGTCAATGACTGATGGTGAATGTTTTTTAGTGCACATATAGAACATGTTTTACCTAGATATACAAATGCTATACTCTAATATTTAATTGTTTTAGAAATTATTTAGGAAACTAAAATGCCACACTCATGGTAAATGATTATTTATTTATTTACAGTTTAGCACAGCACACCAAAGATGCATTAAACTAGGGTCTTAACTTTTCCATGCTGAATGTAAGCAATGGCAAAAGCTCTCCCTAATACAACACTGAACAACATGAATATGCAATTTTCAAATGCCTCTGTAGCCATCTTGGTAGATATGGGCATCCTGAGACAATGTAGCAATTGCCTCAAGTTCTAAGACAACCAGTTAATCCTTTAGTAAACTAATATAGTATGCACGACACTACAACCTGTGAGAGATGCACTTATATAGCCAAACTGGAAACAAAGCTCTCTTCACCCAAGACTGGACTAGACAGTCAAGAGGAGAAGGTAAACACTTGCACCACACCACACTCAGCACATAGTCCCTCAAAACCTACACCACCAAAACACACACATAGAAACACAAAACACACACCTACATTCACGGAGGCTCTCAGTAAAAACTTGCCCAAGCAGCAGGGACCTCCAAAGCAGAAACACAAGCAACGTCCACCCCCCCAACACAACCCAAATGACACATAGCCCACAAACTCAGTGTGCCACTCAACCACAGCCCATAAGGCATAACAACGTACCCAACACTCTAGTCATAGGTGACTCTATAGTCAGGCACACTGATGTTCCACTCACCAGGCTAAACAAGGAGAAAGTTACTGTCAGCTGCCAGTCGGGTGCCAGGATCCACCACATAACGCATGCACTCAGGTCATGCCACAACATGTACAAATATGACTCTGTCATTGTCCATGTTGGTGTGAATGAGTATCCTGCCATCACCCAGAATGATACCACAGTACAAGGATAAAATGATTGACTTCAACAATTGGCTAAGCTTCTGGTGTCATTCTAAGGGAATCTAGTATCTGTCTGCCTGGGATGATATGATCGACAAGCCACGATGCTTTGCCAGAGATGGCCTGAACTTGTCGCCCCTGGGATTCTGGATACTGGCTATAGCTCTAGCCACCCCTATAGTGCCTTTTTTAGGCAAGGTTCAAATGACAAATTCACCACCCTAACAGGTACAGGCAAGACGAATCTGAGGGTATTGCTACTCAATGCTAGAAGTCTAAACCTCAAAATACACTCTCTCAAGGCACTCCTTAAAATGGAGAACATTGACATCTGTGCAGTGACAGAGACCTGGTTCAAGGCTCCAGAGAGTACCCCTGCATTACCAGGCTATAATTCATATCACACCTTTTGGCCACCTAACCTGGACCGAAACACTAAAGGTGGAGGTGTGTCCATATTTATTAAGGATATCCACACCTCCAGGCTAGTTGCTCAGCATAATGCATCTGAGATTATCCAAGTGCAACTAACTCTGGGCAAGACCGCAATCCAAATTGTAGCTTGCTACAGATCCCCCACCATGCCCCAGGATTCCCACTCCTCATTTCTTAATACAATGGAAAATATTAGGGTACAACCTAACACCCTAATAATGGGCGACTTCAGCTACCCTTCCATTAACTGGGAAAACCACTAATGTACCAACTCTTGTGCTCAACGTTTTCTGGAATTCATAAATTCCAATGCCATGGATCAACTTATCCACACCCCCACCAGGGGCAGCAATATCCTAGACCTGTTTATTACCAACATGGGCAACCGGTGCTCCACACCAGAGGTCAATTCCTCGTTGGTCAGATCCGACCATAAGCTAATCACCCTAGACATCCAAAATCCCTCCCCCACCCCCCATTAGGGAAACCACAGTAAAAAATTTCTCCAAAGCCAACTTCACGCTTCTTAAGACAGAAGTGGCAAACTTTATGACACCCATGCTGACGGACAATAGAGGTATGACTGCTGATTTCTACACAAATGCACTTTATAAGCACTTACATGAGTGCATGGATCGTGCAATCCCTAACAGAACCAAGATGCTATCCTCCAAAAAAAGGAAGCCAATCTGGTGGTCCCCTGCCATAAACAAACTCTACAACAGAAGAAAGAAACTGTTGCAAAAAAAAGTAAAATCCCATGATTGGAGAAACTCCCTGGTCAGCTTCAGTAAGAAGCTGAGATCCCTCATAAAATCCTCCAAAGCTAGTTATGAAAACAAAATCGCCACTGACTCTAAAGACAACCACAAAGCATTCTATAGCTATGTCAAGAATCTCAATGGCAACACTCAGATCTGCTCTGAGTTACAGCACAATGGCACTAAATATACAGAACCAACGGATATTGCCAACATCCTGGTAGATAGGTTCAGTGCTAACTTTACCCCTCTGTCATCCCCTAAAGGGCCCATCTCTATACCAGAAGAATGCAAAGTTCCTGTAATCACGGCTGCACAGGTAAAAAACACACTATCCAAAGCCAAGAACACAGCATCCATGGGACCTGAAGACATGCCAGACTGTGTTCTACATGAACTACAGAACGAACTGGCACCCCACCTAAGTACCATGTTCAGTCATAGCCTCACCTCAGGCTATGTGCCCACTGAATGGCGCACAGTGACAGTTATCCCACTCCACAAAGGGGGAGCCACCATAGACCCAGGAAACTACTGCCCCATTAGCCTAACGAGCCTGGTCTGCAAGGCTATGGAGCGCATCATCATGGAACTTATAAACAATGACATTGGTAATCTCCAAACTCAGGACCCCACCCAGTTTGGGTTTGTAAAAGGTAGATTGTGTCTCCTAAACCTGATAGACTTCTTTGAAGCAGTCACCAAAGCCGTAGATGAGGGTAAGGTGGTTCACACAGCCTATCTAGATCTCGCCAAGGCTTTTGACACCATCCCCCACTCTGGAATTATAGATAAACTCACTAAACTAGGTATAAATCCTTATGTCACAAGATGGGTTGCCAACTGGCTCACTGACAGAACCCACACTGTGAAAGTAGCAGACTCCAAATCCAGCTTCAGACCAGTGACAAGTGGAGTACCACAGGGTTCAGTCCTGGGTCCTCTCCTGTTTGGTATCTACTTCTCTGAAGTACAGGCCAACACAGAAGGTCTTTATTAATGAAGTTCGCAGATGACTGCAAACTAGGACCCATAATCAAAACTCCAAAAGATGTGGACATTCTACAAAAGGGCCTTGCTGAGACAGATGCCTGGTGTCAAAGCCATGGCCTCAAGCTCAATGCCAAAAAGTGCATTGTCATTTCTTTTGGTAAAAACTCAGTACCCATGAACTACCACATAGGTGGTAGTCTACTTAACACCGAAAGTGTGATGAGACCTTGGGACACAGGTGGACAGTAGTCTCTCCTTTGATAATCACATCACCACAGTAGTCAGGAAATCCTTCTATGTGGCACACCTCATCACAAAAGGTTTCTCATCCAGGAAAAAAGAGGTCATTGTTCCCTCTACTCGTCACTCATTAGACCCATTATAGAGTACAATGTCCCTTTTGGTATGTACCTCACAAGACATCTACAACAACTGGAAAGGCCACAGAAATACCTCACAAAGAGGATTACCAGCCTCAAAGAGATGCCCTATGCAGACCGTCTCAAAAAACTGCAGCTTTACTCCGTTGCATATCGCCTACTCAGAGGCGATCTCTGCCTAACACACAAAGCTATGTCAAACCCAGAGCTTTTAGACATGCTCCACTTAAAGAAATCCCAATCCCTACAAGCTACACGCTCTAGGGACCTAAACCTCGTCACCACAATAAACAGAACATGCTGGAGGGATAGATTCCTGGCCCGGAGACTTCCCATACTCTGGAACAAACTACCTATCTATATCAAACAAAGCTCCTCAGTAGCACTGTTCAAGAAAAATCTTGATGATTGGATGGGAGATAGGAAATTCACCCAGGGGATCACTTCTGTGGCTCTGCTCGACAGTGACACAGGAAAATAATTTTCTTGGGTGGCAAAAGCCAGGGTACCTTTGGCTAGGCTTATATAGGCCCGAGGGCCAATTGCCTAGTACCTACCTATGAACCTATGAACCTATAAACCCAAATCTTCCTCATAGGTAAAAATCTCACTTACAAATGAGGTTGTGAAGAACACACATAATGCATCCTACACATATACCACTCATCACACACATAGATCTTCCTATGCTGAGGCACATAAAAGAAACATTCCCAATCCTCAGAGACCTTCTAAACCATCTAACAATAATACCTTTCCTCAACAATCATTAAAGTGCATACCAAAAGTATCACCAACACTATGCAGAAGCCTACACCCAATGGTCCCCAAAGAATGAAGCCCATAAGGGAAGCAAGCACTTTACCTAATGCGCTTGCCATCAAAGATTCCATTGTATGACACACACATGCCCCATTCACCAAGTTAGACAAGGAGAAAATAACTGTTGGTTGCCTATCTGGATTCAGGAGCCACAATATCATGCTCACACTGAAGTCACTGCACCCTGTATATCAATATGATTCTATCACAGTCCATGTGGGTGTAAATGACCTGAGATATACCTCACTAGACTATATAAAGACACAATATGGAGCTCTCCGAATATATGTCAAAGATAGGTAGAAACTTTGCATTGAGCAGTATTCTACCTTTACCAATGACAGTGCCACAGTATGTGCATAAAATTATTGAATTTAATAACTGGCTTAATGGTTAAGGTCTTCTCCTCCCATGCACAAGGTAAAAGGTTCAGTCCTGACCTCTGACCAATGCCTGTTTGAAGTATGCATGGTCTCCCTGTGTCTCTGTGTGGTTTCTCCCATGTCTGAAAAACATGCTGAGTGTTTCCATCTCACACTCACCAATGAATGGATCTGTGGGCAGCAGCACAGACTCTACATCGTGCCCTATAGGGGGAAGAGTTGTACAGACCACCTGCTGTGGGCAACGACTGTGGTGCACAGTATCCTCAAGATAGGAGAACACTGATGTAAAATATGGCTCTAGGTGATTCGGCCATGTTGACTAATGTCGCTTAAATGGGCATGGTAGTTACCAGTGATAAGTGGGTTGAGGACCCAGCTGACTCTGACCACGCCAGGGACCCTTGCTAATAGTGGGTGGGGTATACGTGCCCCTATTGGCCAGTGTTTGCCCTCCATAAAGCTCAGCAGCCCTGGCCGGCCAGTGTCTAGTTGCCCAGCCTGGGTTACCTGGGATAGCTCTGTTGAGCGAAAGCTGGATGTAAAACCAACCAACATGCCAAACATGAACTGAGAATTTGCTAAGCTTAATGTAGGTTCAGTGACAGAATGCAGCTTGGAAGTGGATGACAAGATGATACGGAGGAGGGTGGGCATACTATGTATCCAAGAGAAAAAATGGAAGGGCAGTTCAACAAAGCCACTTGGCTTGGGATCCAGACTCTACTACTCAGGTGGGGGACAGGCTAGAAATGGTGTAGGAATTGTGGTGAGAGAGAGGCTTCAGAAGGCAGTGAGGGAAATCATCCGAATTAATGACAGACTCATGGCAATCAGACTCCAGTGTAATGATAGGGCAGTATTCATAATCTCAGCCTATGCCCCACAGCAGGGCTGTGATAGTGAGGAAAAGAGTGGATTCAGACAGCAGCTGCAGGACAACATGAATTGGTGTTGATAATGGGTGACTTGAATGCACATATTGGGGCAAACAGAACAGGATATGAGGACTGCCTTGGTCTAGGGTGGGGCAACAGGCATAAAGAAGGAGAAGCCATTCTAGACTTCTGTCTGGCAAATGGCTTGATAGTAGACAACACATGGTTCAGAATGAGAAACAGTCACAACATCACATAAAGTAGCCAACATGCAACTCATGTAGAATTCCTCCTAGTAAGGAAAAGGCACTGGGGTAGAATCCATGATTGCAAAGTCATCCCCAGTGAAACAGTTGGCCAACAGCATAAACCACTAGTTGCCACAATCAGCAGCAAGTAGTGGTCAGAGAAGGCTCTAAGGTCAACAGAGACAACACTGAATACCTGGAAGTTGACTGGAGAGAAAGTACAGCATTTCAAGGAATTATTCAGGGTGCTAGCACCCCAAAAAGAGGAGAAAATAGGTGGAGATGAAGAAGAGTGTCAGCACCTAAAACAGCATGTGTTAGGACTACATAAAAGATATGTGGCCAAGCCAGGTATGGAAAAAAGGTACATAAGGAAAGCTGGTGGTGGAATACAGAAGTCCAGGAAGTCATTAAAATAAAGGAGTGCAGGAAGAAGTGGGAAATAAAAAAGACTGACCAGACTAGGAAGGATTACTGGTTGGCTAACAAAGAAGCTAAGAAAGAAGTTGCAATAGCATAGAATAGGGTATCAGAGGCACTCTTCCAACTTCTGGAAAGTGACTCAGTAAGGGGCACAAAGAAACTATTCCAGGTTGCAAGGTAAAGACAGAAAGATAAAGAAGATAGTTAGACACTCTTCATAAGGGATGACAGCAACAACCTGTTCACCAGTCCACAGGACATCAAAGCAGATGGAAGGAGTATTTCCAACAGCTTCTGAATGAAGAAAACCCCACAGAAGATGTACTTCCTCAGAAAAAGCCTACAATGAGAGAAGAGGAGGAGCCCACCTTAGATGAACTAAGAACAGCACTAAA